>NC_046308.1:10798627-11101657 GCF_004115265.2 Rhinolophus ferrumequinum | reverse complement strand
CGAATGGTAATACGATCAATCCTTCTAGAATAAATCTGGCATCGAATTGTTCTGGCACTCAGCATCCCAGATAAACATTCTTCCATGCAATTTTATCATCATTGTAATTTGGCAGGTAAGGAAATCCAGACTCAGAGAAGGAACGTGACATACCCAGCTTCATACTACCAGTATAGAAGAGATTTAACACTTGAACCCAAGGCAATCTGACTCTGAGATCTTTCTTTTTCCTCCCTCTCCACTCCTCGATGGGATGGCTCATACTTAGAAAACACAAGTACAAAAGAAAAAAAAAATCCTATCCCATCCTATCACCGAAATTAGCTAACATAGTTAACATTTTGCTATATTTCTCTTTATTCTCTTGTCCATATATATGTAATGGTTTTTTTAAAGACTTTTATATGCCTTTGTATACAATCTTGTGCCCTGCTTTTTTGCATTTAAAATTCTATATTGAGAACTTTGGTCACGTCAGCAACATTTCTTTGAAATGTTTTAATAATAGTATAGTATTCCATTTCATTTTATGGACTTCCTGTAATACATGCAACCTGTTCCTTTTATTGACAATTGCATTGTTCCTACTTTTTTCACTATTATATATATATTGCTGCAGAGCACATCCTTGTAAGTGATTGTTGCGTCTCTAATTATTCCCTTACAGTGTTTTCCTAAAATTACAAGTAGAGGGTCCTAGCTACAGTCTGTTGAGTTATTCATGTTCCAGCTTTTGATTCATTTTAATTCAGGCACCAGAGAAAGTGCCTGAATAGGATAAACATGACTTCTGAGACATTGAAAAAAACTACAAGTACATCCCAGGTAGGAAAACACCAGTGCCGTGAGGAAGAAACTAGGGAATGGAGTGATCAGCCTACAGCCTGGCTGAGTGCTTGTATGTTGGAAGGGGATCTGAGTGACATATCACACCACTAGCCCTTTAACAATGTCTTCCGACAGAACGATCTGGTATGAACTCCATGCCAGGGAGTGGCCTTTCAAGACCCAACCAGCAGAGGCAATAATCTGGCAAATGGGCACAGGCATGAAACCCAACCTCAGCCAGATCGGCATGGGAAAAGAAATCTCGGTAAGTCCGGGATAATGCCAGTTCTGGGGGACAAGGGGAGAACCAGACACTGCTCTGCACCTTCTTTTTGCTGTGTCGAGGTTACAGATGCCTTCCCAAAGCGTGCCAGAAAAGCATGCCCACAGCCTTGTGCTATAATGATTTGGAGCGTGGAAGGCAAAACCTCTGAACTATGCTTGCAATTCAGGTTCCTGCCATCAGGGGCGCAGTAGCACCTGGCAAGGTTTTTTCTAGCAATGGATTGCTGGGAGACTCAGTGAATCCCTCTTTTTCTGTCAGTTTGAAAAGGTATGCATTCATATCACTTGTATCCATAATTCTAATTTTATTTGCATTTACATAAAAAATTCCAAGGCATCATCCAACTCAGAACAAAATACACAGAAACAAAAGCCTGAGTATAAATTAATAATCATCCACTAAAACACAGCAGGAACAATCCCCTCTTTTCATCTGAAGACAGATGAGTCAGGGAGGGAGTAATTTTCTGGTATGTTTTTAAGTATTACCTGCCTCTAGGTTTCCTTTCTCAGGTGAGGAGATGACTAAAACTAATTTTCCCCTCTGTGACTTTGAAGGGCACTTACAGTGTCGGAATGTGGATGGAGACCTCAGGATTCCCTTTTTTCCCTCCCTGTGGAGAAAAATGGCAGAAACCCTTTGAGAGTGTATCCCAGGCCTTTGAGAGTGTAGAATAGGGCTCACCTGTGTGGGCTCATGGAGGGGTACACTGTATGGGCTCAGAAAGTGGATGCATGGATGGATGGGTGGATGGATGGATGGATGGATGGATGGATGGATGATGAATGCATGAATTGAGATGTATAGAGATAGATGGATGCATGATGGATAGATGGGTGATGGAGGAATATGGAAGTGGGCAAAATGGGTAGACAAAGGAACAGAGCCAAGGTGCCAAGGAGTAATTAAGAAGTCACCATTTATGTTAAATCACCCCCTTTTGGTTTCTTTTAGGACATTCTTCTCTTCTGCTGGGCCTTTGAACAAGAAGAGAGACCTACCTTCACCAAGCTCATGGACATGCTAGAGAAACTGCCAAAGCGAAACCGCCGTCTGTCTCACCCTGGACATTTCTGGAAGTCTGCAGAGTAGGTCTTCTCCCTTAACCTCTGTCCCCACTGCCCTTGTCCACTGGCCTTTGTCACCTTTTTGCTCGCCTCCCCAACTCCTCTGCCAATGTTCTCCTTTCCATATACCCACCACCCTTCCCCAGCCACCACCCTTGCCTACCAGGTTTCTGTGCAGGGGAGTCTGATCTGGGGTTCGGGAACTAGAGTCTGCCGTGCAGAGCCTTGGTCCTTGTGGTTACCATGGCTACCTCATTACCTGATTCTTCTGATGCAAGTGGATGCCCAGTGAGTCAGAGCATCCTGTGGTGAGGTGGTGCCCTGGACCCACCAAGCCCCACACGTCAGGTGTTCAGCGTACCCCTCCATGAGGCCGAGGTGTCAGGAAACCTTCCCCCTGGGCCAGCAGCCTGCTGCCATCATGGAAGCTCTCAGCTTCCAGCATTCTCTGGTGCACAGAGACAAGGACAGGGAAGGTTCTCAGCTACTCCCTGTCGTGAGTGTCTCTCTGGCTTCCTCTGGCTTCCTCTCCCTTCCCCCATTCCTGGCTGGAGATCAGTGGCTCCATCTGAGATACCTGTGTCATCTCTCTGGGGACCTCCCTCCTGGCCAAGTTGGAGATTTAGTGTCAGAGCTCTGGGCAGGTCCCAGGAGTGCCTGGAGGTACAAAACTCACATGTCATTGGGGCCCTCACCCCGTGGCCTCTGCCCTCCTAGGAATTCAACTGAACAGAGGGGCATAAAGCTTAGTGGTTGCAGGGGGAGCCAAAGGGCCTTCCTTTCTATAGTTTACTGTGGAGTTGGACTGCGAAAACGGAGGACAAGAAACCTGTGGTCTGGCATGATGGGACTTTCGGGTCAGTGATTCATGCATGTATGCATTCACTCAGTTTTTCCACTCAGTCTGTGTGTATGAAATACCTACACTGTGCCAGACACTGTCCTATGAGTGAGAATGCAGAGGTGAACAAAACAAAGTCCTTAACCTCAGAGGGCTTGCATTCTACAGCGGGTACAATAAGCAGGTAAACATGTTTTCAAAGGGTCATTTCAAATAGTGTTCAGTGTGGAACAAACAACAAAACCAATGTGTAATAGTGATGGGAGGGGCTTTAGCTGGAGGGAGGGGGTCAGGGGAGGCCCCTCTGAGAAGATAACCTAGAACAAAGCCTCGGGGAAGACACCAGGCCCCCACATCAGAAGTGAGAGCCCTCTAGGTGGGAGTGAGCACGTGGAGGTGGGAGGACCGGTAGGAAGTGGGAAGGACCAGATCACGGTGGGCGGGAGGGAGAGAAATGGAAGGTGAGGTCCCAGGCACAGTCAGAGGCCGGGTCAGCATGGCAAGAATTGAGGTTAATTCAAAGGATGACCAACCTTTTCAGAAGCTTCCCCCAAACCGGAAGGCCCCCAAAGGGCTGCATGGTCCCACACCTGCATCCCCCAGAGTCACCCACCAAGTAAAGGTGGGGGGACCTAGGTCTGTGGAGGGCTTTTCCTTTGTCTAGCCACTGGGGTTGGTTTTGGCATCCAGAGATCTCAGGGCAACTCCCACCTCTGTCCCTTCCCACTTTGGGCCCTCAGTTTATTGCCTGGAGCTGTTTTCTTTTCCACATCATAACCCCTACCTCAGAGAGGAAGTATGAAACGATGCTGTGAATGAAAGCCTCACAGGGACAGAAGTCGTCTTTGCTTCTCAGTGTCCAAGTAGAAAAGTCCTGGGGATTACCTATTTCATGGATGACAAGTGTGTGTGGTCTGTGCTCTATTCCTGCACTCATGGCAGACATGGCTAATCTATCACAGCACATTTGTCTGCACTCAGCCCTCCTGGTAGCCACCAGCAGTTACTCAGCATCAGTGCATGGGATGCCTTTTCTGGCCATTCCAGATTTATCCAACCTCCTTCTTTTACATATGGAGGAACTATGGCCTGGAGATTCAACCACATCAACATGGGGTGTCAGTGACAGAGTTGGGAACACAGGTCAGATTTCAACTCCCTAGTCTGGAGTTTGCTTTCCCCACCACATCAGCTCCTATAGTTTCCTCTGTCACACGCGTCTGGCTTTCAGCTGGTCACTTGGTGGTGGCGGTCAATGCTGGAGTCCTTCCTGAAGCTGAGTGGGCCAGCAGTGGTTTGAGGGAGCGCTTGGCTAAAGTAGGCCCAGGAGGTAGGTCCTGTCTAGAGCTTTGAAATCTGCAGAGGGGACCCAGCAAGAGGTCTCAGCTGCAGCTGGCATGTCTCAAGGATGTGGGCGGTTAGCTCAAAACTCACCTCTGGGGTCTCGGGTGTGCCTCTCCTAGGGGTCACCTCTGAGGAGCTGTGGTTTCTGGAATCCCAGTGTGTCTTAGCACATGGTAAATTAGAGGTGAGGCCGGGGCAAGCCTGCATTCCAGAGCAGTGCACCTCAAAATTTAATATGCGTTCAGATCATCTCGGGAATTTGTTAAAATGCAGATTCTCATTGTGCGGGGTAGGGTGGGGCCCAAGAGCTTGCATTTCCAGCAGACTCCAGGGTCATGCTGCAGCTGCTGGTCCACACACCATTCTTTGCATTTTGAGGGTCTAGACCTGTGCTGACCCATGACAGCCACTTGCCATGTGTGGCTATTGAACACTCACAATGTGGCGAGTCTAAATGGAAACGGGCTATAAGTGTAAAATCCACAGGACATTTCAGAAATAGTAGAAAGAAAATAATGTAGTATAATTTGTTGTATTACACATACAGTATTGGTTCCATATTGAAATTATAATGTTCGGGATATATTGGGTTAAAGAAAATATACTCTCAAGACAAATTTCACTTTTTTAACTTTTTAAAATATGACCAGAACATTTACAACAGAGATGACTTGCACGGTATTCCTTTTTATTAACAGCTTTGTTGAGGTGTAGTTCACATATATTAATCATCCCTTTAAAATGTGCAAGTCAGTGGGTTTGGATATATTCCATTATTAATGTTTTAATTGTGGTAGAATATATATGACATAAAATTGGCCCTTTTAGCCATTTTTAAGTGTACAATTCAGTGGCATGAGTTACATTCACAATGTTGTGCAAGCATCACCACTTTTCCAAAACTTTTTTGTCACCCCCAGAAAGAAACCATTAAATGATAACTCCCCAATCCCTTCTCCCCCTAGCTCTTAGCTCATCTATATTCTGTCTCTGTGAATTGTGCTGTTCTAGGCATTTCGTATCAGTGTAAGCATGCAATATTCGTATGCTTTTGTGTCTGGTTTCTTTTACTAGCATCATGTTTTCAAGATCTGTCCACACTGTAGCATGTATTAGAATGCCATTCCTTTTTATGGCTGAGTAATATTCCACTGTGTATAAACCACATCTTGTCTGTCCATTCATGGGTCGATGGACACTTGCCTTTTTTGCACCTTTTTTTTTTTTGCACCTTTTGCCTATTTTTGAATAATGCTGCAGTGCTTATTGGTGTACAAGTATCTGTTCGAGTTCTTGCTTTCAATTCTTTTGAGTTGCATTGTATGTCCATTGCATGGCACTTGTCTAGATCATTACCATGACAGATACCAGCACAATATCTGTCATCTGGGTATCACTGACTAAACACATGTGTGACAGGTGCTGTGTCAAGCATTCTATCTGCACCATCTCACTGAATCCTAAGAGGCCTCCTAGGAGGTAGGCACTATTATCGTCACTGTTTTACTTATAAGAAAACGAAGGCACAGAGAGGTTAAGTGCCTCCCCAAAGATCACACAGTTAGCAAGGAGTAGAGCAAGTATTGGAACCCTGGTTGGTCTAGACCCTAAATCCATGATCTTGATCCTTCCACTCTGCCACCTCCTAGGCAAAAATTACCTGTTTACCTTCTGGGTCTCTTTCCAGAACCATCCTGGGAGACTAGGCACAAACTTCTGCCCCTGATCACCCAGATCTTGGCTCAACGGTAGTCAGCAAAGCTGCTCATAGCAGGAGTCTGTGGTGAGCATCTTGGTCTCACCCCCTCTTCCTGTACCTCCAACCCTTACCAAACATTCTCCGTGACTCCACACGGCATGGACGCTGGTGTTTCAGCACCACATGGCCTCAACCCAACCTACACGCTGGGTGACCATCCCTAGTCCAGAGGCTACAAGCTCCAGTGGGAAGAGTTCTAGGTTCAAATCTTGTCCCTGCTGTCTCCTGGCTGTGCACCTTTGGGCAAAACACTTAACCTCTCTGAGCCTCAGTTTTCTCATCTATTAAAAGGGTATAAAATACCTATCTTACAGGCTATTGTCAGATTTCAATGAGATCAGGTATGTGCAGCACTTGGCACAGAGCCTGGCACATAGTAGGACCTCAATAAAGAGCGGTCCCTTCCACCTTTTCTTGTAGAGGCTGGGAACCGCTCGCCTCAAACCACCTGGCCCTCAGAGAGGGTGCTAGTTCACAAAAGACAGCATTGGCATATCCATGTGACCTCTTGCCGCTCTCTCTCTTCTCTTCCCACTCCAGGCTGTGACTGTTGGACAAAGGGACGGCGCCCAGCTGCCTCAGCTCCCAAGCCACCTGTCCCCTGCTCTGTCTTCTGCCAGCTTAGGAGGCCAGAGGCTCACCATTAGAGGGTACCGACCCCAGCTGACCTGGGAGCGCTGCACAACTGAGCTCAATGGCTTCCCTGTACCCCAGACCTATGTCCTTTTGCTCTGGCAGGGCTGGGGACCCCTGAGCTGGGACTTAGCGGGACCAGCCAGGGAGACACGGAATTGATCAGGGAGGCACGGGGCAGGGTAGGCTGAATGTGGAGCCCCGGGGCCATGGAGGCGAGGGCAGGAGGCCGACCTGGGCAGGTTCGCGGGACCAGTCTGTGTGTCCATGTGTGTCTCGGTGCGTGACGCGCCTGCTCTTAGTACGCTTTGACAAGCAAGAGCCGGCTGCCCCAGCTCCGGAGAGTTTCCTTGGCTGTCTGGTGTGTGTGTAGTGGGTTCCAGCTGTGCTCTCTGGGAAGATGGGATGGGATGCAGAGCTGAGCACAAACTCAGGGGAAGCTGTGGGGCGAAGATCTGGGCAGGGGGACTAAGCTGTTTCGTTGTAAACATCTGTTCTCAGACGCCCAACCCCAGCCTGTCATGGTTTGTGGCACCTTCCTATATAGACCTGAAGTGCAGCAAAACAGTCTTGCATGTCTTGAGTTCTGGGTCTCTCTGGGCTCCAGCTCCCTACTGCTGCCTTCTCCTACTGTTCTGTGACAGCGTTGTCCCTTTTTGCCCCACCCCACCCCTGCCATTTGGAAAGCACAGTGGCTCTCTAGCCAGGATGACTTCTGGGGGCTCCTTACAGCTCACCTTCACCCATGATACCCCCTGAAGTCTGGGCCCTGAGAACTGGGGCTCTGGGGAGGGGATTCTAGGACATTCTTTTCCCCTCCCTCTGCTTCGACACTTACACCAGCTAAGACTGTCCACCACAACGACAAATGCGGGTTCCTGGGATACGTGTGTGTTGGGTTATATGGTGTACACACGGCATCCTGTTTGCAAAGGATTCCCCCCGCCCCTTCGCCCTTAGCACGCCCTGTTGGGAAGGCAAAGAAGAAGGCTGTTTGTAGCGATTCTGCATTCTCAACTGCAGCCTGGTGCTGAGGCCCAGAGTGGCTTCCCCATTGGAGGTCCGTCATGTCTGGTCAGTGCCCCTGCCTTCCGCCCCTCCCCCTGGCTCCCCATCTGGGCTGGCGGCTCTTCCCCACCTCCTTGGGATCAGGTGTTCCACAGAAAGGATGCTGGAAGCAGGTCGGGCGTGCAGAGTGATGCCAGGAGCCTCTGTCTTACGTTCCTGATGTTCCCGACCTAATCAGGGTAGGTCTTACGTTCCCAAAGCCCTGGTCCCCATTCATCTGCTCTGGCACCAAAAGGCAGTCTGTCCCCCCAGTAGGGCAATAGCAGGGCAGCAGGCAGCATGCCCAGGGTCGGCCCATGGCCTCTCTTTACTTCCTGGGCACTGCCCAGGCTTGATTTTTTTTTTTTTCTGGTTGCTACCTTATTCAGACATCTGCCTCCCAGAGAGGCGAACTAAGACTTCAAAAACCCTACCTGAGCTCAGACTCAGCATCGAACCAGATGACAGGAGAGGGGGTCTTCATGTTCTGGGGGCCAACCCTGCTTCCTGACTGGGAAATTGATGAGACTAGTTATGCTTCCCAAGACCCTGGGCGAGGGAATCCCCTGTGCCTCGCAAAGAACTTTCCCGAATGCCTTCCCTATGCTCCCGCCTGTGTGGGACCAGAGACTGAAAGCCCCCATGTGGGCTGCTCCTCAGTGGGTGTTTCTCGTCTGGAGAACTGGGAACTCCGTGGCTCTTAGCTCATTTGTGTGTCTTGGAGACATTTTACACACATTTGCACAAGCCCCAGCCGTTCTGGTGTTGCTAGGGGCAGCTCTCGTCAGCAGCTGCCTCCCTGTCCAACAGCCAACCAGAGGACCAACCCCAGGCCTGGGCCTGGCCTCTTCCCAGCGGCCCCTTGAGGGCCTGAAATCCAACCCAGACTTCTCGGGTCCTTGGACTCCAGTCTTTGTCATGGACCTTTGTGCTGGGAGAGGAAACGAGAAAGGGAGAACCAGGCAGGGTGCAGCTTCTCTGAAGCTGAAATGCTCCCCAGAGCTGTGACCCACTCCCTCTGGCCTCTTATTTCCAGCACTAACTACCATGGTCACACACAGCCTTGGAGGGTCTCCAATGGCTGCTTTCTCCATCCATCCAGTAGCACCAGCTTGAGGTTGAGGACAGGGCCTGGGGGACCCAGGGAGAAGCCCTAACCTTCTCTGTGCCTTCGAAGCTTCTCTGCGTTGCTGACACGGTTTCCTTGGGCCCATCCCTGGGTCCCGCGTCACTTGCTCTTAACCTCGCTCTTTGCCACGTCCTTACTTTGTCCCCAGCTTCCTCAGTCGCTGTGGCAGCCAGCCTACACCCGGCTTCCAGCCCCTCCCTGCCACCCTCCTGGCTATACCACCCTGAATTGTTTAGAGGCCAGCTTTGCTGTTCAGACATTTCAAACCAGAAAGAACCAAGCCACTGCTTTCTGGGTGGCCGCGCCCTTTATTCACTAGTGAAGTGTTGGGAGGAGGTCACATTCATCAGTCTTTTGCAAGGAAAGGAAAAAGGGGTGTTTGTATTTTTACATCATGGTTTGCCATCCTTGCCTGTGACTCCTATAGAAACAAAGGTGTGTGTGTGTGTGTGTGTGTGTGTGCTCGCGCGCACTCACTTGTCTCACCACGGCCGCGGGCAGGTACCCAGCACCCAGCAGCATGTTGTTTCTGTCTGTGCCTCTCTTTCAGCAAACCCACAGATACACAGGCTTCCGAGTGGACCAGTCCGCAGAGTGAAGATTCACCAGGAAGCCTTGACCTTGCCTTCTTTGAAAGGCATGTGGGTTTGCATAGTGAATTCCACCCAACTCTTCCAGGACACAGGTGTTTCACCAAACAGGGACTCCTTTGCAGGGGAAACACTCCCTTGGTCTTATGCGGGGATGTCCCCACATGTCATCATCCCCAGAGAGAAGCTGGAGACTCCCAGTCTCCAGTTAATCCCCTTTTGTCCTGGTTTTCCTTTTACGGGTCAAAGAGAAACATCTCTCCTTGCCATGGAGCCCCCCTTCTTTCTCTCCACTTCTATCTTGGATTCTTAGTCCCTGGATGGATCTCTGGGGACTAGACTCCTGTATTCAGGAAACATGGTTCTGCCACTTTCACACCTCCCATCCCATGTGCACACATCCCACCCCCACCCCCCACACAAACCCAGATTCCCTCACCTCCCGCCATTCTTGTCCCCGCCTGTGGCTGGTCACCTAAGAGCACAAAGGAAATGGTAACACTTAGCCCAGGCCCAATCACTACCTTGAGAGATCTAAAGCTGGGGTTAGCAAATTATGGCCTGTGGGCCACGTCCAGTATACCAGCTGGTTTTTACATACTCTAATTGGGGGAAAACCAGAAGAAGAAGGTTTTATGCTATGTGAAAACTCTATGAAAGTCAAATGTCAATGACAAACAAAATTGTATTGGCACACGGCCACACCCATTTATTTTCATATGGACCGTGTTTGCTTTTGTGCTTCAAGGACCGAGTTGGCTATTTGCTGCAGAGACAGTGCGGCCCATAAAGCTGAAAAGCATGACAGTCTCGCTTTTTACAGAAAACGCTTGTCAACCTCTGATCCAGAGAACTGTCTGATTAAGGAAGAAACCAGCTCGTCTGCGACTCCCAGGGAAGGGACAGGAGCCAGCAGTGGGAGTTGTAGGGGCACAGCTTGTTCCAGTTGTGGGGCACAGCTCCGTCCCCAGCAAAGACCCTGGATAGGTCCAAGCCTCTGTGATGTTAGGGACCTTCTCGGCAACCCTCCCCTTCCCTGGCTTGCTTTCCCACATTTGTTCGCAACCTCCAGTCTTCGCATTTATCCTCCCTGCCCTCATCCCCTGCCGGCCTTCACTTCACCCGCCCACCCATCCCCTAATGACTGGTCTTGTTCCAGTGATTCCATCACCCAACCCCTTCTGCCCCCCACCACGCGTTAATTGGCAAGTGCTGTCCTAACAAAGTACCACAAACCCGGTGGCTTAAAACAACAGGAATTGATTCACCAGTCTGAAGACTGGAAGTCTAAAATCAGGGTGTGGTCAGGGCCATACCCCTTCTGAGCCCCTCTGTAAGGGGACCCTTCCTTGCCTCCTCCTCGTAACCTATGGTGGTTTGCTGGCAGTGTTTGGCATTCCTTGGCTTGTCGCTGCACCCCACCAAACTGCCTCCGTGGTCCCATGACCTGCTCCATGTGGGTTTCTGTCTCTGCGTCTGAACTTCCTTCTTCTTATAAGGACAGCGGTCCTATTGGATCTTATAAGGACACCCACCTTCCTCAAGTTTGATTTCATCTTAACGAATTACATTGTCATGACCTTATTTCCAAATAAGGTCACATTCTGAAGTACTGGGAGTTAAGACTTAACCTGTCATTTTTAGGGGGGACAAGTCAACCCATAACACCCTCTAAGGAGCTTTCTTTTGTGCCTTGACGGGTCACCTTCCATCCATGGCAGACCCCCCTGGGAGCTCGGTCCCCAGAACCCCTGGGCCACAAGGGTCAGGGCATTGCTGTTGCTTTTAATTAAACCTGCCCCAGACTGACACCTCCATCACTGGTGGCCAACAGCTCTGGGCTTCATGGATGATGGTGGACGGCCTGTCTGTAGTGTGACTGTCACGTGACCATTGGATGCATGTGCTCAGCGCAGTCTGAAGTGGTTGGTAACACGACGTTTGTTTTTAGTTCTACTCTCACTCGGTGGCAGAGGAACAGACCTGTGAGCTGTGTGCTTGCTGTGTCTTTTTCAGCTTTGTCTGTGAAGGGAGGAGGTGTTCGAGCAGCCTCTGGTGGACACTGTCCCCAGCCCCCACCTCACTCATCCCTCACCCCAGCCCTCACCTGCAGACGCCTGTCAGGGGAATGAGCTCCAGCAGATGTCAGTCTGAGCCCCAGAAGACAGGTCCCCGGTGTCTCGAAGGTCCTCATTCTTCCTGACTCTCTCCGCAACATGCCACAGGGGGCCTCATTCCTGATTCTTAACCCAAATTCCCGACTCCTGTCTTGAGACCCTACAGCCCATGCCCATTCTCTAGCCAGCTGGGCCAGAGAATTGGTGAACACGTCAGTCCCCGTGACCTTCTCAACTTATCTATGTGCTAGCATCTAGCATAGTGCCTGGCACATAGTAGGTGCTCAGTAAATGTTTACAGAATGCAGAGCAAGGGTTGCTGGGTAAAAGCGAGGTACTGGCACAGGGGGTCAGACACCCTTCCCTGCAGCCAAAGGGGCTCCACTCCCAGGACCAGGCAGTAATGGGATTCCCATAACCAGGCCCTGGGTCGTCAATCTCAAGGGAACTTGCCAGGTTTAATGGATATGACTTATAAAGGAACCCATTGGTTAGGTGTCCCCAGGCATCTGGGCCCTGGGAGGCAGAGTAATGATTCATCTCTTAACAGCCACTGTTCACTGAGCACTTACGTGCCAGGCCAACTGAATCCCTGTGATGGGATGGTCCCGGGAGGTAGGTACCGTTATTCCCATTTCACAGGCCAAGAAACTATGACAAAGTGATGTAAACAGCCTATTAACTAGTAGAGGCAACATTTTAAGTATGAGTCTTTGGACTCGTCTGTTCCCAGGAACCCACCACCATTTTGAGTGGTTTATGCCCGGCTGCCCAGCCTCTGTTAAAGCTCCAGCCTCTGGCGTTATCTGCTGTTAGTAACCAGGAGAGAGGGAGGGAAAACAGGAAGTCATTGAAGGAAGACGCAGGGGAGGTGGGGACCTGTGTGGGAGTTTGCACGGAAGCTCCCACTTGTACTCCCAGACTGACAGGCTGCCAGCAGCTGCCGGGCTTCCAGGAAACATGCGTGTGTGTTGGCAGAGCTGCTCCTGGGTTCCTCCAGCACCCCTGCTCCAAGCAGCCTGCTCCGTCAGCCTGGCTCTCTCCTTCTCTCTCACTCTTCCTCTCTCACACTGGACATTTCACTGTGGTCTTCTGTCCCAAGAGGCTCGCCAGTGAGTGGTCTTCCCTTCCTGCTCATTGGACTCAGCCCCGTAACTCTAAGAATATGAAGGATTCATCTCAATGGGGTTGAAATGGTTGCTGTTCCTCTCTTAAGGACTGAGCTGGAGGAAATAGGCTTTGCCTGGAGTCTGCGTGATCCAGGTTATACCCAGTTTACCAAGCATGTTCCATAGACCTTTAAATTCCACAGGAGACTCTATGTACATGCATTATTGGAAGGGTTCTGGGACAAATGCGCATTGGAAATGCTTAGGCAAAACAAGATTAAATTTACTTCTTGGTCGCAGGACTTATCAGAGCTTTTAAGACACTGTTGTGTGGTAAAACCTCTAAAAGGCTGTGTCAGCTGGCTACTCTTCCCAAGCTTTCCCAGGCTGTTTCAGAATCCCCAGTAAGATCGACCTCTGTGAATTCACCTTGATAGCCTGCATGGTATCCTGAGAACAAAGGCCCACTGAATGTACTAGCCCACAGAAAAGAACAACATTTCTAGGTCACCTTCTAGGAGCTGGAAAAGGTTGATTGGCCCCACCTAGCCCGAAGTCCTCCCAGACGCTGGAACTGCAAATGAGGGACCTGGAAGCTAATCGAGATACATCTGGGCAGAGAGATGAGCCTGGGGTGACCCCTGGTCACCAGCTGCTCCTGCTTTTCCATTCGATGCTGGTAGGAAAAGCTGAGCCCCAGGAAGCTTGAACCTTGCCCCTGCCACCTCCCCACTCCTTGCCCAGGCCTGATGATGGTAGACCCCAGTTCACGCATGTGGGCAGTGGTACCCCGAACATGGATGCCACGAAGGAAAACTCTTCCTATCTTCCAATGGAGGGGTCAGATTTGCTGTGTGCAGGTGACTTCCCCACCATACCATGCATACCATGGCTCGGAGACCCGTGTGGAAATAATGGAGCGTGTCATGCCCTTGAGGGGTCAGCTAGGTCTTCACCTGAATTTGTATCTTCAACCAAGTTATTGGGATGAAGATCTAGAAGGAGGATGTAGTCCAAGAAGAGGAAATGTGTGACATTTCTACCCCCCACTGCCCCCTCCTGTACTCTTGGCAGACATTGCTAATCAATCACAGCACGCCTTCCTACGACCACAGATGCAGCCTGAGGGCATCCGAGTTGCCACTTGAGACGCACTTGAGTAACCGTCTCTGACCTCATGCCTTCCCTCTTTTCCCAGAAAAAGGAACTCAGGCCCAACGAGGGAGGATAAACTCTCCCAAGTGAGGACCCTTCTTAGAGGCAGAGGTGGGTTTAGAAGAAAGGCCTCAGAAAGTTCCAGAAGTCCAGTCATTTGAAGTTTCGGCTGTAGCTGGTGGACAGTCTCCGGCAGCCTTCCAAAAGTTTATGTTCAATCAGGGAACTTGGAAATTGCAGGAAGACCTTGTCCTTGAGACCCTTCCTATGATCCCCTTTGGTAGTCTGCCTGCTTGGAGAGAGATGGTTTATCCTGGAGGGAACAGCTTCCCCTCGAGGCCTGAATGCTCTCCCCCAGCCACGTGACAATGGAGCTGGAAGGCTCTCGGGACTTTAAGGAAAGGGTATGGAAGTGGGGCACTGGGTGGGGGAGCCACGAGGGCCCGTTCGTTACTTGAAGTGGTTTATAAAAGTTTCTGTTGTTCCATCTGGACATCTGTGAAGTTAGGGAATGTTGCACAGACAGGGGAGGACAGGAACCTGACTCCAAGTTGCTTTCTAGTTTCTTCCTGCCATGCATGGAAGGCTCAAAATCAAGTTTTTCACCCAGATAAAATTCCCTGGGGTCCTACTGGACCACCAGCTCTACTCCTGAGTTCTTGGAACACCTCTAAGAACCAGCTTGGTGGCTGAGGGTACTTTCCGTCTGCTGCCTGTTCATTTCCTTTCTCTCCTTATTCTCCACTACCACCACCTCCTGCCAGATAATATCTCCCCGGACCGTGAGCTGAGGAGAAAGTTACACAATAGTAGAGATGAAAAATAGCTGCCATGTAGTTAGCTTAAATTAGCTCAGAAGAACGGCTCCCTCCCTCCATTGAGCAGGCAGCAATTGTTTATGCCAAAGTGCTATTTTCATCATGCCTTCTTAGATCTGAAAGTCTAATGATTAAAACCAAATCTTAGTTTTTCTTTTCCACCACATTAAAAAAATCTATATACCAGCTAGGCTGGTTCTTTTAGTTTAAAAATACCCTGACCTCCAGTGCCAGAGTGAGAATTTTGGAAAGACGGGTGCCAGGATAGCAGGAAGAAACACAAGGCCACAGTAGGCAGGAAAGGCTTTGTGGAGAGGTGAATGGGCTGTTCAAGGTGGGAGAGAGGTCCTTGTCTCCTCACACAGATGCGGAAGTCTGGGTCGGTTTGGAATTCTGTGGGCTAATTTCCTGACCAGCCGTGTATTCGGTGGGTTATTTATTGAGCATCTACTACATCTGAGACCCTCGGCATTCAGTGATGAGTGAACCAGAGTCTCGTTCTGAAGCTTAGAGCCCAGTGGAGGACATGGGGAGCCCAGGAAGCCAGCCAACAGGAGATAAATGACAACGCACGTAGGCCTATGGATGGAAAACCAGTGGGAGGGCCAGTAACATGAGATGGGCGGCACTACTGTGGAGGTTGCCTTGGGCAAAGGGCTTCCCAAGGAGGTGCCCTTTCAGTTGAGATGCGGAAGAAGGGACGATCTTTCTAGCAAGGTCTCAGCCCTCAGCACTGTTGATGTTTGGGAGCAGCTAATTCTTGCTGTGGGGGACTGTCCTGTGAATTGTGGGGTATTGAACAGCACCCCGGCCTCTACCACTAGATTCCTTTCCCACCCCTCTGAGTCATTACAACCAAAGATGTCTCCAGACATTGCCCAGTGATCCCTGGCGGGTATGCCCCCCAACCCCCCAGTTGAGAATCGTCATTCTAGGCGAAGGAAGCAGCACAAGGACAGCTTGGAGACCGAGTAGATGAGCGGGGCTGGGGGCTGCGGGAAGAGGAGCGTCCAGGCTGAGGAGGGTCTCGAAGGTCTTCTGAGAACAGTGGGAAAGTACTGGGAGGTTTTAAGGAGCACAGTGTCCCGATCTTGATTGTCACTGGTTTGAGCCAAAGCACGAGGCCTTGAGCACGCTGTCCCCGGCCACCTCACTGAGATCCAAGTCCAGCCTCCCGCCTTCTGTAGCCTTTCATCAGAGCAAAAAGGAAATCTCAGAGAAGGAGACGGCAGGGAAAACTCAAGGAGGGGGCTCCTGGAGTAACGATGGCATGCAAATGGGTTTGGAAAGCAGTGTTTAGCATCTCCAATGGTTTGAAGGCCGCCTAGGGGAGGAGAATGTTGACCAGTTCTTTATTATCTACATGGACAAGACGAGGTCTGAAACTCCAGCTCACGTGGTAGGAAGTGACCCACCGGCCACCCATCCAAGGCCTCGCTTTCCCTGCTACCGTCCCCCTCATTCCTTCCACAGTGGCCCACTCCATCATCCCACGGTCCTTCTTGGAAAGAAAGCCTCCTGTTGAACTGAAATCTTAAGACAGGCATCAGGCGGATCCTAGCGCTGCTCTCTGGGACTACTCAGGGCCATCCTTTCTGTCTTCCCCAGGAAGGGGAGTCCCCAGATAGCTGGGACCTCCACACCCTTCCTCCAATCTCTAGTTAATCGTGGAGAAGAGAATGATAACGGCTGTCTCTGGTGGAAATGAGCAATAACGTGGGTGGTACGGCCAAAAGGTGGCCCTTGCATCCCATCCCACTCGGCTGATTTGGGGATGGAGACCCCAAATGGGTGGGTGTAGCCAAGCTCTGTAGTTCCCAGAATCAGATCCCAGGGCTCCAGCAGGCCCAGGACTGGGGAGCAGAGCAATCCGGCATCGCAAAGGACTAGGGCTGGGAAAGTTGTTTTGGGAAGTGGGGTCACTCAGCCAAGCACCTTCCAAGAAGGATGCTGAGTCGCCTGGGGCCCTGCTCCCTGGTGGGTCAACCTCTCTCCACCCCAGCCCTGCCCGGGGGTTGGGGCCATGGCAGCTTGAGTGTGTCCTGGACAATTAATGCAATGCATTGGTCCTCAAAGAATGCAGCCATTTCCCTCTGTTTATTTTTCTATCTGTGTTGCTAATAATACAATTATAATATTAATAATAATTTAAAATGGGTACATACGAACTCATGTAAGTTCAAGTAACTGCTATGTAGCTACAGTGTAGACACCAGGCTACCTAATGTACTTGTTCTGCCACACCAAGTCCCCCCACCCTGGCCCACGCGCCCTCCCAACCAGCCTCCTACGGAGCGCTGTGCAGCCCCCTGCAAACTCTGGGCAGCCAGCCGGGCAGTGCCTGGCTAGACAGGGGCGTTAGGGAGGAGGCACGGTGAGCGTGGGCTGCTTTCTTCCTCCTGTTCAGCAGTCTTTGCTGAGGCCCCTGTGCTCCCCACCCCCAGGGGATGCTGTGAATTGTTACTCCTCTCCGCCCTCCCTCCATACCCATGCAGACCTTGCTGTCGGGAATACATCCTCAGAAAGCTCCATGGCTGGGAGACCAAATGGTGACGTCAGGCACGATGTCACCCAGCTTCTCAGACCCTCCACTTCCAAGCTGTCCTCCAGTTGGGAGCCTTTGCTCCCCACAAGCTCCCGGATCCATCCCACAAGGCACGGCTTCCGCCCCATGGTCCTCCAGTACCACCGTAGCTCCTACTTGTTGGCCCATGGTGGGTTTTCAATGCCTCCCGTTAAGCAGCTGGAGGGTTCTTTTAAAAAAATGCCCCCATATTTTGAAAGCTCATGTTCCCAGCCTCTCTTGCCAACACCCTCAGTTGAGCCCAGCATCAAGCAACCCTATCCCTGCATTCCCCAAGACTTCATATACTCATTCAGTGAATATTTAGAAAGTGCCTGCTGTGCTTCTGAAAAAAGAGAGGAGAATAGCAGCCCTTCCCTCCAGGGAACCTGAATTCAGTAGAGGACATAGAGAAGATTTGACGGGGTCCTGAGGCCGCAGAGGAGCACCCAACCCCAACAAGGGCTCTCCAAGAAGGCTTCTCAGAAGAAGGGACTTCTGAACTTTGTCTTGAGATTTGAGAATTGGAGTAGGAGGTAGGGAACAGTGTGCCAGGTAGAAGGAACAGCCCATGTGCAGGCTCAGAGGCAAGATCCTAATTTATTGAAAGCCTGCCCCCGGACCCTTGACCTTCCCTCCCTGTTTTTCTCCCAGCTTGGTGCCAAGCCCTGAGAGACTCCATCCCTGAACCAAAGGTGCCCTGGCTCAGACATGGAGACCTTGACTTCCCACCCCTCCCCCCACCATGCCCCGATCTGTGCTATTGGCCATGGTGTCCTGAGGAAGCAGATGTCCTGGGAGGGTTTTGTGCTTGCTGGAGGCAGGCCAGTCAGGACTCAGGCTGCCTCAGACTCCCGTTGGCCCTGTCGGCCTCCCTGTCATTGCCTGCCTTCTCATAGCATCTCTGGTCCTTAGTCCTCGTCCATGGAGTTCTTCGGTGGGCATCACCGCTGTGGATGGATTGGCCATCTGCCCTTCTTCCTGAAGCATTTCTTCCTTCTCTTTGATTCTGCTTCACTTTCCTTCTACCTCCTCCGAGACCCGTGTCTCTGAGCTCTTTGAGGCACATAGATCTCTCTTGCCATCCTCAGTTGTCTCGCCATGGCCTCTTTCCTGGAGATCAAAGACATGCATGAACATGGAAATTTATTGATGGAAAGACCTTATTCTTAAGAGTCTCCAACTAAATAATGCAAGTGTGATGGGCAAAATACTAGTTTGTTCCAGAGTGGCCGAAAAAGACCTAGGCATCATAGTGGGCCACAAGCCAAGTCTGCAATACAGCCTAAAGTGTGCGAGAGAATGTATCAACCATCTTGGTGGGATGGTGTGTCCCACTGTCCCTATAAATATATGTCAGGGCATGAAAGATAGGAAATGGTATCTTTGCTGACCATAGGACCCTCAGGGTATGTGTGTGTTTGCTGTAAATCAGCAGGGCTTGTCTACCTGCTTCCATTCAACTCAACGTGCATTTCTTGAGCCACTCTCTATCATGGATAATGACCTCACAATCAATTTCTCAGTGCCAGCAGTTCCCCCAAAGCAGACCTTGGATTTTCTCGGCTTTGTGCTGCTCGTAGCACTTAGTATATCCCTCTCCGTCCGTTGTCAGAGGGAGTAAATGAAATACTGAATGTCCATAGCATCCCACAATACCTGGCACACAGTAGGTACTCAGTGAGTGTGGTTTCTCTTCCAATAGATCAAGTGAAATGTCCCCAGGAATTCCACCTCTAGGGGTATCTTCCTGGGGGAAAAAAAAAACAATAGGACACTACAATAGAGAGGTGGTGGGTGTTACCCATTTTCTTAGATACTTGTGCCCTGGTGGACATGGGCATGGATGCCCAAGTCTCATAGACACCCCTCAGCTAATGTAGGGGTCAGCATCCATAGGACAGTCTCAATCTCAGGGAGCTGGGAAGTCTCTGGCCAGACCAGTCCCCTCCAAGGCCCCAAGATGGAGGCCAAGGGAATTCACTGGGGCCAGATGACCTGGTCACACCGGCTGAGTGCCCTTGCCCATGGCTGGGCCAGGCTGAGAATCATCCAAACTTGAGCGGTCTAGTCCCCCCCTAAGCCTCTCGTTTCTCTCTCCCTGAGCTTTGGTCTTGCACTGGAGTTCACTCCACACACTTACCGCATGGTTCGGTCGGTTGATTTCTGTCAAAGTTATGATCTTAAGAAAACTTGTAACTGTAAAAAGGCTTTCTCTGTATGTAAATTATGCTGTTAACTTTTCTATACACAAAGTATATATACCTATAAATAGTATACATATATATATTATATATATATATATATATAAAGATTATTTCTTGTACAGACCAACATGGACCAGTGGCCCGTATTGATTTCTCCATGATTGTGTTGACTGTCACAGAATGAGTTCATGTAAGAAGTTGGTTTCGTGTTTTCCTTTTGGGGCCACTTCTTTCCCTTTCAGTCTGTCTATCTCTGTCTCTCTCTCACTCATTGCCAACGTCTCGTTGCTGGGAAAGAACAATCATTTCAGATGCCACCTGAGAAAGGATGGCCAGATGGATGGAGGGTCCATTGTGTATATTTGTACAGAATCATTTATAAAGTTTTCTACACTTCTCAAAAAAGTATTTCTAACTTGGGCTGTTGGGCAGGTAGTGAGCCTCTGTGCCAGCAAGCCTGTTGTTTCTTGTGTTTAGTGCAATGTTTAGTGAGAATCCAATGTCTGAATTATTTATGCCAATAAAGAATTTGAAAATTACTGCATCACAGTGCCACCAAAACAGGTTTGAATTCTGTTGTTGTCTGCTGTACAGAGGGAATCTTGAGATGTGACATTGGCCAGTGTATCAGTCAGCGATTGCCACAGTAATACTGTGTAGCAAACCTCCCCAAACTCCATGGCTTACAACAACTAGCATGTATTCTCATGCCCCTGGGTCTGTAGGTCTGGGTTAGGCTTAACGGGGGCTCCTCTTTAGACTTCACGTCGGTTCCAGTCTGCTCCCCATGTCTCCCTGTTTCAGGACGCAGGCTGAAAGAGAGACTCCATGCGGCATGCTCTTCCTATGGCAGATGACCAGAACAGAAGAGCCAAGCCAAACTATACAAACACATTGAAGGTATCTTCTCACACCACAACCAGTAACATTCCAATGGCCAAAGCAAGTCACATGACCCAGCCTTTCAATGGGAAGAGGCTGTAAACTCCACTCAGTGTGAGAAGAGGAGGAAAGGGAACGTTTGCTGAACAGTAATGCAAATTGTCATAGCCTAGCCAAGTATTCTTCCATCTGGCCAGCCACAGATGAGTTCTCTCCCTAGGGATGAATATGGTGTGAATATAAATACACATACATGTAAATATTATTCTGCATATTGAGTACCTGCTGTGTGCCTGACTCAGAAAGTACTCAGCGTTATCTCATTAATCCCAAGAACCACCCAATTCCATTTGACAGACGAGGAAGCCAGTGCAGACCGATGAAGTAAGTGGCCCAATCCCAAGACAAGAACCCAAATCTCTTGCTCTTTTGGGTCCACACATGGCACAACAAGCTCGTGAGTACCTTGAATTTCTGAAGTTCCCTTTACAAAGTGCTTTTTATGCAACAAAATCTTTTCTGATCTGGAAAATCAGCCTGTGAGGGAGGGACTCCTCAACTCATTCAAAGCAGAAGGAACTGAGACCTGGGGAAAGACGCTATAGGATAACTGACTCACACTCCCAGCGCCCTCCCCGGGGACCATGCTGCTGCGGGGTCGAAGATCTGGTGTCATCGGTTCCAGTAAGTTCTTCCCTGCACACACTCCAGGAGCAAGAGCACACTGACAGACCTGGAGTCGAATTCTAGCTCTACCTTGTGCAAGCTGTGTGGTCTTAGGCAAGTCGCTCAGCTTCTCTGAGCCTCCATTTATTTCCTCACCTGTAAAACAGGTCTAATTACTGTACCTGTAGCACCTACCTCCCAGTGTTGTGAGGCTTACACGAATTAACATAAGTAGTTGGGGCAGTGCTGGCCCCATCCCCACCCCTTCCGGGAAGCTCTCTTCAGATGTTAGTTGCTAGTGTTAATATTTATTACGAGCATGACTGTGGTGTAACTAAAGAGCAAAGTTCACCCTGAGTTTCTGTACCCCACAATGTTCCATCTCGGCTGAGAGTTGACCCAGGCCCCAGCCAGCCCCCAATCTCTGAGAGTAGCAACTGGTATCTAACACTCTCAGCTTGTCGACTCCTTTCACGAGCATGATTTCTTCCCACTCACCACAATCAAACAGGGTAGGTGGTATGAGTTGCCCCCTTCTGCAGATGGGAAACTGAGGTTCCAAGAAGTGAAAGTGTCTTGCGGCGTCTGAATTTCAGTCCTGGGCTATACCAGTTAGACCAGCTATGTGACCTGGCTGGGCAGTGACGTCAACTCTCAGAGCCTCAGTTTCCTTAACTGTAAAATGGGCATAATAATTGCTTTCACTTTAGAGAGCTACAGTCAGGCTTAGAAGCAGGTAAAAACCTTAGCATAATTCCTGGCTAAAACAACCAATAAACAGGTATTTCAAGCTCAGGTATATCAAGCTCAGAGGTAAACATTTAGCTCTAAGACTATGTTGCTGTGAAGAGGGAGGTGTGAGACAAGGCCAGAACCTCCCGTCCCCATTTCTCACGTTTCAAGCAGAAGAGGGGGGCAGTCTTCCCTGGGGCCTGGAACTAATTGATTGACCCGGTTCTGGCTTGTGGTCCTCTGTGGCCACGGGCCACCATCAATCAGGCACAGCAGGTGTTGGGCCTAGAGAGGGAGGCCTTGCAAATCATCGGAACTGAACAAACAGCTCATTAACCTCCGTGCACCGGCTGCAGGGGAAGTGTCCGGGAGCCAGAAACAAGGCATGGATGAGGCCACCCAGCTGCCAGGGTGGCAAGGACACAGCTTCTCAGACCCTTCTGGCCCCTGCCTCCTGCTCACCTTTGCCCACATTGAGACCCTCCAGACCCACCCTTGTCTCCCATCAACCTCTTCCCAGGCACCCCGCTAAGTACGTAACATTTGTCATCTCATTTAATCCTCACGACAGTCCTGTGAAAGCAAATACTCCATTGTACCCCTTATACAGATGAAGCAACTGAGGCTTCAGAGAGGGTGAGTGACTTGCCCAAAGTTACACAGTGCTAAGTGTGGAGCCAGGATCCAAACCCAGCCCATTAGAGTCTGGGACCCATGCTCTGAACTGCACTGCTGGACAGTCTCCAGCCATGACAGATTGCAATGAATTCAAGTGATGGCAACGGACCAATGGTTCTCCACCAGGGGCGGTGTTCCCCCTGGGGACATGTGGCAATGTCCCACTGGAGGATGCTGTTGGCATCTAATGACTAGAGGCCAGGAATGCTGCTCGCCATCCCACAATGCACAGGATAGATTCCCCTCCCCCCACAACAAAGAATTAGCCAGCCCAAATGTCAGCAGTGCCGAGGTTGAGAAACCTGGCGGTAAAAGTTGCTAAGTACCGGTACTGACCGGGGGACCAATCAGGAAAGCTTTCCTGGAAGAAGCAAGCCGTTTAGCCACGTTCATTTTATAGATGTGGCAAGAGAAATTATGCGAGTTTCAAAGGGCTGGACTCAAACTCAATTACAGTTACTAATCACCTGTGTGGCAGGTGTAGTGCCAGTGATGCCAGTGATTCGCACGCTTTGCAATCGTTCAGTTACGAATCGCCTTGCTTAAAGCATCACGGCCTGCGGAGGCGGGAATTGTTCTCCTCAGTTTGTAGGTGCAGAAGCTGAGGCTCAGAGAGGTGATGGGTGCTCGAAGCTGCACAGCTAACAGGGCGCCCCTGAGATTGGCAGCTGGCCCTCCTGTCATTTGCTGGGCCACACTTGGAGGACGACATACTCGAGATACTAACCTTGGGGAGTCTGCCACCCCCACCCAGTTCTGCCTCAGCCAGGAGCTCCCTGAACACACAGGCAGGTGGGTAAGCCTCTGATCCGAGCCCGAGTCCTGGCCATAAACCGCCGAGCTGCTGGGTGACCTTGGGTAAGTCACTTTGCCTCTTGGAGCCTTCATCTGCTCGTCTGTAAAACAGAGATCATAGTGGTACCTCTTTCGTGAAAGTGTGGTGAATACTCAGTGACATGCCATAAAATACTTAAAATAACGTGTTTCGCGCAGAGGACGCTATCTGTGCGTGTTTTAGTTTGGGGCATCCGGCAAATACGGTTGGGATTTGAATGGGGGATGTTTGTTGAAGGCCTTGAATGCCAGGATAAAGTTGGAGGCTTGGTCTGACAGGTGGTGGGAGTCCAGGGATCGCCTGTCGGTGGATGTGAAGTGGTCAGACATGTGGATCCCACATTGCGGTGTGTTTCTCCTCCTCAAATGAGCCCTGGGATAAACCTGCCCCTTAGGCTTTTCCTACATCTTGAAAGAGGCTCTGGGAGGCCAAGGCCGGGCCGTGCTGGGGGTGAAGCAGGTATGGCCTGTGCAGGTGGCTTGAGCTCCACGTAGCGGTGGGGTTGGGAATAGGGGGGACGCTGGCCTGTGGCTCAGACCCTCTTCTCATAGGCCTACCTGTCCCAGAGATGGTCCTACCCCTCAAGCCCCACCTTACCTTCCAGGAGCAGACCTTCCGTCCTCACATGCGTGTACACACACACGCATATACACACACACAGATACAGACTCTGTCACCTACACACACACACACACACACATTCATACTCGCCCACTTTCAAGATGCTCAAATTCCCACTGCTCACCCCACGCGCTTACGCTTACCCTAGTCTCCACACTCCCACTCACCCTACTCCCTCCGCCCTCCCCTTCCCTCTGGTTGGGGCCTGGCACCTGCAGTCCTTACTTGATATTTGCATTTCCGCTTCTAAAACATGCCCTACGGTCACTGTTTGTCTGAACAATCCAGGACTATTGCTCCTGGAGGTGGGTGACTAGTTCTAGGGCAGCAGGCGACAAGCTGGGACTCGGCTCTACCTAGTAGCGTAAATGTGAGTCCCTGCCCTTCCAAGGGCTCTAAATTACCACAGGTTTGACAATTGGGTCATTGCTTCCCCCGCACCATTTATAGCGGCAGGAAGCTCTCCTGGGGGTTTACGCAAGTCTCAGCTACTAACAAGCCAAATAAGGGAAAACACACATTTAGGCCCTGAGAACAGTGGCTTCAGCCAGTACCCAGAATTTTCCTGAAATATACGCGTGTTCATGGCAGACTAAGGAGTGTGGTCAAAAAGAAGGACAGTGGACGAAACTAAGTGAAGTGTGTTTCTTTGCTGCGGGACTTGTCAGAGCCTGTCATGTGCTTATGTACCTCATAAACTCTCCCAGAAGGGGCTAGGGTTTCTAGTTCCCCAACTTTTTGGCTCCTTTGTTCACTGTATCTTAGAGGATTGATGTTTCACGGAACTCTTTGAGAAATACTGCTCTCAGCCATTGGAGATACTCAAAATATATTCTTGGACCCTTTACAGACCATGTAGACTAATGACCATGAAAGGAAAGGGAATTAAAAAAAAAAAAAAAACCTTAAGGAAACTGGTTATATTGTCTCCGCTTTTTATTTTGCCAAGACATCAAAAAACAAAGCAAAACCCAAATAAGAGCTCTCCAACTGACTGTCATCTAGTTTTATAAAAGAAAGGCTAGCTACTCACCAAAAAAATGAGAACACCCATGATTTGAGGAATAAAAAATAAAATACCCTTACAATTTTCTCATTTCTGCAAAGACCAGCGAATACTCTGACAGGGACCTGCCTGAGTCCATACACAAGTGTTTGGGGGCCACCAGTTTAGTGTTCAAGTCCCAGGTTCTGGAGTTTGATGCCAGGGCTTTAGAATCCCAGCTCTTCTGTTCATTGACCCTATGCCCTGAGTAGTTGCCATCCTGGGTGCCCCTCCCCCTCCTCTGTGCACGTTGGCTTCTAACAGCTGCTCCTGTGATCTCTTAGAAAGGCTAAGAGATCTGCTAGCCCTGTGTCTGCACTCCCCTAGGGCTGCCCTTAGCCATGAATGTCTGGTATAGAACTACCAAACCCCGCACCTCTCACCTTGAAGAATAATGGCCTCTGAGGTGGACCTCCCACTCCACAGCCCTCCAAAGGGCTGGGACCTTGCCTGATATATCGCTCCTTGCCTGCCTTCTTCCCCTTTTCTTTACCCATCGTCCCTTCTTCCTTAATAAATGTCGTAAACATGGCCCCTCATCTCAGGGTCTGCTTCTGGGGGAACCCAACCTAAGACAGTTACTTCGCGCAATTCTCTGAGCCTCAATTTCCTCAGGTGTCATCAAGGGATAAGAATCGATCGCATCCACCTTCTGAGCTGGGCGTGAAGACTTCAGGAAGATGATGGATGTAAACCATTTAGCGTGGCGCCTAGCTCATAATTCGAGAAAGGCTGATGTCAGTTAGCCTTTGTGATTAGGTTGTGACTGCATCTTGTGTGCCTTTGGGGTTTGTAGCAGCCCTCTCCTGCTCACAAACGCAAGGGATAGGTTTCATACAAGTAAGACTGGCTGTGGAGTCATGGCACACTTGTGATCCCCTCACCTGGAAGCTGTAGACCCAACATCTCCCCTGCCCCGCCACTTCCCGCAGGGACTGGACTTACTCCCAAGACAGGGCTGGAGCTGGAAGCTCTGGCATCAAGTCCCCTCCCATCTGCCTTTCCATTAAGTAAGAACAGAGCTTCGGATGCCTTCAACAAAACCTCTGAGGATTTCAATTTATTTGATTTTCTCTTTTTTTTTTTTATTAACATCTGATTCGATACGAGCAGCCTGACGGTGGGGTTAGGCTCAGGAGGGTGTGAGTGGATCGCAGTTCTGCTATATCCTAGTCCAGTGCCAGCCTGGTTTTTTGTTCTATGTGACATTTTCTAATCGCAATGAAATTTTTAAAAAAAAAAAAAAAAAGAAGAAGAAAGAAAAAAGAAAAATCAGATCCCACTCGAAGAACAACAGCTAGAAGTCCTAGAAGAAACAAGACGTGGCTCATTGCCCCTTGACCAGGAGGCAGATGTGAGACGTAGCTGACTGATGTCCCCTGGACACTGAACCGGAAGAAGAGGCAGACTGACTGGTACCACTCACTCATGCCCAGATTTGCAGTTGCTTTATTACATATTAAGTCCTCTTAAGGCTGATTCAGTTTTCACTTAACAACATATTTGAAGTGATGAAATCATATTTCAGGATCCATCAACAATGTTTTGTTGGAACATAGCCATACTCATGGTATGGTCTGTGAAACCAAAAGCATTTGTTATCTTGCCCTTTACAGAAATTGTTTGCCGACCCCTGCATTACAGAATTGTCAGCCCTCTCTAAAGAAGGAGGGATATTCAGGATGGGACAGTGAGAGGACATCACGTCACAATGGATTGCGTTTGGGGAGAAGGTTCTTTCCAAGATGTAAGGGTTCCTCTTTTGCTCTCCAACCAGCCTGGCTGTCCACCGTCTCCCTCCATGTGGATGTTCATACCCCCGGAAGCCCTTTCCATTCCATGACTTCATTATTTCTGCCCACCTACGATAGCTGATTGGCTTAGTGGTGGAAACCTGACCCAGGCTGGACCAATCAGATTTCCTTCCCTGAGAATTTAGAATTCTGAACTGGGGTTTGCAGGGAAGGATTGGGTTGTATTAGGAGCTAAATCTGTGGCTCAAAGAAGGTCCAAGAATCCCCAGAGCAGACTCAGTTTCAGCATGTCCTCAGATTCCTTGGATTCTCCAAATGCTCTGTATTCCAATCCATCCTCCCCTTTCCTCTTCTTTTCCCCTCAAAGCTCAGTTAGAATTGTTTTTGTCACTCGCAAGGAAAACAAGCTGAATGACCTGGTCTCTAGCTCAGGTCTCTGCTCATCATTCATGTGATGCCAAGACAGGTCCTAATGTCATTTCTTCTCACAAGGGGGCATTACAGAACATCCAGAGCCAAAAAGATGAAGATAGCGACCCTCTAAACAAATTAGAAAGATCTGAGCAAAACAAAAGATGACTGAGGTTTTATTTTTAAATATGAAAACACTATACAAACCAATTTCAGAGTCAATTTAATTAACGATGTCCTTAAACTAACATTATATTAGATAAGTTGTTGAACCTATTGGTGGCCCAGTTTTTTCATCATCGCCAAATGGGAATTTGACATGACTTTATTGCACTATTTCAAGATGGATAGAAAATTCCTAAGAAGCTGTAGAAATGTAAAGGGGGGTTGTACAAGGGAACAGTATCAGAAAAGAGTAATGGCTTCACAGTCAACCAGACTTGCATTCAAATCCCAGTTCTGTTGCTGTGTAACCTTGGGTAAGTTGCTTAACCTCTCTGAGCCTCAGTTTCACCATTCTTATAATGGTGATATACTAGTCTCTGTGCTATAGGGGTTATTATAAGGATTAAATGATATAATACATGTAAATTATTTAACACAGTGCCAGGCACATTGTAAGCCCTCAATAACTGATAGCTACTGTTAGCAGTTTTATGATAGGTCACCTAGAGACCTAAAGGTCAATGCTATTTCAAAGTAGAAAGCACCCCTCCATCCCCATTTCTCACAGTTTAAACAATCCCATGGCCTCTACCTCTCCCCACCCCAAACCTGTGGGTTGCCTGGTTTTATCCGTCTTTCGCTTTCCTTCTCATCTTCCCATCAAAGGTGGACTTTCAAGATTCCAGGCTTTTGCTGGAATGAGCTTACAGCCTCCCAGCATCTCTGAAAGATCAGTCTTTTCTGAGAGTTGAGGCTTCTAGTTCCCACCTCATCCCAGTACGTTTTATCAGGACAGGGCATTTCAAGCGGCCAGACACTTATCCCCTCAGAAGCTTCCTTCCCAAGACTTGGGCAATGTCCTCACACTCACTACCAGTACTCTGATGATTGTTCAAGAGGGCCCTCCACAAAGGATGTTATAGACCCTCCAGCCTGGGGATAGTGAAGGCCCCCTGTGTGCCAGGGGCTTTCAACTTCATCCTCCAATCACTGTTCTCGAAAGCTGCGCTGTCTGACAGGGTAGCCACTAGCCACATGTGGTTATTTAAATTTAAATTAATTAAAACTGAATACAATTTGACAATCAATTCGTCCATTATATTTCAAGTGCTTGGTAGCCACACATGGGTAGAGATGCCAGCTTAGGTCCACATGTCCATCATGACAGAAAATTCTACTGGGCAGTTCTGCCTCCGATGAAACTGTCATCACCCCCACGTTACAGATAGGAAACTGAGTCTGGTCAGAGTCATGTAGTTGTGTGGTCAAGCCAGGCTCGGTGCCCAGGCCACTTTTTCCAAACCACCAGACCACACTTCCCCAGATGCCCAGCAGTGGGCTGGGCTCCAAGGACAGAAAGAGCAATGAACTTGGAGGACAGAGTGATGAGTAATTGAAAAATGACAGTACCGCGTGGCAACCCCCAGAATCTGTGGGCTTAGGGACACCTTATCCACTGAGCTGAGAAAATCCTACCTCTTGTCTCCGTTCCTCCAATCAATGAAACTTTCCAGAACTGCATTGCCCAATACAGAAGCCATAGATTCCATGTGACTATTGAGCCCTGGAAATGTGACGAGCTGAATTGAGATGTAACTGAAACACACTGGATTTCTAAGATGTTAAAAAAAAAAAAAAGAATGTAAGCCATCTAATTAATAATCTTGTATAATGATTACATATTGACATGATCATTTTCGACGATATTGGGTGCAAGTACATTACTATAATTAATTTCACCTGTCTCGTTTTACCTTTTTAATGTGGCCACTGGAAAGTTTACACTTAGGTCTGCGGCTCACAGGGTATTTCTACTGGTTGGTGCTGCTCGACAGGGCCTACTGTGTGTCAGTCCCTGCATTCTACAAGAGGCCCCGGAGTAGAACCAGGAGAGAGTTTAGCTCCCAGCTGATGGTAGCCGGCTGTGACAGCCCGAACAAGGGACATGCTCCTCTGAGATTGATCTCTGCAGCTGGCACTCGGACTCCGAGCATCCAGCAGCCCTCCCTTCTGCACAGGCTTGCTGCGAAGCTGCGCATCAGAGAACTAGGTGCACAGACCTGGAGCCTTAAGCAAGTGACTAATCTTCTCTGTTTCCTCACCTGTGAAATGGAAATCATTCTCCCTGCCTCCTGGGGTTATTTTGGAGGTTAAATTAAGTAAATGCATGAATACAAAGTGCCTGTCCCAAGGTAGGTGCTTAATAATGATTGTGGTTTTCAACCAGGGGTGGTGTTGCTCCGCAGGGGTGTTTGGCAATATCTGGAAACATTTGGGGTGTCCCAACGAGAGAGGGGAGGTTGCTACTGGCATTTAACGGGGGAAGACCAGAGATGCTAATAAACATCCTACAACAGTCCCCACCACAAAGAATTATCCAATAGTTGAGGTTGGGAAACCCTGATGTACGGTAACGGCTGCTACTGTTGTTAGTACCGTGTGTCCCCGAAAATAAGACCTAGCCGGACAATCAGCTCTAATGCGGCTTTTGGAGCAAAAATTAATATGACTCGGTCTTACTTTACTATAATATGAGACCGGGTCTTTATATTATAACTTTATAATATAATATAATATAATATAATATAATATAATATAATATAATATAATATAATATAATATAATACAATATAATATAATATAAAATATAATATAATACCGGTGTGGGGACAGAGCCCCAAAAAGCAGTTTCCAGGCTCTCGGCCTCACGTGGAAAGGTGCTGGCTCAGGTAGTAAATGGCCATCAACTGTGATTGGATGGCCGTCAGCTGTGGCTAGTTGGCCGTCAGCTGTAACCAGTGAGCCATTGGCCACTAATATAACTGCTGTGGCTACGCTAGCAGCAAGTGGGGGCTAGCAAGAAGATGGTGGCTGAGCTAGCAAGCGCGGATTGCAGCTAGCACGGCGGAGTGCGGGTTGCGGATTGCAGAGAAGTGGACAGCAGGTTGCAGATAGTGTGGCTCCTGCTTCCTGTGTCTCCAACCCAGCCGCCAGCGAGACTATAGTGGTATGACTCCCCTATCTATGGCTCCGTAGGTGTGCCTTTTTGGTCTCACCGTGTCCTGCATTCTTATGTGGGGAGCGGGACCAGAGACCCCTCCTGATAACCGGGTCTTATATTAATTTTTGCTCCAAAAGACGCATTAGAGCTGATTGTCTGGCTAGGTCTTACTTTTGGGGAAACAGGATATTAGCACCTCTGGAAATTACCTAGTTAAAAGTACAGTCACGAGATGATGGACTCCGTGAAGGCCGGAATTTTTGTCAGTCTTGGTCACTGCTACCGTCCCAGGGCCTAGAACAGTGCCTGGCACATAATAGATGCTCAGGAAATATTTGTTGAGTGGAGAATGAATGAAAAAAATGGCAGAGCTCCTTGTCCAAGTCTCAAACAGTCAAAGTTAGGAAGGAGATGATCGTCCCCGTCTGCATATTCATTAATACGAGACACATTTGCTGAGTACCTGCTATGTGACTTTGAGCATCCGCTCTGTGCGTTGGCACTGGGGTATAATGGTGTGGACGAGATGGAGAAAGTGGAGCTCCGTCTTATGGGTAAAGTGGGTAAGAGAACAGGGAATCCTGGTGCGGTGAGCTCATTGCTGGGGCAGTGGAGTAAGCTCAGGGCAAACACCTGCCTGGGATCGGGGAGAGGGACTCAGACAAAGCTTCCAAGAGAAGGTACTATCCCAAATTAGGCCTAGAGGAGGAGTAGATATCAACTAGCTTTTCTAGAGCTCTCCCAATTTCTGGAGTCCCCTTTACAGCATCCTACATGGAACCCTTTGACTGACGGGGAACTCATTCGCTGACAAGGCAGCACCCTCTGTGATGTTGCACTGCTTCTTACTAGAATATTCTCTTTGCTAGTGACACTCACCTTCAGGGGCCTGGCTGCAGTCACCTGAGCTCAGAACCCTTCCCTTGTCATCCTGAAGCCCCGCTCTATACCCTAGTCACCTGTCCCACGTCTGACTGAGAAGGACCCGATGGCAGACAGCCCAGCCAGCTGCCTGCTCCCTTCTTAGCTTGACAAGCCAGGCTGGCTGAGTCACGGGCTCGGCTTCTCCTAACCCACGTGGGGTCTGGGTCTGGGCCAGGTGGATGAGCTTCCTGCCAGGATGGCCATAAGTCAGACCAAAAGGAGACCACGAGCCTCACGGAGGATTAGACTTAAGAACATTCTGGAATCCCACGCTCCTCCTTGGAGATCCCTGAGGGGCAGACCCAGCAGACAGGCCTGTTATTCTATCAGTGAGAAAACGGAGGCACACACTGTGTGTGGGGACCTGTCCTGCCTGAGAATGGTAATATAATAATTATTGCTCCATATTATTATCATGGTTAATTACTGAAACATGCCAGCTTCCTGTGCACAGGGGACCTGTCGGCGCTGTTCGCTGCTATATGCCCAGTGCCTATAATAGTTCCTGGCACATAGTGGGTGCTCAATGAGTTCTTTTGTTCGGTAAGCGCACAAACAGCAATAGCTACTTCTACTTGTCACGGACTTCTTCTAAGATGTTCCATATTTACATGTGTGTGTTTTCATCTATTGTCTTTCCACCACCAGGGCACAGACTGACTACTTTGTCCACCATTATACCCCAGCATAGTGACCCACACATAGTAGGTGCTCAACAAATGTTGAATCAAGAGGTGGGCACTGGGCATTTGCTCTTTTACCCTTGCACAGCCCAGGCGGAGAGGCAGCGCTCTTTAGCACGTTTCGGAGGTGAGAAACTGAGACCTGGAGAAGTGAAGTGACCTCTGGACGTCATGGAGTTGGTGAGGCGCAGAGGCAGGATTTGAACCCAGGTCTGTTAGTGCAGAACCTGTGTGTATTGTGCTCTTAACTGCTGGATCCTGCTGCCTCTAGCAGGGAGGGGAGAGGGCAGGGATGGGGGCCTCTGGGAAGGGCTACTGGAACAGAAGTGGGACCACTTTGGTACTCCACTCCTGCCCAGTGAGTCCCAGTCACAAAGCCCTTTCAACACAGCATCCCATCTGATGTTCACTGCAGCTGCAGCAAAGCCCAGAGAGGTAGAGTAACTTGCTCAAGGTCACACAGCAAGTTCAGCACAGACCTTCTGATTGCACTGTTTTTTCCCCCAAACCCCAGCTGTGCCTCAAACTTGGAGCCCTCAGATAAGCAGCGATGCATGTGGATCAAGAGAGAAGGCTGATATTTCAACAGTTGACTTTGTTTTTCTGGGCAGCCTGGCCCAACACATCTGATGGCAAATCCAAATGCCACACTTCGCTGTGTGGCCTTCTGAACTGGCTTCCTCTCTCTGAGCCTCAGTTTCCTTACCTAAAAAATAAAGGCCTACTTTGCAGGTGGTGGTTAAAATCCCTGACTTGGTGTCTCTCCTGCTGTGTGATCTTAGAGATGAAAATTAGCTTCTCTGAGCCTCAGTTTCTTCATCTGCAAAGTGGGGTTAATAAACACCCACCTCTCGGGGCACGAGAGGTTTAATGGGAGACAGTGTGGGCACTGTGCAGGGCCTGATATGTAGTAAGTGTTCAATAAAAGATGGTTCGGGGATCCTTTGTGACCACAGGAGGTAACCCTCCTCAGGATCCAGCGGGCCCAGGCTGGCCACTGCAGACCCAGTGCATGCACTCCTGGATGCCCCCAGCCAGCTGGGGGGAAACCTGAGCCACCCTCCTCCTGGGCAGACGCTTTTGCTGCCACTGTTGCCTCTGAAATGAAAGAAAGGTCAGAGCCTGGGGAAGCAGGGCTGGGTGTACGATGGAGGTGGCAGCAGGAGGGGAAGAGGGGGATGGCCGGCTGCTGCCTGACCGCCCTCATCTTTCCAGAGGAGGCCTGAACCAGCCAGGCCCGGGTGCGCCCAGGGCTTGGCCTCCCAGCCCAGCAGAGCCGCCTCCCAGCCTGCCCCTGGGGAGGGGCCACCTGGTGTCAATTAAACCCCAGCCACGCGGCCCGCACCACACCAGATAGCTGATTAGTGCCGCTGGCCTCTCCAGATGGGGAGCAGGGCCTGAGAGGGGGCGGCTGCCACCACACCAGGGTGAGGTCTCGCCGGAGCCAGTGAGTACCGACCGCGTGGGGGCTGTGCTCCCCAGACAGGGGGCCTGGCAAGCCCAGCCTGGGCATCATGGGGAGGGGGCTTATCGGGTGGTTTGCTCTCCTGGGGTGTTATGGGGCCTCCCAGCATCCCTGACTCCCTTTGCCTCGGCCTTACTTGAACGATACCCAAGGGGACTATATGCCAGTCCAGTGTCGCTCTCCCCATGTTGTACAGCTGCAGGGGCCACCCCAGACCGTGGCCGAAGGGGTCCTGATGAATGAATGGCCAGTCTGCCCCTTTAGGGTCTCAGCTCCCTCCTTGTTGCCCCTAATGGAGCTGTTTCTTTGTCGGCCTGTCTGGGCATCCAAGGCCGCATTCCTCCCACCTGCCAGCTTGTGCTGTGGGGTGGCCCGTTTGGCTGGCTGGCATGAGACCCCTGCAGGAAGCAGGCATGGGGTCACTGCTACACTGAAGGCTGGAGCTCAGGAAGAGGTCTCTGGCTTCAGAGTGCCACATGTCCTAGAGCATGGCCAGGCACCGAGGACTCACAGAGGCTTCTGGGGGGCACCGGTCCAGCCTGCAGGCTGGGTAGCTCTGCAGAGACTGAGCCACCTCCTGGTTCTCAGTGGGGACTCAGTCCCAGCAGTGGCAAAGGAGGGGCCTGCTGCCTGCCCATGGCGCAGACCGAGGGGGTCAGAGAGAGCTCTAGTACCTCCCCACAGGGAAGTGACGTGTGACTTGTCTCTGGGCTTGCACTATGAACTCTGAGCCTCAAACTCCTGGCTACAAGGAGTTCTGTTATCCATGAAAGGGATCCCTGGTGACAGATGGTGTCAACTTTTGATGGTACCATGGGGTGGTCTGTGGCCACAGCCTGCTGGGGTGAAGGCAAGGTGTGTTTGGGAAGGGATTGTGGGGCCTGGGGAGGTGGAGTAATGCTGGGTGCGTGTCCACAGAGTTGTGCTACCTGGGGTGTATCTGGGAGATAAGGAGGACCACCTGTGTGGACCTCTGGCGCCTGTTCGGAGAGTGGCTCTTACCTGCAGACTGGAGAGGAAGGATGGGTCACGGGCAGAGAGCCTCGTGCCCCACAGGGCACAGCCATGTGACCCCATCTGTGTGTTATGTGTGTACATGCGTGTGTGGTGGTATGGATGCCAGTGCCATGCAGACGAGGGCTCCTTGGCAGCCTCCCTGGGTCACTGCGGTCTGCTTTTGCAAGCGCAGTCCATTTGGGGGGATGAGTGTTTCCCGAGGGCAGCACCCATGAGCTCCCTGGTGGGCCAATCACACAGTCTCCCGATTGTACACCTCGGGGAGCTTGCTCTGTTTCCTAGACCCCGTCCCTACCTGGCCGAGGCCAAGGCGGGCTGGTGGCTGGACTCAAGGGCTTGGTCCCTGGGACCCATGTCTGTGAGTCTGGGATGAGTGGCAGATGCAGGGCAACCACAGCTGAAGCTCAGCTGCTTTCTGGGAAATACTGGATCTAGCTCCTTTCTTCCATAAATATTCATCGCAGGCCTCCTCCGGGCAAGGACATGGGCTCAGAACTGGGTATATGATAGTGAACCTAGAGTTCATTCATTCACTCGAAAACATTTATGGAGAGACACCCATACGAGGTGCTGAAGTTTCATGGTGGATCTCAAATCCATTTATAGCTCGATTCCTTCCTTCACTCCACACTATTTATCAAGCATCCCCTGACCCAGCTCTGTGCAGGCTGCAGGTACACCAGCAAACCTGGGAGATGAGAACCAACTTTTTCCTCCAACTTTTCCTACTGTCTATGCACAGTGAGCTTGGATCTGGAAGAAAGCCAGATGTTTAAGAAGCAGAGGAACATTGGGGTCCCGTCTCTGGTCCCTTTGCAGCAAGGGATAAAGACCTTATTTAGTCATGCAGCTGCCTGAAATGAGTGGCTTTTGCTAGAGCCCGGTGATCTATACCTTCTGAAGTCTCTAGGAAATAGTCACACCAGGGTAAGATGAGTTTTACACACATCCATGGTTTAACTTCTTTTTCCGAAGGAAGGTATGATAACTTTCATGATGAATTATCAAGTATGCCCAAAGCACTTGCTGGGTAATTAATAAATATTGGAAGGTACCATTTATTGTTTGCCAGGAGCCAGGCACTGTGCTTTAGCACGTTACATGATTCATCTTATTGAAATCTTGCCCAACTCTCAGATGGAACCTCTGTTGCTTTCCCATTGTACAGCTACAGAAACTGAGGCGAAGAGGGGCTAAGTAACTTGCTCAAGGGCTTTCGGATACCAAAGTCTGTGCTTTTAACCTCTAGGCTAGAGCCCTAAAGGACTTTTTCCGATTAGATGGGGACATAAGCAGGACATCTACACACAAAATTTGGACGGGGCAGCGTGAGGGAAGATGTGCCCACATCTTGGGGCGGGAGTGGTGAAGATAGAAAAGGTAACATGGCATAGGGTTGTGGAGGCTTTGTAGCCACAGAGCACTTTTGTCCAAACCAAACCTCGGAGGACTAGATCAAAGGTTCTGGGTGAAACTAGGATGGAGGTCTTTTCTCGCCCATCGCAGGCCCCCTCTGAGCCCCTGCCCCTGGGAGACCCCTGAGGTCCCTCGGTGAAACCCTGAGGGGCATGGGCAGCTGGCAAAGCACTCTGGTGTGAAGTCAAAGCCAGCCAGGGTGAATGTGGCATGTGAGGTTCCCTGGCAGGTGATAGCTGAGATGGCCTTGAAGGTTTGGAGGAACTGGATAGGACTTGAGAAGGGCAGACATCTGGCTAGGGGGAAGACGAGTCAGTCATTCATTCACTCGACAAAGATTCACTAAGCTCCTGCTACGTGGTGGGCATTGGTCTCGGCAGTAGGGATAAAGTGGTGACTACGGAAAACCAAGCTCCTTCCCTGGGCTGAGAACCGATTCTCTGCACAGCCTGACTGAGGAGTCCCATGTGATTGGAGCAGAGGCTCTGATGCAGGACGGGAGAAATGGCTATTCATTCAATAAATGTATGTGAAGTTCCTATTGGCCACTTGGCCTGAGTCACAACGATGACCAGGTGAGGTCAGATTCTCTGGAAGGAGAGCCTGAGACATGACATTCTGTGGACATGGTGTCTGGAGGGAGTGCTTTCTAGAAAAGGGCACAGGTGAAGGGGCTTAGCAAGCCTGGAGGCTCAGCCGGATTGCACTGGGAGCTCTAGAACGTGAGTTGCATTCCAGAATTGATCCCACCTCACACAAGAGGGCAGGCCTTTGGTACTTTCATCTCAGCCAGTCCCAGGCTGTCCCCAGTTGGGGCGAGGGATGTCATAATTTTCCGGGCAAGCCAGCTTCCTTACATAAGGCAATTCTCAGATAAAAAAAATCAGCAGCTGGAGAATGGGTGCATTGGCGAGGGTGGGGGTGGAGTGGGGAAGCTAAGCATTGGGCAGGTGAAGGTAACATAGAGAATGAATTGTCCCAGTGGAGAAGCACAGGGCTGAGGGAGCCCAGGAGAGGGTGCCAGACCCAGCACGGGAAACGGAATTAATTAGCTTGTGTCCTGGGTTCAAATCCTAGCGCTGCTACTTGCCAGCTGTTGACTTTGAGGTAATTCCTTCTCCCCAAGAGCTTCTGTTTGCTCAGCTCTAGGACGCAAATGTTACTTGGGCCTCCCTTCTAGAACAGTTGGTAGGATTTGTGGGCAAATCACGTAGCCTCGTTCCTGGCACATGGTTACTACTGGGGTGATGCCCGTGGCAGTGTTGTATATGGAGGCTGGCTCAGATTATAAAGCACCTGTGTGCTGAAGCAGGCCACGTCCTTTCCAACAAACTCCAGAGGGACCTGGATGGCCCCAGGAGGTGAACCAGAAATGGCTGCCAGTGGCGGGTCCCAAATATTATCAGTCTTTTGGGTCCTTCAGGAGGGGGCAAAGATGGGCTGTGTGTGGATTGCGCAGAGCTGGCTCAGGAAGGGCCTGGGGCTTAGCTGTCCAATGGTTTCAAAAACATCCTCTCCTGATGTTCCTGTGTCCATATCTTACCTCCTCCTGGTCAAGAGAACAGAAGGGAAATTGGGGTCAAGATGTCAGCCCAAGTGGAGATACACCAGGGAAGGAGACGGGGGAGCTTCTGTGATGCCGTGGGAAAGAATATTTTGGACTGGAAAACAGTCTTGAGTGACCAGTTCTGTGTGACCTTGGAGAAGCTACCTAACCTCTCTGAGCCTCTGGCTCCTAATATATTAAATAGGACAAAGGATCATTTCAGCCTTCCCCACTTCACGGAGCATGTGGGAAGATCATGAAGGACTGCCATTGTTGTCGCTCGCATAACAGTGATGAGGCAGAGCCAGAGAGATGCTCAGAGAGCCAGGGAGGGAGGAAAAGGCAGAGACAGAGAAACCGAGAAGGAGAGTACCACCTTTATTTTCTGTCCCCTTCCCAGAGCTACCTCAGGCACAGTCCCCAAAAGATTTCCCTCCCTGCTCCCTCCCTTAACTGGATTCAGCTCCTTGCTGGCAGCTGAGGTCCCAGCTGGAATGCTGGAAAGGTCACGGTTGGAAGAGGAGGATCCTGGGTGAGTGGGGGTAGCCCGGCATTGGCTGCTCAGAGCAGGGGATGCCCAAGGCCGGCCTGGGCTCAGCTCAGACCACACAGGGCTCACTGGGGGGCTGTCGCTCAGCATTGACTTTCAGAATGTAAGAGTCCCCACTTCTCCAATATTCATGTGGGCATGTGGAGGGCCTAGGTACGTACCCACATGCCCACGATGAACAGGAAGGTTTTTTTGGGGGGTCAGCTCAGTATGCAGGACCAAGTGGGCAGAAGAAAGCATTTTGTCCTCTGAATCTGTGGGACGTGCTGGCCAACAGCTCTGCCAGCTACCGTAAGACTGAATTTGTTTCCTCTGCTTTGGGGTCGGACTCTGTGAAAATATTTGGCCTTTATTTGAGATTGTTCATTTTTCTTTGTAAGCATTAAATCTCTTCACAATGCATTGTTCTGGGGCAATCATGGTGAGCATAGCAAACTAATCTTTTTTTCCTAACCGTGTTTTCTTGAATAATGAACTCTACTTTGATTTAAACATTTTTTTATAAGAATTCCCCTCTTAATTGAAAAGTGATTTTTAAAAGGCATTTGGCAGAGGGGGCTGAGGGATGTGTTCAAGTTATAGTCTCATTTATTCCTAATGAAGTGGAAGGGAAGTGGAACCCAGGGGAGAAATAGAATAAAAAAAGAAAGTAATAGAATCAAAGGACAAAAGAAATAATATAATGAATGTGTGTGGGTTTGGAATAGGCATCTTGTGACACGCGTAAGCACTTGAGTCAGAAGAGATTCAGAAACGAGTAGTCAGAGCCCGTGTCTGGCCAAAGACTAATCCTGTGACTTGGGCACTCTTACCATCTCCCTGTGGGCCCCTGGGCCTCAGTTTCCACATCTGTAGAAGGGGATGAAGCCGTCTTCACAGGGCTGCTGTGAGGGTCCCCAGGAATAACGAACAGGAAAGGGCAAATCTGTAGGGTGCGGTGCATACGTGAAGTGGGGTTGTTGGGGCAGCGGGGGAGGGGGAAGGAGGAGGGACTGCAAGACACTCTGGAGCACTAAGAATCCAGAATTTGAGGGGAAAATACATCACACACACACACACACACTCCCAGGTACATTCACACACACACACACACACACACACACACGACCACAGGTAGGATGCAGACTCTCACGCACAGTTAGGTATATACACGTCTCCCTCACACAGTCCTTCACACTCCCTCTCACGTACCCATATATACACCACATTGTGTACAAGCTCATTCATACCCACCCTCCACACCCACGTAGGCACCATTACCTACGTGCATCTCACACATATAGCCACACCACTCCACACACACCCCCTCAGAGACGCCACCTCACACGTATACATGCTCATACACACTCAACACTTTCTCACGCACCCACGCTTCATCCTTGCACACATACAAACTCTTACACATGCACCTTCACACGTACACACCCTCAACGCATGCATTTGCGCACACACCCCCTTGCACGCATGCACAACCCGCCCACACATCTTCTCCCACACACGTTCCTGCACGTAGCTCCCCATACGCCCTCGTGCACACAGACGCTCCCAACGCTTTCATACGTATACACCCCACAGCCTCGCCCACGTCCGCCCAACACCCATTATACGTCCCCCCACGTCCACATATCCACCCCCCACCACAATCCTCCATACACAAGCCTGTGCACAGATCCTCACACACACACTATATCCTTCCAATGAGATGGTCACTCCGGAGACCCGTGCCCTCCTCCCCTTCCCAGCTGGACTCCAGTTGGAAGCAGAGTGCATGCTCTGTCCACCCCCCAGCGGAGTCCATATCCTCACCGCCCTGCCACCAGGCCTCTGCCTGCGACGCCCAGAAACAGCTCAATGCTTTCCTCTTCCTGACCCCTCGGCGATGTCCCTCTTTTTGTGACCTGTCCTTGGTGTGTCATGGCCCCTCTATGAACTTGGAGCTCCATGAGTACAGAGGTCCTTTTTCTCTCATTCACAAATGCATCCTCTGAGCCTGGTGCATAACGGGTGTTCAAGAAATATTTGTTGAATGAATGAATGAATGAATGAATGAGTGAGTGAGTGAAGCTTGGAGAAGGAGATGATCTGCTCAACCAGGGCTCTGGGCTTTAGGACTGAGGCGTGGGGAGAGGCTGGGAGGCCTGCCCCCTCTTGGTCAGTTCCAGGACCCTGCCCCTCTCAGCTAGTATTAGTAGTGGTTACCACTTATCAGGCCGTGGTCAGTGTTGTAGGTGCCGGTTTGATGAATGGGCACCCCCCCACCCTGACCTAGCATTGCTGGAACTGGCACAAACTAGTTGAAAACGATGGAGACCGGCAGGCTACACGGGCCGGGCTAAGCATTTGGGAGATGAATTCCAAATGGGCAACAATTTTTGAGCCACGAGCGTGGCCTGCAAAATGGTATGTGGCTCTGTGTCTTTCAAACATGGACTGCTTTTCAAGGGCACATATTTTCACAGACAGTTCTCTGTCAACATTGCCGGGAAATACCTTGAGGACGACGCCACGTACACGTGGCAAAGCCGCAGGTATGCGTTCTTCACACTTACCTCACTATAAAGCCAAAACACATCCACCAGTGAACTCCAATCACAATGGCAAAACACATCAAATTCAAATTCAAAACACGTCAGCAATGGGCGGAGGGATGTTTTGCTCACAAGGTGAGTGTAGGCCATGCTCACACTCACAGACCCAGGGGGTCCTATGACGACTTGATTTCCCACCGCTGTCCGCTCCTCACGCTGCTGCGAATCCTATGCAGACAGCGTGACGTCCCAGCCTTTGGCCTTCCCCAGGCCCCAGGAGGCTTATTTCTGTATTTTATCCACGGCCTTGTCTCGTTCTGGCGCTGTGATTAGAGCAGGACAGCTCAGCCCGGTTGCCATCATAAGGGAACACTCACTGGAATCACGTGGCCCTTCTTGGTGATAAGATTGTTATCGGCGAATCCAGGGGAGGCTGACGATAATGTCCTCCAAGGAAATCACAATGATAACACAGCACACTCATGGCGTTTTTATGAACCCCCAGGGGACCCCAATGTCAGGAACTCAAGTATATGTGTGTCTGTCTAGCAGGAGTGGAGAGCATGCCTTCCGTTAGGAGGTAATGGTGACGTTAAGGTTTGATGCCCAAAGGCAAAAAGTGGGAAGGAAAAGCTGCATGATGTGCTCTTCAGCATTCAGGAAGATTAGGCAGGATTTGAGCCCTGATGGTGATGCCCAGGCAGCTAGCGCAGGGTTCCTTGAGCTTCCCAGAGCCCCGGGTACCACAGGGGATGAGGAAGGAATCCACAGGCACCTGGGCAAGGAGAAACCTCAGCTGGGTTCTGCCACGCACTCTGGGATCTTGGCCTTGGCTTGACTTGATTCGTCTGAGCCTTGGTTTCTTTATCAGTTGCATGAGAATAAGACCTCCCACCATACTTGACGATGGAGAAGACTGAGCAAGGGTGCAAGCTGGGGCGTCCAGCAGATCCTAGTGTGCATTGTGGCTCTTGCAGCTACAGGACCCCCGACTAGCCCCTCAATACGTCTGGGGCTGTGTTTCCTAGGCTGTCAAGGGGAAAGATCATTTGTACCTTGCTACGGTTATTGTCAAGGTCGAATGCAATAGTGTGTGCAAAGGGCTGGGGGCAGCGTCTGGACACTGGTAAGCTCAGTAACTTACAGCGACTGCTGCTGTAGCTGCTGCAATGGTACCACTGTCCCACCTGCAGCATTCCTTCCCCAACACCCTCTGTCTACTTCTCCATCAGTCTGGGTCCTAGATCCCTCCCCCTATGGCGTCTGCTCCCTGTGAGGACTTGACCAAATGCCTTAGCCCGCAGCTGCTCTCCTTTCTCTAAAGCTGGTTCTCATCCGGGTTCATGCCACACACTATATGTGTTTCCACGCATAAAAAATAACGCCCAGGATTTGCAAAGGAACCAATTAGATTGAAATGTACTTACCAAAATTGCATTTTAAAGAAACAAACGTGGTATGGGAATATGTGTGGTTTTTTATTCATGGATTAACTACCCAGAGTAGCGAGGAGTCTCACAGAAACCGTATTTTTGAGGTAGTGGGGAGCATAAATATTTCGAGATATTTGCAACCATTGTAAGGTGACATAAAAATACCTGTGATCTCTATCGGTGGTAAAGTCACAGGTCTGATAACACCAACAGGGCTTTTTGTCTATTTCGTTAAGACAAGCAAATGCTCCATTTCATTGAGAGGTTAGTAAAATCAAGATGTAATTATTTTTCCTATCCAAGTTCATGGCCCCTCTGAATTGTATCCAGGCCCCTTGCTCCAAATCTGATCACATTAGTTGCCTGTGCCATGCATTTGCCTTTTTCATCACTGACTTTATTAAGCCAAGGTTTATCTCTGAATGTTCAAAATCTTTTATCTAAGAATATATACATGGTTGAAAAATAATCAAGACAGAAAGCCTTACATTGCTAAGCAGTTGTCCGTCCCACCCCTTCCTACTCTTGGCTGGTTCCCAAGGGCTACTGTTCTTATGTTTTCTAACTGTTTCCTCTGTGGTTATGTCTAAATCTCTACCATCCATGCTTATATTTGATACTTATTGATTTGCAGAGCTTATCTATTGACATTTCCTGCCCCGCCCTCCCAGCATAGGTCCACTATTTTTAGTTCCACTTTGGTTACCTTGGCAACTTTCAGAAATGCCTTTACTCTTTTATTTCTTATGCCATCCACTACAGACAGTATCTCTGGACTCCACCTTCCTTTCCTCTCCCCCTTTCCCTGCCTTTTCAGTGTTGATAACGCACTGTTTTTATGTGAGGTCATATACCTGCTATAATTATAAGCGTCTGGAAAGCAGCGATCTGGTTGGGTTTTTCTTGTATCCCAGCACAGTTCTCGGCACATAGTCAGTAGCAGTAAGTCTACACCCTGTGCTCTGCCTCTTGGTTAGTTATAATATGTACCCCCTCCCCTGGCTGCCTGTCTGAGCAAGGAGACCCCAGCCACCACCATGACCAGAAGAGGGATTGGAACTGAGGCAGTGACATCTGTCCCTACCTACGTGCCAGCCAAAGGACATCATTGCCCGTAATTTTGCACCACAGTAATTCTCTCCTGGTCTTGGGTCTGAGTTTCCCATTAGAACTTCAAGGAAGCTTCTTCAGGGAAAATATTAATGACTGTCGGAATCATTAGCTCCCCTCCCTCCACCATCACTCGATTTCTCAGCCAGGCATGAAATGGTTCTGGGAAAGGAGACAGCAAGACCAACGTTTTGGAGGAAGTGGCTTTTTCGTATCATATCCGAGTTCGATGAATTCCTCCCACGGGCTGTTCCTGTTCAAAAAAGGAATCCTTTTTTTTTTTTTTTTCAATTTTATCAGGGAATATTGGGGAACAGTGTGTTTCTCCAGGGCCCATCAGTTCCAAGTCGTTGTCCTTCAATCTAATGGTGGAGGGCGCAGCTCAGCTCCAAGTCCAGTTGCCGTTTTCAATCTTCAGTTGCAGGGGGCGCAGCCCACCCTCCCAGGTGGGAATTGAACCTTCTGTTCAGAGCTCGTGGTCAAACCAATTGAGCCATCCCGCTGCCCCAGGAATCCATCTTTTGTGAGAGAGATCTCCTGCAAGAAACATCTTTCCAAAGCCTGCTCCTCAAGAATCTTTAACATCTATCTAAGTCTTTCCCGTCTCTTAGGACAAAGTGCAAACTCAAAGTCAACCCGAGGCCCTGGAATCTAGCCAAGTCTCTCCTTCCTTCCAGCTTCACTTCCCATAACCCAGCCAGACAGAACCCCTTACAGTCCCCGACCTCAGCATTCTTTCTCTTGCCTTTGAATATGCTGCGTTCCTTCTACCTGGAAGGCCCTTCTTCGCTTGTAGCATCCCCTACTGGTCCTTCCTGCTTCAGCTTTGACATCACCTCTGCCAGAAAGTCCGGCCTGACCTTCCTAGGTCTTCTCTCCTCCCACAGCCTCTTTGGCTCATCCCTAGCGTAACCCACATGATACTGAATCAAGATTATCAATGTGCTTGTGTCCCCCTCAAGAGTGTGAATTCCTTGCAGGTGGGATCCATATGTTTGTTATTCAATGTTAGGTCATAACAATGCTCGGCACAGTGCCTGGAAGCTAGCAAGTGTTCAATAAATATGTTCATGGTGGGCATATGGGTGGATAGATGTATTAGTGGGTGGGTGCGAGGTTGGATGGATTGAATGAATGGATAAATGGGCAGATGGATGGACAGATAGATGGATGTTTGGATGGATGGATGGAAGGATGTTTGGATGGATGTTTGGATGGATATTTTGATGGATGGATGGATGGATGGATGGAGATGGATGATGATGGATGGATGGATGAATGAATAGATGGACAGATAGATGAATGATTGGATAGATATTTGGATGGACAACTAGATGGATAGCTAGATGAATAGATAAATAAATGGAAGAATGGGATGGATACATGGGTGAGTAAAAAGGTTAGTGGCTGGAAAGATGGAAGGTAGATAATCTGTTGTCCCTGGTAAAGGTGTAAATAATGAGAAATTCCACAGGGAACACACTTCACATTTCTTTCATCCTAAAATTCCAGTGTTGGTGGCGACATCAAAACCTGTGCCATGAGGTGACTTATTGGCTCTATTGCATGTAGCCCTGAGGTTGGGTTCACATTTCAACTTTTCCCAGTTCTCTGTAACCCATAGGGGGTATTTCACTCAAAAATGTCTCTGAACCTTCCAGGAACCTCTGAATTTTAGATGTTTCCTATCAATGGTGTAAGCAGGACTTTTCTTTGAATTGACTGTTCAGTAACAAATATTTCCTGAGGATATCTTGGGGCCCAGTAACGACAGTGTGTGCCACGGATGTGGAGACGAGCCAACACTGCCTTTCTGGGGTGTCACGTGGGGAAAGTGGTGGGTGTTAACGTGCACTCAGCTAATGGCAACAATAGCAGTCCACATCGCAGCCTTTCACTGAGTTCTTAGGAACAGAGTGGGACACAGATGGAGAAAAGAGAGGATGCCCTGATAGGACAAAGTAAAGGAAAAAGATATTGTGAGGTCATTAGAGGTAGGTACCATGAGCGTCATGGTATAAATGTAGAAAGTAAGGCCCAGAGGGGTAAGCTGAATAATTCAAGTCCACACAGCTGAGAAGTGGAAAAGCCAGAATCCTCCCTGCCTCCAGGACCTGGGTATTTAATAACTGCATGGCATCTGGCGTAGCATGAAGCAGACCATGAGACAGGGACCACAAGTGGATTAAGTCAGGTTCCAGGAGAACAGCAGAGAGGGAAATGAACTCTCCCTGGAGGGGGGGAGGGGAAGGATGGAGACTTTTCCAAGGGAGATGGTTCTCCGTGGACTTGAGTGTCGTTCACTACTCGAGAGAGGTTGTCCCGTGGTCTCTGATACCGCCATGCTGGTGAGCTCTGTGGAGCTCAGCTTAAGCTGAGACTGACCAAGGGCAGGGCGTGCATTTCCCAGCGAGGTCACCCCATTCGGTTTTCCAGAGGCAGAACAATGCCAAGGACGGGACCCAGCTTGGGATCAGAGAGGCCTGAGCTGGAATGCCAGGCCTGTGGCACTTGTGGGGCAGGCAAGCAACCGAGTCCAGTGTCTGTCTCCCAGTTTGGGTTCTCTGAGCCTCAGTTTTCTTATCTGGAAAATGGGAGTCATGGTGCCAGTTGTGAGTATAGGGATAGTGTGTGTCAGCCTGGCACAGAGCAGGGCTCAGTAAATGGTGGGTCTTTTCTCCTGGTCCTTGGGCCCAAGCAACCTGCTCGGACTATTCTCAGAGGTGATCCCTTTGTGGACAGGGAGCCCCCTTGAGAATCTGATAACAACTGAAACCTCTCTCTAAAGAACAACAGTCATGCACCCGGAAGTGTGTGTGCCGTCTCAGGAGCTGCACACACCACTGTGGGCCCAGGCTCAGCCCTCCTGGTCTCGGGGCCAAGGCGTCAGGCATGCGGTTGCTCACATCAGCATTTTAGGGGTCTTGGATTTGGGGAACCAGAGGGACCACAGATGCTCAGGTTTCACAGTCTCTCTATGGACAAGCAAGAACCTGCTCTCAAGCATCTATGAATTGATAAAAGCAACAAGCACCACCGTTAGTTGGACCTTTCCCATGTTCTGAGCACTGCACGAAGCCTCCCACATGCATTAGCGTTTTTGAACCAACAAAGCAGTACCACCTGTCATCCCCATTTTACAGAGGAAGACACTGAGGCTCAGAGAGGGGAAGAGACTAGACTCGCTTAGGACCATTCAGTCAGTGGCAGAGCCAGGATGTAAATGTGGGTCTGTTCAATTCTAGCAGTTGTGTTCCTAGCGCGACAGGATTCTTTTGACTTAGAGCCCGTGGTTGCTCACACCCCAGAGACAAATGTAGTTAAGATGGTGTCTTCGTTGGACCAGAGCTCACGGGGCTAGATCGGAAGCAGAGTGGATGCAGTGGAAACCCCCCCGTCACTGACCCTGAGCCGCAGGCGTGCTCCGTTCCCCCTGTACAGGCTGCGTGCTGAGCTGAGCCTCTCCGAGCCCATCACTCCCGAAGCCCTCCAAGGCAGGGTTCTCCTGGTCCTGGCTGGCAATACGCGGGTTGCTCAACTCACAGTGGCAGAGAACAGCGGGACAACCCGTTAATGACAGCACATGCGTGTCCTTTAATTGGATGGTCGGTCCCATTCCTCGAGTTCTGAGATTGTCTAATTATAGGAGAAACCAGTGGGCCTCGAAGTCATCAGAAACTGGTTGCCCAGCGGCTTTGTCTCCCAGAAGGGATGCGGTGGTGGGCTTTTCCCCGCGCCGTGAATTTCATAGGCAGAGAAGCACCAGGCTGACAACCTGATGGCCATGTCCTCCCACACACGGGGCCACAAGACCCACTGAAGAGGGTGGCTGCGCTTCCCGGCCCCTCCCGGGGGCTTGGCCGCCATTCATGGGGGGTTCGCCTGAATGACCAGGTCGTGCCAATGAGAGCCCCAGCCAATGGATACTTTGTCTCCCTCTGGCGTCTCCACCCACAGAATGTGGGAGATGCATCAAAGCAGAAAGGAGGGAAGAGGCGGCCTGGCAGTGTTCCAAGTCTAACCCTTTCTCAGGCCCGCAAGTTCTGGGGAGACCAGGCACATGATTGAACGCTTTGGGCACAATAGTCCCACTTCTGAAATTGAAGCCACAGTAAGACTCCTCTTTGTGGCTGGGCTGTGGGCTATTAACCATTGTGAGTCTGGTAGGGCGGCCACAGCAAGCTCCCACAGACGGGGAGGCTTGCACCATGGAAACTTATCGTCTCCCAGTTCTGGAGGCCGGAAGTCCCAGATCAAGTTGTCGGCGGAGGTAGTTCCTTCTCCGGCCCGTGGGAGAGACGCTGGTGTGTGACTCTCTTAGCTCTGGTTGCCTCAGGGCTTCCTTGACTCACCGGGTGGCATTCTCCCCGTCTTCACATCATCTTCCCTCTGTGCGTGTCTCTCTTCACATGCTGTTCTTTTTCTAAGGACACCGTCATATCAAGTTCCCCCTGACCCCATTCCTGGATGACCTCATCTTAGCTAAGTACATCTGCTACCCTATTTCCAAATCAAGTCCCATTCTGAGGTCCTGGGGCGAGGGCTTCTGTCCATGCATTGGAGGTAGGGCAGCAGGGAGCATAACTCAACCCACAGCAAGAAGGGACTTCATAGGGAAGTGTCAGAATGGCTTAGAGTCTGTCATATCTTCTATATGTGACCAACAGACAGATAAGTGGACAAGGAGAAAGGAGAAGGGAGAGAGAACGTGGTTATGAACGAGTGTTCAGATACAGAGTGTGAAAGACACAAAGCAGAAGAACTCAGTTGTACTTTTCTCCCTCCTCCTCCTCCTCTCTTCCTTCAAATAAGGGGAGAAGGAGGTACTTGGGCATTTTGAGGATGTTTCCTTGATGTGAAGAAAGACACCCTACAGACAAGGGAATTGAGTGGTCAGGGACAAGTGATATAGAAAAGAAACCGTCCTCGATGTATTTTCCCTTTTAAAATGAGAGGGTTTAGAAACTACACCCCCCACACACACACCACGCACCACGCACCACCCACCCTCGACCCATCCCCTTTAGGTTCCCTACAGCTACAGCTTTTAAACTTCAGTATAAATCTGATCCACCGGGGGCTGGACGGTGGGTGGCGAGGATGGTAGAGCGAGATGAGCCTGGAGACAAAGGCAGGTGTGGGTCCAGGAGGGCCTGGCAGACACCTTAGGAGGTCTGGGCAATAAGGACTTAAGAAAGGGATTTCAGCAAGGGGAGAAGGGAGACGAATTCCGATTTGTACTTGAGAAACATCATGCTGGCTGGGTGGAGGAGCGGGCCAGAGACGAGGTAGGCATGCACAGCAATCCTGGCGAGAGATGGTGGTCGTCTAAGGCTTTCTCACACAGCTCAAGAACTGAGGATGAAAATGGCACCTGTCTCACCTCTGAACTGCCAGACTTGACCTAGTCAGATGGCAGGGGCTAGAGGATATTGCCAGCGGAGGTCGGGCACACCCCGGTTCAAATCTGGCCAGGGAGGAACTAGCTGTGTGGCCTTGGGCAACATGCTGAAGCTCTCTGAGCCTTGGCTTCCCCAACCATAAAATAAGGATAATTAGCAACCTCGCAGGAAAAATAACAGTGTGTACTCATGTGGCCGTGTGAGTATTAAATGAAAAAAAAATGCACATAATGAATGGTGCCCTACAGAGTAAGGACACAACACAGAGTAGCTGTCATTATTTCGTTTATTAATTGTTCATTCTTCAATGACCCAACACCTTCTTTGTACCACGTTCTGGGGACCCAGTAAGCAAGACGCTGTCCCTACCCTCAAGGATGTCACAGGCTAGTTGGGGAAGCAGATGCATATGTAAAGGGAAGAAAGGAGTCAACCATGCCTGGTGGTCCTTGCAGGGTTAGACAATGACCAGGGGAATGTTTGATGAGAGAGGGCAAAGCTACACGTATAGACAATGAGAACTGCCCCGGGATCCCCGGCCCCAGCTGCCAGCCCGGGAACACGGAGCAGAGTAATATAATCGGCCGTGGAAAGCTCTCCTTGGCATGGAGCGACCAAGGTCTAGGAGTGAGTGAGTGAGCGTGTGTGTTAGATGGGGGAGGGGAGGTTGCCTAAATAGCTCAGGTCACAAGGCTCATGATGCCTGGTTTGTGAAGGCCATAGGGTCACGCGACCCACGCGGGAGGTGCCACCCGAGATGAGAAAGGCATCCAGGCCTCGTGTGGCCCTGGGCTATCCGGCAAAAGGGCAAGGGTGAAAATAACCCTGGACTGGTGGGAGAAGCTGCAGGCTGGGATGGCTTTCAGGAGGACACATGATGGACCTGTTAAACTGGAAACTCTGCCTGCCTCTGACTTGGCCACATCTAGAGAGACTCCAGCCCCAGGGCACAGTGTTTATAATAGAAAAAAACTGGAAACAGGCTAAATACCCATTAGGACAGGAGTGCATAAGTGGAATGCAATCTCTTTAATGGATACAGTGATTTAAAACACAGAACTAGTCACGTGACAAGGTCTCTTAAACACATCCCGTGGAATGAGAAAATAAAGTTACAGAATAAGGTATAACAGGTAACAACATTCATGTATATAAATATTTGCACATATACAAAAGAACACTATATATACTTCATCGATACATATATTTGTATGTATCAATATAAAGTAAAGCAAGGCTGAAAAGATACACAGGAGACTCAGCGTGGAGTACCTCTGAGAAGCAGTAAAGTTACTGGACGTTTGATACCTACAACAGATCACTTTTTAACATTCCCTTCCTCTATGACAAAATTATTTGCAGTAAGAATTCTGTAATAAGTATTATTTTCATGGTTTGTTCTTTAGTTTTAAGCCAATAATTTTGAAAGAATAGATTTCCGCTTTAAAGACCTATTCAAATTCAGTAAAAATAGGTCATGAGTGAACTAAAAATCTGTGCTTCACAAAAAAACAAAAAATACTGTCCTAGTGATTAGCGCTCCATGTCACACTTGTAAATATAAATAAATTTTAAACGCCACTCCAAGTTGTGGCAAAGAACGACAGAAGTCACCCAGGTGCTGTTTCTTCATGTCTATAGTCACTGTTTATTCTGAATCTACGGTTTAGACATGGGGATCTATATGGTCCCAGAGGATGGAGACATGAACTGAGCCCAGTGACTTTGAACAAATCTTGATGCACTTTTGAACGCTCAAAACAATCACAGGAAGCTGAGGGCACCTGTGTCAGGGGCCGGTGTATAACTGACACATTTCTCAGTGTGTCCTGAATTTGCAGTGTGTCTCTGAATTTGCTTCCGGGTAGTATACTACGTTCATTAAAGAATAAACACTAAAAATAGGCTAATTTGAAGCTTATTATTAAAACTTAACAGGAATGCAACAGTAGGTTTAGAACCTACACAAAGAAAATACTTTCCCAGGGAAGAATGTTTGATCACAGGCATTGGTTAGAATAGAGAGTGCACGGTGATAATAAAATAGAGACCGACTTTACTCAGTTTTATTACATTGTAGACTTTCTTACAGACAGCTCCTTCTGCCTGCTTTCAGGGTGGGCCACCTCCTCAGCCACACCTTTGGTTTCCCTTTATTAGGTAGGGAAGACTGGTAGGGGCCAGGGTCTGGGCTGGGGGGTCAAAGAGGATTTAGCTTTACCTATAATAGTCTAATTTTCTTCCAGCCTGGTGGCTAAGAGCGTGGGGTCTGAAGTCAGACTGCCTGGGTTCAACTCCTGACCCCAACGTTGTGTTACTAGTCAAGTTACTTAATTTCTCCCACTCTGTTTCCTTCTCTGTAATATGGAGCTAATAACACCTATGTCGTTAGTAGCAGTAGTCATCTCGTGAGGATGACATGAGATCATTTGTATCAAAAGCATCGAAATGAAGGGGGAGAAGCACAGAAACACCTCCTGGCATACGGTAGGTGCTCAATAAATGTTAGCTATGTTTTCAGAGGGACAGTGTATTCATAGACGAACACTGTCATTTAAAAGATACATGCATAAACATACATTGTATGTTTAACATACTCTTACCATATGATCCAGCGGTTTCACTGCTGGAGTTTACTCAAATGAGCTGAATACTGCTGTCCACACAGAAACCTGCAGACAGATATTTACAGCAGCTTTGTTTATAATTACCAAAATTCAGAAGCAACCAAGATGTCCTTTCATAGGTGAATGGATAACTAAACTATGGTCCATCCAGACAATGGAATATTCCATCCATCCATCCGTCCGTCCGTCCGTCCGTCCGTCCGTCCATCCATCCATCCATCCATCCATCCATCCATCCATCCATCCATCTATCCATCCATCCGCCTGCCCGCCCGCCCGTCTTTCTATCTGCTGCTTTGCCTATGCCTCCTCTCATGCATCCGTTTCATTCATTTATTCCACAAATACTTATTGGGCACCTACTATGTGCCAGGTACTGTGCTAGGCCTGGGACATTGCCGTGAACAGGGCAGACACAGTTGCTGCCCTCCCTCTGAGGCTGACATTGCAATGGAGTACACAACAATACAAGTAAACAAATACATATCATCAAGTTGGGCAAAGACTCGGAGAGACAACCAGGCCGTCTGACCATCCCTCTGGCCATGCATCCACAGGTCCTTCCTACCTCTTCTTGCATTTCTCAGTGTGTCCTGCTAACAGCCTGGGCCAGCCCCATGGGTCCCACTTCACCACAGATGCCCTCCCAGAACTTTCCTTCCTTTTGTCCCAACTTGCCCCACCGTGAGAATCGCTGATGTATTGTACTTGCTAAAGACACACGTCTGGAACCCTCCTGGAGGTACACGTGCGGGACCTGGAACCTGAGTGTTTGACATGCTCCCCATTCTGACAGCCACGAAGCTGGCCGGGGCTGCTGAGGGGACAGTGGGCTGTGTCTCAGCTCCACGTTCTCCCCCCACCCTCAGCTGCAACTCTGAAGCCTCATGTGCAGCTCCAGGACCATGGGGACAGCTGGACCTAGGTGACAGGGCCCTGGGGACACAGCTGGGCTGATTCTCATGGCCCATAGCCCTGGGGGAGGGCTCGCTGAGGCCGGGATCAGACCAGCTCAGTGCCAGGCTTCCAGGAACCCAAGGAGGGCAGACCTCTGGGAGAGCCAGGAGAGAGGTGCCTTCTGGATCCGCTGGGCTCCTGAGGAAGAAGAAGAGAAGGAAGAGCCTGGAAGGGTCTCAGCTGCCTCAGCAGGTAGGAGGCCTGGGCGGGGAGGAGCCCAGCCATTCTGCCCAGGAGGAAGGTCCTTCTGCCAAGACTGCACAGCCCTCAGTGAGGCCCCGCCCTGGTACCACCCACCCTCACAGTGCTGGGCAAAGTCCAGATTCCTTTAGGAAATCGCCCATTGTGGGCACTGGACGGGGCAGGGTAGGTTTCAATGGGCAGAGAGAATTGGAAAGGTCTTAGTGGCAGCAACAGCAGGAGCCAAGAACAGGGCGTCTCAGATTTGACAGAGCTCCAGACCACCCTCATTTCCTGAGGCTCACGGAACAATGAGGAAATTTCAAAACGGAGTCTAAAACACGGACTGCTGTATTTCAATTCTTGCAATAAACTAATGAGGCTGCACTTAGCACCCACCCACAACAAGGCAGCCCAAGTATGCTGGTCATAAGAAAACGACAGGATGTGTTTTAAATGTTGATTCACAGTGCCTCACAGGTGGCATAGCCTAGGGCAGGGACAGAAGCTAAAAGTTGTTTGATGAATGGCATCTGCTTGAGAGGTTCCCTCTGTATGTTGGTGACCATACAAATGAGTATCACGTCGGGTGTCTGGGTTTGAGGCTCCTGCTCCCTGCAGAGCAAGGCCTGTGAGCAGGTCGTTAGGGAGACACACGGGACTGCTGGTGGGGGGACCTGGGGCATGTGGTTGGATGAGGAAGAGTCCCCTGGGAACATGGAGGAAGCATCTCATTGACCTGGGGAAGCCAGGGGGACTCCCTGGAGGAGGCAGCTGTAACCTGGAACCCAAAGGATGAGTAAGCATGAGCCAGGTAAGGAAGGACAAGAAGAAGGTTCCAGGAGGAAGGAATAGCAAGAACTGGCCAGGAACTGGAGCCCTTGGTATGAGAACAGAGGATGGAGAGGTGGGGAGGCAGATGCCGAGAAGGAAGGCCACGCAGGTATACTCAGGAACTTGAATACCTGAAGTCAGTTCAGCCAGACTTTCTTTTCTTGTCGATATTGTCCATGTGGTTTTTAAAATTGCATGCATCTATGTTCTTTGTAGACAAATTGGAAAATGCAGAAAAGCCAAAGGATCAAGTGTGTGTGTCATCAGGAGTGCGAAAAAGTGCACAGGGGCTGGGAAACGCATGGGCAGCTTGTGGCTTTCTCCTTCCCACCCCAAATTTTAACGTTAAAAAGAATGGCTGCCACATGGCTGGGAGCCGGGCCTCAGGACTGTGTATGTGTGAGATCCGATATGTATTATGTAAAAGTGTCACACCCAGGTAGGCATGTTCCATTTAGATTACAGTGTTATATTTTGTTGGGTTTGCTTTTTGAAGTTGGTTGCCAGATTTAAAATTCAGGAGATTTTTACATTTAAAAAAAATGCTCCAGATTTCTAGCTTCGTGTGAAAGATCAGATAATCTGGCCAGGCTGGAGCCTCCACATCCCCACCTGGAACAATCAGCCAGACCTGAGAGCCAGTGGGGGGTGCTCCAGTAGATGGGGCAATGGACTCCTCGGCTCAACCCAGCTCCCCACCCTCAGCCCACTTCCTCCGTCATATACACCCCGCCCGGCCCTGGGAGGCATTGGGGGCTGGGGTCCCTGCCTTGGTGCCCTCCATGTCAGGGTCCTGACATACCCCACAAGCCACCTTTCTTCCTTGTCCAGCATCCCCTTGTTGTAAACAGGCATCCAAGGCAGTCGTATGGAGGGTGCTAACCCCTCAGCCACCCCTTCCAGCCCCCACACCTAGAGGGCTGACTGGGGCTGCTCCATGGGTCAGGCTGGAGGAGAGAGGTTCAAGGCAGTTCTAATTTGGTCAGAGAGAGGACAGCAAGGAAAGGAGAAGGGGGGAGGTGGAAAGGAAAGGCCCAGCATTCCTTGTTGCCACATCCACGACATTAGTCGTCACAACTCGGAATTTGGTGCCAGGAGAGCTGAGTTCAAATTCTGCTTTGGTGTTTGAGGGGCAGTGTGACTTTGACAGTCACTTCTCCTTTAGCAGGAACAGGAATGACACCCACCTCGTGGGGTTACTGTGGGGATGAGATGGGATCATATCCATTAGGTGGTGAGCATAGTACCTGGCACTTCCGGTGTATTACTGCTTCGTCAATCTAGGTCTTTCTCTGAGCGTCTGCAGCAGACACAGTCAGTGCCGTTTGCAAACCCACTAAGCTGCTTCCCCGTGTTTGAGCACACCAGCCCTCCATGTGCATTCACTCTCGATAGCCAGAACCCGCTTTGCCTGGGAATTTATATCCTCCTGGGGATGACCCCTAACCAGGAACTAAGGGGGTGCAGCTCCCTCATGTCCTAATGGGGACAACTCTGGGGTGCTGCCTACACTGTCTGCAGTGCTTCCCTACGGGACTGAGTGTCTGGGCACTTTACTAATATCCCGTCCTCGCTTGGTCAATTTCCCTTCCCTGGCTAAGCCACGATTTCTTCTGGAGACATTTTCCAGTAAATCGCCATCACACAAATCCTAATCTCCGGGTCTGCTTCTGGGGAATCGAACCAAAGATACTCACTTTTCCCATCTCAGCCTTCCAAACCCCCCTCCCTCCCCACCTGGTTCCATTTCTTCCTTGCTCTTGCCATCTCTCCTCCCTGTTTTGCCTCCCCTCCCCATCTTGGAAGCAGATGGCATCATCTGGGTGAGAGAGCTCCCTTTGCGGTGATTTATGATCCTTGATTAGGTAGCCGTTATTTTTAGCTGTCTCTCTCCACCTTCGGCTGTCCTCCATGGCGCAGACCATTCTGCCCTGTTTCTTGGGCATCAGAGGGTGGGTATGTCAGTGGTTTTCACTGGAGACAAATTTGTCCCCCCAAGGGACGTTGGGCAATGCCTGGAGACCTCTTTGGCTGTCATAACTGGGGAGGAGGGTGCCAAAGGCATCTAGTGGGTAGAGACCAGGGACGCTGCTAAACATCCTATAATGCACAGGACAGGCCCCCTCACCACCACCACAAAGAATTATCTGGTCCCAAACGTCAATAGGGACCAGGTTGAGAACCCTGGGCTATGTGTTTCTCCATTCCTAACCTTTCATTCCAGTATGAAGGTGTCACATTCTCCTCTTGTAAATACAAGCAGAGTAGTCAAAATGCTATGTGGCCTGCTCTTTGGAGCTTACAATGAAAGACAGGCCCAGAAGTGACAATACCTACCACGTGTTGTTTTCTCTATGCTAGGCCTGTACAACGCAGTTTATATTATTAGGTCACTTCAGCCTCACAGAAATCCTATGGGGTGGGAGTTCTTAATATTCCCATTTTGTAGGTGAAGAAACTGAGGCTTGCAGTGGTAAAGTGACTGCTGAGTATCACAGTTGTGCCTGGACTTGTCCGTCTATCTCCAAAGCCCATACTCTTAAACACTATGTTAGATTTACTCAACTAACTAGCAGCTTATAAAATGGTGACTTCTGATGGAATGATGCAAATACGTCTGTTCATTGTTCAAGAGCCATCTGTGGTCCCGACTTTGGAAGCAGGTTGGGTAAGTCCCTAAGAGGACTGACCATGAGACAGCATGAATTCGGGGCTCTGTCTTCATGAGGGGGTAAGGTCCTGTCCTTATGGATCCTCCAAGTCTGACAGATGTCAGATCAATGATCGCCTTTGAAACTGTCTGTCCTTATGATGTATCAGTCAGCTTTTGCTGTGTAACAAATCACCCCAGAAGGTAAATGCTTGTTATTTTAAGTCACTATTTAAGTTCATAATTCTGTAAGTTGGCAGTTTGGATCTGTGTTCAGCTACCAGGTCTGCTGGGGGCTGGCTTATCTGGAAGGCCTTTAGCTGGGATGACTCATCTCTTCTCCAGCTGGTCTCTCTCATCCTCTAGCAAGCTAGTCCACGGGCTTGTACATGAGGCAGTGGCAGGATTTTAAGTACATGAGAGGAGCTATAAGGACTCTTGAAGCCTGCATTGGGAGCTGAGAAATGTCACTTCTGCTGAATTCTGTTGGCCAAAGCAAGTTGCATGCCCAGATCCAAGGGGTGGGAAAATAGATTTCACCCAAAGTATTATTCCCACTTTTGCAGTCTACTACAATGGCATCTAGGATGAGGTCAGCTATTCATGTAGAGGCTTCATGGTTGCTGGCACCAGCTCTTATCTGGCTCTAGAAACTGTCAGTTACTTAGCTATATGGCCTTGGGCAGTTATTTAATTTCTCTGGGCCTCAGTTTCCTCATTTATGTTACAGGCAAAATATACCCATCCTGCCTGCCTCACAGGTTGTCATAAAGCTCCAATAAGATAATGGAGGAAGAAGGGGCTATTATTCTATTATCTGTCCTTGAAACAGAAGGAGGCCCTGCTGCTTGCACTGGGCACATGCCTCTCTCCCCCTGAGCCACGTCCCCTGTAATTCATCAGTAGCAAAGCCTGACAAGCCTCCGGTAATTCTCCATCAATCCTCCTGTCTGTTTTCCCTGGGAAAACCCAAGCGTTTTGCCAGAAATTCTCAGGACCTTTTTCACTCAAGTTCAAATATTAAGCATTGGCTACGAGCCCCTTTTATGTTTTGTTTTGTTTATTTCTCTAAAAGCAAACTTTGAGATTCCTTGGCCTGAACTGGTCTCAGTTAATTGCTTTCATCAGCAAAGCCTCTCTTTTATTTGCTAGAAACAGCCTCTGTGCTCTGAGATGTCTCAGAAGCCACAGGTTCTGAGAGAGCAGGAAAGAGCTGCGTCCTCCTGGGGGGGCGGGGAGGGGGCACGTCTGTGGCAGAATATCAGGCTGGTTCAGTGCATGGTGGCCCTCCTGTCAGAGACCCCAGAGAACAGCCAGCAAGTATTCCACAAGTCTGAGGAAACTGAGGCCGGAGGCATAAAGAGCAGGATTATCCCAACTGGGATAATGGGTCTTTGGGCGGTTTGGGGCAGAAGAAAGAGAACAAACATTGTCATTTAATTATTGTGACTGATTGGGTCCCAGTTATTGAATGATGACTTGTGACGGTGTCACCTGGTCAAGGCTGGGGACCCTTCCTGTCCCATTCACTCCTGCAGCCCCATGCCTGGCACGGGCCCAGTCTGGGAGGTGCAGGGTGGGGTGGACTTCTCTCATTTAATCCTCCAACAACCCACCCACGCAGGTACCATTATTACCACCCCCATTTTCCAGGTGAAAAAACTGGAGCCTAGAAAGGGGACAGGATTTGTCCAAGTCACACAGCTGGGAGGTGGCAGAGTCAAGATTCAAACTGGGTCTGTCTGGCTCTGAAGTTCATACACATGGTTTGTTGGTTTTCTTGGTTTCATCGCTCAACATCAGTGATTAAAAATCATTCTTGTATTATTTTGATTTATCATTTGGTCAACGGGCCTTATATATCAGTACCTTTTTTTTTTTTTTTTTTTTTGAGGACACATAGTGGCAGATTTTCTAAGTATTTGCATGTCTGAGAATGTATTTCTGGTACCTTAGCACATGAAAGGCAGTTTGAAGGGTGTATAATTCTTGGACCACAATACCTTACCCAGGATTGTGTGTGGGTGTGTGGGGTAGTGGTGTGGGTATGCGTGCACATGTAAGTACTGTATTAAACTATCATGAACATGCAGTAAAATGCATAAATTTTCACAGCTCAATAAAATTTTGACAAATGATTTACCCATGTAACCATCAACCAGATCAAGATACAAAATTTTGCTACCACCACATGTTCCTTTTTGTGCCCCTTTTTCAGTCATTCCTCCACTCACCAGATGATGTATTCTGATAACAACCATAGTTTACTTTTGTTTGTCCTTGAACTTCATATAAATGGAATCCATACCCATAAAGTATGGACCCTTATGTCTGGCTTAGTTCACTCAACATAGTGTTTTTGAAATTCATCATGTAGTGTGTGTATCGCTCGTTCTTTTTTTTTTTAATTTGAGTAGTACTCCATTGAATGAACATACCACACGCTTGGCTTATCTATTCTACTGTGGGAGACATTTGGGTGTTTTCCAGTTTGGGACTGCGGTTCTCATTCAGGTTCTTTTGTGGGCGTTGCATTCATTTCCCTTGGGTATGTAAAGAGGTCTTGCAATTAAGTTCGCAAACTTGTTGCAATGATGTTGCTAACCGTTTTTTGATATCAGAGGGATTAGTCGTGAACTTATACTAACTGGACACACAGTTAACCAAATTTACTATTTGGAAGTGCTGAAAAGGCTGTGTGAAAAAGTTAGACGAAAACAACCTGAACTTTTCATCAACAATTCATGGCTCTTGCATCACGACAATGCCCCAGCTCACGTGGCACTGTCTGTGAGGGAGCTTTTAGCCCGTTAACAAATAACTGTATTGGGACACCCTCCCTACTCACCTGATCTGGTCGCCAATGACTTCTTTCTTTACCCAAAGATAAAGGAAGTATTGAAAGGAAGACATTTTGATGACATTTATGACATCAATTGTAATATAACAACAGCTCTGATGGCCATTCCAGAAAGAGTTCCAAAATTGCTTTGAAGGGTGGACTAGATGCTGGCATCAGTGCATAGTTTCCGAAGGGGAGGACTTCGAAAGTGACTGTAGTGATATTCAGCAATGAGGTATGGAGCACTTTTTCCAGGATGAGTTTCTGAACTTAATTGTCAGACTTCATATGTAGGAGCGGAATTGCTAGAGCACAGAGATGGTGAGAGTTTAACTTTGTAAGAACCTGTCAAACAGTTTTCCAGTGGTTGGACCATTTTACACTCGTTCCCCATCATTAACACTTGAAATTGCCAGGGTGTTTTTAAATTGTTGTTTTGTTGATGTTTTGCTTTGTGTTAGCCATTATGATGAGTGTAGCGGGGATCTCATTGTGGTTTTCATTTGCATTTCTCTAATGACTAGTGTTGAACACCTTTCCATGTGCTTATTGATCGTTTGGAAACCTTCCTTGTGAAATGCTCGTACAACCCTTTTTGTCCATTGACTTCTTTGACTTTTGGTATTGAGAGTTAAAAATCTGAGGCAAGCCTGATTTTATTTCTTTTTAAAGGTAATCTGGGTTGTTTTTGTTATTTAGTGTTTTTTGTTTATTTTTGCTTTATTTTTTCTTCAATATTTGTAGTTTTTCTTATCTCTGAAATTTCCTAACATTGATATTTGTCAGATGCGTCTGGTACTCAGCCCAGACTGAAAGCCCAAGACAGTTTTCCATTATTATTTCTTTTATTATGTTTCTCTACTTTTTCTGTGCCCTCTCTGGGATTCCAGACTGGTCTGCCATGTATCTTTCTTTCACTGTATTAATCTTGTGGGTAGAAAAGGGGCCGCATACTAAACCTGACAAGCTCCGGGGGGGCCAGCAGGGTGGGCCTTCTAAACTCAGAGACTGAAAGTCACCACACAGGATGGTCCGCACATAAAAAGTCCCAGCGAAAAGCAGGTCATGGCAGGTAGTCACATCCTTGGCCTGTAGTTTCCTTGACGAAAGTCCATCTTTACCTTAAGTGAGACGGCTTTTTGTCCCTTTTGCGTCTAAGATAACATTCTTGGAATATCAGAGTAATCCCTTTTCCCGGACCCCTCAGGGACAGCCCACCACACCAGAGCGCGAGACCACAGAACCCCTCGTTGTGGTCTTGTTCCTTGAATACCATCTCTTTGTGCTGTAAATGTTATTTATTACCTATCATGTATTCACCCATGTAAAAGAAGTATGTATCTCTCCCTTTGACTCTTCAGCCAATCCCAGAGATTTCCCCACTTTGTTTGCTTCTGTCCCTTTAATCCACCTCACATGGATTGTATGTTACCCTCCTACATTCCCTCCTTTGATTCTAATGTATAAACAAAGCTGCAAAACTGCCATTCCCTGGACCATGTTTTCAATCTGTTGACTTTGCTTCCTGGCAATTGTCCATTTGGCTCAAATAAACATAAAAATTCTCTACAGGTTTGGGTGTTTCTTACACGGACGGTCTCCTTAACTTTTCTTCTGAGTTCTGAGTGATTCCTCAAGCTTTTCTTTAATTCTCTGGTTTATTTTTCAGCAATACTTCGTCTTCTGGTCCGTGCTTCCATTGTAGTATTTAATTCAGTAATTTTGTTTTTATCTCCCACAGCCTTCCCTAAGCCCAAATCTGCCTCTTTCACCAATGCTTCCTACAGTTTCTCAGACGTAGCATCCCTTGGAATCGTCTCAGAAACGTTAATTAGAAATTTGACAAAGTTTTCTCTGATTGCTTTTAATCCCTCCGTCCCATAAGGGTTCATTATCCCATTCTCTCGGATGTGTCATCGTTTCTTATGTTTAATAGTTTTCCTCTGTGTGTTCATTCTTCCCAAGGGAGCTCTCTGCTGATACAATATAAGGAATTGAGTTTGGCTTTTCTAAGACTAGGCGTCCTATTGATCCTTTCGGGCCCCGTGGAAGTGAGAAGGAGCAAGTTGAGGGATGTTTCTGGTTAGAGATTCCAGCCACCTGGGAGAGCAGGGTGGAGACTTGTCCCCTAGGCAAGCTCATCAGGAGGCTCAGTTTTGGGTCAAATAGTGTCTTTTCTCTGATAACTGTGGCATCAGGGGAATAGCTAAGGCAATGCCCTAACTCCTTACCAAGCTTGGCTCCCCTCAGGGGCAGCAGCCATGGCCGTGCCCCCAGGTGGTCAGTGTCCACTTGGGATTCCCTACAACATGGCAGCCCGTACTGCACCCCTCCCAGAGGTACTGCTGGATTTAAATGAACTTGTTTGTTACTCCCCATCCCTGACAGTGGTGTGCTCTGGGGTCTCTTCCACTGACAAGAGTGATTTATTCTTTCACACACGATCTTTCATGGATCTATTCAGAACTTTCTCCAATCTAATCCCATCTCCACTGGGGCAACATGGATGCAAGCTTCCTAGTTTCCAACACCGATAAAGGCTTAGGTTTTTCTCTGGTTTTACATCCCATTAGTAATTTCAGCAGATACCCTGGAAGGGAACATAGATAGACCCTGCTGCAAAAATCACCATCTAGCCCAGAAGTGCTTTTGCCATTCCCTGAAGCCATATGAAGCTGGCATCTAATTAAATACAGATCAGACCTCACCTGATAACGTGCTCCTTGTATTTTATTACACAATTCAGGAACCCTCTTATTAAATCTGAATTGCGCACATAGCTAAGCATATCATAGATGTTTAATCATGGCCCAGGGCCTGTTTCACTGCCAGAACTGAGGCACTTCCAGGTTTTGAGAAAAGGGAAGAGCAGTTATACTGAAGTCCCTGCAGTCTTGGAAGGGCTTTTATTTATAATGGAGAGGAGGTGTAGGGTGGGCCCCTTCCTCAGAAGTAGTTTCCTCCTTTCCCGAGCACCATGAACTTAGCGCTGCCAGGGCCATGCGCTCCCACACAGGCTCCTCCAAACACGGCCTTCACAACCCGGACGTCTTCCACCCGCACTCCTCATACACTGGCCAGGCCGAATGTGACGGTCCCAGAACTTGAATTGCTCCTTCATGCCGCCAGGCATGTCCACCTGGACGGCCACCTCCCCTTTGTCATCTTAGCAAACACCGACTCACCCTTCACATTTCATCCAAGCCATCACCGCCCGTGGACTCCCTAGGTATAAGTACAGAGCTCTGTTTTTGCCCTGCTCTAGAACTTTCTGCAGTGCACAGAAAATGTGGAGTTGGGTTCTGTCTCCCACACTGTGAGCTGAGAAGGGGTAGGAATGGTGATTTTCATCATTGGCTCAGTGCCTGGCATTTTGTAGGGGATTATTACTAGTTTCTGAATGAACGATGGATGGATGGATGGATGGATGGATGGATGGATGGATGGATGGATGGATGGATGGATAAGTGGATGAACTGATGGATAAGTGGATGGAAGGAAGGAAGGAAGGAAACAAGGAAGGAAGGATAAGTGAATGGATAGGTGAATGAATGAATGGTGGATGGAAGGATGGATAGATGGATTGAAAAATGATAAAAGAAAGAAAGAAATAACTGGGCAAAATGGGCAGACGTGGCATTTTCTTACAGGAAGGACTGGTCTTAGGCTTAACATCTTCTCTGGATTTCACTTCACCCCCTTCTTGACCTGTGGATTTCACTTCACCACCCATTTTGCTTTTCACAACTGTGAAAAATCCCTGAGAATGAACTCAACTTCCTGAATATTGCAGGGAGCTGAATGGAGGAAACAGGATGAGACTCAGATCCCTGAATTCACATTATATCCTCCAGGTCAGGGTTCTCTACCAGGGACCCCTGGATGAGATTCCAGTGTCATGAACCCCCTGAAATGGTAAGTGAAGTTGTATGTCAGGGACATTTCTGGGGAGAAATTCTGTGGTTCCCTTCAGATTCTCAGAGGAGTCCATGCTCCCCAGTAGGTGAGGCGTTGGCATTGTAGCGGGGAAGGAGCAGAGCAGGCGTCATGCTCTCTGAGCCAGCTTAGCTCAGTGCGTCCTCTCTCAGGGCCTCTGCAGCCCCTCAGCCAGCAGCCAGGTCACGCTGCTTATTCCATGGCCTCGCCATTCATGCCCTCCTTTCCTCTTCTATCCCTCACTCCTATAATACATCTTCAGTGACCTCTCCAGTTGGGTTATGTACAAGGTACTTCAAAAGCTACATGTCCTGGGGTCAGCCCGGTGGCTCAGGCGGTTGGAGCTCCGTGCTCCTAACTCCGAAGGCTGCCGGTTCGATTCCCACATGGGCCAGTGGGCTCTCCACCACAAGGTTGCCAGTTCGATTCCACAAGGGATGGTGGGCTCCGCCCTCTGCAACTAAGATTGAACACGGCACCTTGAGAGGAGCTGCCGCTGAGCTGCCGGATGGCTCAGTTGGTTGGAGCGCGTCCTCTCAACCACAAGGTTGCCAGTTTGATTCCTCGACTCCCGCAAGGGATGGTGGGCTGTGCCCCCTGCAACTAGAAAAAGGCAACTGGACCTGGAGCTGAGCTGCGCCCTCCACAACTAAGATTGAAAGGACAACAACTTGACTTGGAAAAAAGTCCTGGAAGTACACACTGTTCCCCAATAAAGTCCTGTTCCCCTTCCCCAATAAAAAAAATCTTTAAAAACAAACAAACAAAAAAAAAAAACGCTACATGTCCTGATCTTCCCCCAGACCCTGACCCTGACTCACATCTAGGGTGGGACCTGGGAATTGGCATTTCTAACAAGTTCCCACTTGACACCCATGCAGCTGGTCTACCAACAACACTCTGGGAGCCACATTATAGAGGGGTTCCTTTCTTAAGAAAATGGAACATAGCATGGCTGGGGTTCAAGGTACTCAGCCTGGTCCCTGAGTTTATATTCCTCCTCTCTTCCCTCACCCAGCCTTTCCTGCAAAGTCCCCCATACCCCCAAGTTTTTAATGGTGTCTTTTTTAATAGATTTATGATGGACTCCCAGTAAAGTGCACACACATAGTGGATTTTTACACGAACATACACCCATGAATCCACCATCTGGATCAAGATGCAGGACGTTTCCATCACACCTTGCAATCTCCTTCATGCACCCCCCTAGTTAATAACCCACCCCCTAGAGGTCACCACCATTTTGACTTCTGCCACCACCAGCCTTCCTCTTGAGCGTCAAAAGGTGGAATCACGTGGCATATTCTCTCTGTGCCTGAGGCCCCTTCTTGATATGTGGCCAGTTTATTTTTTATTTCTCCCTCTAAAAACAGTCCAGAAAGTCTGAGTGACTGTATCCAGCGACATTTGCTGTTCCCTGTACCTCTTCCTCTGTGTGAGGTGCATTTTCCTCAAGGTCCTCTGACTTCTCATTGTCCTCGGCCAGACAAGGATTTCTGCATCTTCTGTTTCAGTTCTCAAAAAAGCCCTGTAAGGAGGGCGTTCATATTCCTGCCATTTTACAGATGAGAAAACTGAGGTTTGGAGAGGTAAAGACATTTGCTTCAGATCCCACAACCTGCAAGCAGCAGTCTCAGGCAGGTTTAATCCAGAACCTACACTTAACCACTGGGCAATCCTGCCTCCCTCCCAGTGGAGGCTTGCAATCTGCCATGAATGTTTGTTGACTGAATGAATGAAGTGAACGCCCTCAAAGCAGCTGTCTTGCTGGTCTTTGGAATTGCTACACTGCAAGCACCTAGGATTACTTCCCAGGGGTGACTCAAAGCCAGGCCAGCTCACGAGATCAGCGGTCAATTCATATCCCCAGTGGGCAACCTCAGCTTGCTTCACACCTGAGCTGGCCAGTTTTAGAGGTTGAAGCCGGAGGCCTGGAGATTGGGCTCAGTGACCAATGCCCCCAAGAGCCATCAAAGGCCACCATCAACCACACTGCCTGTCCTGAGGCATCCTGGAGCCTTTCAGTGTCCCCAGCTGTGATTCTTATGGGGTATTTAAACCAGCCAGAAGTACACGGCTGCTCCGTTAGGCTGTGGAAGGGACCCATGAGAGAGAGGAGCAGTCAATAGCATTTGTGCTACCAAAGAGATAAAAAAATAATAATAAAGGCTGTCAGAAAGGATAATATTCCGCCCCCCCCCCGCCCCCAGTGTTTTGAAGCAGGCAGGAAAAAGAGAGAGAGAAAGGAAGAGCAGGGGAAATGGGCCTAATTATAAATGAGGAGTGACGTGAAGTTAATGATGACTCATTTTTTAAATTGGTGTTTGACAAGAACAAGAAAGAACTGAAACAGGACAATTAGGAAGTAATGAAGACCTTAAAAATACACAGAGTAAAGCCGGTACGGGAATGATCCTGGAAGGCTGTGACTCGAAATGACGAATGTGTCTCGGGGCCAGGCTGCGGGGGGGGGGCGGGGGGGGGTTCTCAGAGCGAATCTATGAGAATGATCTAAAGAACTGGTGCACATGAGACATGAGAGCACCTCAGACAGTGCAGCCAGACCAGACCACTGATCTCAAATCTGCCCACTTCTTGCAATGTCCAGCTGCACCATATCTTCTCTCCCCTGGAGCCCTGAAATCACAACCTAGCTGGTGCCCTGTTTTCTTCTCCTCCCCCTTTCTCTGAATCCATTTGTCTCATGAGCCAGAGGAATCTGTCTAGGGACAAGGCGACTGTCATTTCCTTGTTCCAAAGCCTTCTGTTGCTTCTCGGTACATATCAGAGAAGATGCCTCAATGCTTCCCTTTGATCTCCAAGTTCTGGTCCAAGGGATGAACTACTGTCTGCCTGTCCAGCCTCACCTCTAACCATGCTGGCCCTTAGCTCTATACACATCAGGATTCTGGCATCCTCAGGCGTACTGAGCTTGTTTCAACTTCAGGGCTTTTGCACATGCTCTTTTCTCTGTCAAGAATAATCCATCATCATATGAAGGGCAGGGGGACTCACGCTTGGCTTTCAAGGTTAAACTTCAAGACAAAGTAAATGTTGCAGAACACCAAGCTGAAGTAAGTCTCTCCAGTCATTCTTTCTCACTGCACCCTATGGTATTTCTTCATAGCCCTTAGCATGGCTTGAAATTCTAGCTTTTTTTCATTTGCTTGCTTGTATGCTGTCTAGTTCCTCCTCTGGACTATGAAGGCAGGGACCATGAAAGTTTTATTTACCAACATATTATCCAGCACCTAACATAATTAATTACACTTAGTAGAGTAAATGAGAAAACAGTGATCTAATGCAATGGTTCCAGGCTTGCTTCAGGCATCGCTTGATCGTTGCCATCAGGAATCTTTCTCTGTTCACTTAGTGCTGCTTCCATCCTCAGGCAGACCCTCCTCAAGGCAGGATTTTGTTCTACCAGTTTAGCATCTCCAGTGGAAAAAGAGGCTCTCTTCTAATCACACAGCCGAAATCAAGTCACCATTTATTCCCCGGTTAAGTCTTTCTTGAGCACCTCATATTATGTTCCAGGCACTGTTCTAAGAACCAAGGAGTCCTCAGTAAATAAAATGGGCAGAGTTCTTGCCCTCTTGGAGCTTGTGGTCTAGTGGGGGAGACACACAATACACAAGTCACGACAATAAACTCTCCAAAACAAAACAATTACAGCTGAGAGAGGGTTGGAGAGTAATGGGGACGAGATCAGGGGAGAGAACGCAGTGGATATGCGGTGCCTCTGACTGCGGTGGCCGGAAGTACTTGTTCCTTAACCAGTGTCATCGTAATGAGAGTTAAGAGGAGAATTGTCTCCCAAAGGAAAATGGGAGATGTTAAAGGAATTTCCACAGAGGAGAGTTCCTCCTGCGCCGTTGAGGAGATATGCCCTTCCTGTGCTCTGGGGTTGCAGGGCGTCTGAGGCTGCTGGGTGACCAAGCCGTGCGGAGGCTTCTGAATCCCATCCGGGCAGATGGCATCCCCCAAGTCCTTCATTAATTATCCTAGAGCAGAACCTTGCCGTTTCCCCTTCTAATGCCCCATAATCAGCCAAGAAACCTCACAATTCGCTATTTGCAAACAATTAGCCCAGTTCACGGCCTCTGCAACATCAGTTAATGTGGACATGAACATAAATTCCGGGCAGGGAAGCGGGGATGAGGTCATGGCAACCCTAAACCGCTGCCTTAGATGACATTCCCCGGGAAAGGGGCTGACAGTGGGCGTCCTTCATTCATCAGTCACACAGGGACCCGCAGCCAGAAGCCCAAGGCCAGGGCCTCTGAGCTCAGGTCCAAGAGGGTGTGGGGGGAACCCTCGTCAGCCAGAGCTTGGACAGGTCACCTCAGCCTTCCCCCTGCCTCCACCAAGTCTGCCCCAGCACTTTCCTCAGCGGAGAGGAAGATGCTGCGAACCCACTTATCTGTGTCCCTGGGGACTAGTCTCAGTTTGGGGTGACCCTTGGGGCAAGACCACACTGATGACATTCACTGACCCTGGCACAGGCTAACGGTGCTTCCTGGAGAGAGCAAAGGGTTCCTTGGGGCACTTTTTCCAGAAGGCCCAACCTGAGCAAATGCTTAGTGGCCAGGCTGACTCCGGTGTGAGTCCAGGTTGGCCATGTAACGACTGTGTGACCATGTACAAACCGCTTCACCTCTCCCAGCCTCAGTTTTCACCTCCGTGAAATGGAAATTAAAAACAAACAAGTACGTAAATGGGCTTCACACAGGGCATAAAGAGTCCATCGGTCAGTGGGGATTACTGTTGGCAGTTGCCCGAGTAATACTTCACAAAAATAGCACATACAGCAGTTTCCCCTTATCCACACTTTCGCTTTCCTCAGCTTGAGTTACACCTGCAGTCAACCACAGTCTGCAAATAGTAAATAGAAAATTCCAGAAATAAACAGTCCGTACATTTTACATTGGGCGCCGTTCTGAGTACCGTAATGAAATCTCGCGCTGTTTCACTTTATCCCGCCCAGGACAGGACTCCTTCCTTTGTCCAGCGTCTCCAGGCTGTGTGTGCTCCCGGCGCATTCGTCACTTAGCAGCCACCTCGGTTATCAGATCGACTGTCAGGGGATCACAGTACTTGTGTTCAAGTCACCCTTGTTTTATTTACTAAGGGCCCCACCGCACAAAAGTGGTGGCCGTGGGCCAATCGGATGTGGCAGAGAGAAGCCGTAGAGTGCTTCCTTTATGTGAAAAGACGAGTACAATAAATAAGAAAATGAAAGACCACATTCGCATAACTTTTATTACACTATATTGTTATAATGGGTCTATTTTATTATTAGTTGCTGTTGTTAGTCTCTTAGTATGCCTAATTTATAAGTTACACTTTATCATAGGTGTGTACGTCTAGGAAACACAGAGTGTATGTAGAATTCAGTATCATCCATGGTTTCAGGCATCCACTGGGGGTCTTGGAACTTATCCCCCTCAGAGGAAGGGGGCTACGGTACCTTAGAGGGCTTCAGAGCGTACAGGATGCTTTAACACCTCAGTTCCCACGGAGCCCCCTAAAGGCCAGGAAAGGAAGTCGACCAGCCGACATCTCAGCTCTACTGGGGGGGGGGACCCACTTCCCAGTTCCCTCACGTGGCTCTTGGCAGGATTCGGGGACCTGCTGGCTGCTGCCATCAGCTCAACTCCTCACCACACGGGCCTCTTCCTTGGGCCGCTCACAGCTTCCTCCCCAGCTTTCCCCAGACCGAGGGCTCCGAGACGCTGGGCTAAACACTTTTCATCCTCTTATTTAATCCTCACTAAGGCAAGGGCACGGGTAAGCAAGAAGACAGAAGCCTCTGTCTTTTTGGAACCTAATCTCAGAAGTGACATCCTATCGCTTTAGCTGTATTCTACTCCTTAGAAGGAAGTTACTAGGTCCCAGCCCTCCTCAAAGTGGCAGGGTTCCAAGGGATGCATGTGTGACTACCAGGAGGCAGGGGTCATTGGGGACGCTGTGGGGGCTGCCTGCCCCAAAGGGACAGTTGGGCCCTTACTGAGTGCCAGGCATTGGGTTCAATGCTTTGCTGGCATCATCCTATTTAATCCCCACTATGGCCCTGGGGTATTACCCACCCCTTGGCTGGAGACAAACAGAACAAATGATTATGAGAAGAGGCAAATTTCCTCCTTAAAAAATGGGGGTGCTGGTAGGAAAGGAAAAGGGGTACTGAAAGGCAAAAAAAAAAAAAATGTTTGCAGAACATTATTATTATTCCTATTTTATAGGTGAGAAGTTGAGGCTCAGAGAAGTTAGGTCCCTTGCCCAGAAAGCAAGAGGAGCTGCTGGAATTCAAATGGTGTTTTCATCATTGGCATCCAATTCCACAAAGGTCAGGCCACTGTCTTCTGGGATCCAGCCACAGACTGTCTGGACTGCCCTGAACTTGGGAAGTTCAATAGCTGATTAATGGGGTCAGGAAGCCAGCTCCTGGCTGCTTGGGGAAACCTTGCAAACGAGCAGTAATTCGGTAATGCGATTTCCCTGCCCAGGGCAAGCTTCTAAGCCTGTCTGGCTTGGTCAATCATTGGAAACTTGCAAGTTACTGGAGAATTGTAGCCAGCCTGCACTGTCTGCTCAGGTTAAAGTCAGGAGAGCAGAGCTGATTCCTTGGAATCCCCAAAGGGGGCCGAGCATAGTGGCAAAACCCCGGAGGCAAAGGGAGTGGGTCTGTCCACTCATACCCAGAAGGGATGAGGGCAGAGCTCATACCCAGAAGAGATGGGAACTTAGACCCCAGCTGGGCCTGGCTCCCTACCCCACCTGTGCCACTATCTGATTGCAGGACCCTGAGCAAGCCACAAACCCCTGTAAGCCTGGGTTTCCAGACTTTCCAAATGGAAGTGATGGTAATCCAACCTTGCAGGACCACCGTGTAGGTGAGAAAACATAAGGTGCGCAAAGCACCCTGTACAGAGTAGCTGCTGAGCCACCAGTGACTATTTTCAGCGTGTTGGGACAATGCCAGGCAGAGATATGCCACCATCCTGCTGTCTTCCTCGTGCGTGGCACACACTCGGCCCTTAGTCACATTGGGCTAATCAGTTAGAGAATCAAGGGAGAATGTATCTTCTGAACAGGCTGAGGGCTTGCAAGATGCAAGTTCAGGCGTTGGAACCATTCTCAGATGTGGAGTCAATGTGAAGTGGGTCGCAGCCCTATTTCGAAAGAAAGCTTTGGCCAAACTGGTCGATGATGTTAACAGCCTGCCTGGCAATCGGATGTGTTTTAACCACCTCCAAAGAATAGTGTGCCCCCAAAACCTGAGAGGCAGCCAGGTGCGACTGGGTAGAAGCAGCACTTGTCTCTCATTGAAGAGGGCTTGCCACAGGGACAGGGATTAATCCGGGGTGCCTGCTGTATGCCAGCTCTATGCTGGACCCTTCTGCTGACCTGTGGCGCTTCTCGACTTACTAGGAAACCCTGAAATAGGGTACTTGCTCTCTGACCTTGGGAGAAAGACTTAGCCTCTCTGAGCTTCAGAGAATGGGGTTTATATCAGCACCTACAGAGCTGTCCTAAGAACTTGAAGGTGACACATGAATCACAGTGCCTGGTGCCTGATATAAATCCTCAATTACTGGAAGCTCCCATTGCTAGTGAGAGATGCGCTTCTTTAGGATAATTGCACAACACCTAAGGACCCCCTCGGGTCCCAAGGAGTGACGCCGGTTGTTTTCCTTTAGAAGCAGATCAGGGACGAGCAGGCACTGGCTTTACTGGCAGCTCACTCGAGGGCGAGGGGACTGGGTATTTCTGAAAGCTTAGGGTGGGCTGGGTGCAGGTGAGGGAGACTCTCCCCCTTGCCACCTCTAAATGTCCTCCCTGGATGCATCTTGCCTCCACTCACAGAAATCTTGGTGTTTTCCCCTCAGCTTGACACAGGGGACAAAGGGACCGTCCATCATAATAGCTCAGTAGCCCCAGGTTTCTTCAGCAGGGGCGCTGAGAGACGCGTAGGCATCTGACAGAGAGATGGATGGTTTCGGTGTCCACCAGCGGTCCTGGTACTGGGGGACAGAGGCCGTGTACGTGTGGGTGGGGGGCCAGGGGGCGGTATGTGAGACAGGCTGTCTTCAGTCAGGTCTTCCAGGACCAGCAGCGAATCAGTTGAGCACACAGGTTTGCAGGGTTGCCGGAAGAGCCTTCCCATCTGCAGGGAGGGCTGCCTGCCGAGTTTGGGGGCTGCTGGCTGCAGATGGTCAGATATTAAATTCTACTCAGCCTCGCGTCTGGTGGCTGCTCTGGCTGGCCAGAAGAATTCCCCACGGGCCAGCTCTGGGCTCTGGACAAGTCGCTCTGCCCTGACACGACCCTCCAGTGACCCTCAGACAGGGCTGTGCTCCGACTAATCAGGAGGGTCCTCCCCTCCAGCCGAGAGCATCTGGCCTTGCTCTCCCCTCTGAGTCTGCTCCCTAGAGCAGAGGCGCAAAGAGCACAGAGTCTGGCACGAGATCCAGCAGAGCAGAGAGCACGTCCTGGCTCCACTTGATATTCGCTGGATGACCTATCTGAGCCTCTCTTTCCTCCTCTCTGATCCCTGCATCCTGCGGCCATCGGGAGGACGAAATAGGAGACAACACATGTAGAGCAGAGTCTCTCCACCTTGGCACTGTTGATATGCTGGTCTGGATGACTCTTTGTGGTGGGGGCTGCCCTCGGCTTTGTAGGGGGTTTAGCACCTCCACCTACTAGACGCCAGTAGCACCCCACTCCTAGTTGTTACAACCAAAAACTGTCTCCAGACATTGCCACGTGTTCCCTGGGGGCCAGTAGTGCCCCCGCTGAGAATCACTGGTGAGGAGTGTTTTGTGTTGTGCCGGCATGCAGTGACACTCGATAGGTACAGACCACCCCAGACCAGCTACCGTTTACCGAGTTGAAAGTGGCAATGGGACAGCAGAGAGCTTAGAACAGTGCCGGGCGTGTGGTAAATGCAGGATAAATGTCTGCTGTTCTTATCGTTGTTGTCTTGCCAAAGACATTTCGAGTCCTTTGAAAGGCGGTTTTGAAATCATTCATATATTATATCAAACACGTATGGAGAGTTGCAGGCCAGCCTGGAATGGGTACATATGTGGGCCCAGTTCTTAAGTAGATAGAAGAGAAAGGGACCAGGGGGGACGGAGCTGGGGAAGGGGGGACAGCAGAAATGCAAACCGATCACCATGCTTATCACAATCACTGATGATTTTCTGTTGCTGCTCCGGCCCTATTACGCTCAGTAACATTTACTGACCACTCACTCTGCTCCGGGCAGTATTCTGAGAACGTGAAGCATCCTATCTCGGGTCATCGTCCTGATAACCCCGAGAGGTGGCGCCTCTGGTTATTGCTGTTGTGCAGACAAGAGGAGGGAGGGATTTGGGTAACTTGCCTGAGTGCACCAGCAACATGCTACAGGGCTGTTCACAGGGTGCCTGGAGTCCCACGCTGCCAGGGGCCTGACTTTGAACTTGATCGTGAGCCATTAGTAAGATTTCTTTCAAGGAAAGGAAGGAGGAAGGGAGGTCCAAGGAGAAGGCACAACCTGATCAAGGTGACTGGAAAAGTCTCCGCTTTCGTTTCACAGGGGCAGCTCTATTTTAGGGGGAGAAGGTGCAGAAAGAGAAACAGCAGCAGCCTCCCCTCTGCCTTCCCCTGCATCCGAGGGTAGCAGTGCCAGGTGGATGGGGCAGCCTCTCCGGGACCTCCAGGAGCCACATCTACTTCCTCTCAACCTCGGTGTCCCCTTCAATGTTATGATCCTGCTCGGAGGACATTGGCTATGCTAGAGTGACCAATGGTCCTGGTTGCCTAGGACGGAGGAGATTCCCAGGACACGGACCTTCCAGTGCTAAAACCAGGACGGTGCTAGAAAAACCATCACAGGTGGTCACCCTACCCGTGGCTCCTCAGTTTGCTGGATCTTTACCCATTGCCTTCCAGGGCTTCAGTAGGCAGATCAGCCCCAGGGTGACAGAGACCCACTTCCCACACAGCATCCTTCTAACCCCTCCTCTGAGAGGGCAGACAGAGGCCAGCCAGTCCAACAGCTGTTTCCCAGCTGTTTGGCAAAAGCTCCCAACCCAGGCGGGAGAATCGGAGAACAGCTGGGGAGGCCCAGAGAAGGAAAGCGACGTGCTCAGGGCCGCCCAGCGAGTCAGCAGCAGTCCTGGGACCGGATGAGCAAGATAAGTTCAGGTTTCATTTAAAGGACAATAATGATCATATGTGTGGTTTCTCAAACTCTTCCTATACCTCAGCGTCGCACTGAACACGGCGCTGCCATCATAGCACCGAATGTCTATCCTGACCCCCAAAGTTAGTGCTTTTCATGTCAAGATAATTTTATGGAGGGGGGAAACTGAGGCATATGTAAGTTAAGTAACTTGGCCAAGGGCACCCAGCTGGGAAACAGCCGAGTCAGGATTTCAATCTAGAAACACCATAGGAAGCGGAGGTAACCTTTGTACCACACGGCCTCGTAGAGGTAGCCTCTTACCCAGACCCTGGTGGCCTTGCCATTGGCAAGTTTGAGTTGGGAAGACTTGCAAAGTATTGCTGTGTGGAACACACGCACACACACCTTTTTCTGGATCTTTTGTTCCATGGGCTGCTTCTCTGACACGAGAAGTGTCACAGGCTGACTGTGGGGTCTCTACCTGAGGATCCCCCAGAGGGGGCCATGCTTACCTTCGATAATGACTTGCTCATGGTGGCATTTCTGGCACTGAGGTATGTGCGAGCTATGGTAGACAGGGGGCCCCTCCAAGCCCTCACTCCCTACCATGTGGAGGACCAGGAACTCTCTTTGTAATCCCCAGGATCCTAAGGGATCGCAGAAGGGGACCGGGCGCAGAGGTGAAATGAGACATGGTATTCATTCAAAACCGTTGCAACTCTGTTAGGCCCTGTAGAGCCAGCCAGTCACGAACAGGACACAGAGACAGAGACAGACAAGCAACCAGGGAACCAAGAGCAGTGTGATCTGTGCAGGGTACGAGGTACCCTGTGATACTTCTGGTGTCCGAGAAGCAGCCCATGGAACAAGCAGCCCACGTACTCAGGAAACACAGAGCAGGGCACTTGACCCAGTCTCAGGAGGTAAGAGAGGCCTCCTGGGGAAGGTGACATCTCAGTTAAGATCTGAAGGATAAGTGGGGGATAAACCAGGTAAAGAGGGGCGGAAATGTATTCCAGGCATACAGAAAAGCTTGTGCAAAGGCCCAGGGGTGGCAGACAATGGCTCAGGCTACCAACTGTAAGTGGTTGTGTGCAGCTGGACTCTAGGTGAGAAAGGGGAGAGTTGAGGCTGAAGAGATGAGCAGGGACCAGATCCGATAAGAGTCTGTAGCTCATTCTATTAATATCTTGAGGGCAATGGAAGACCATTGATGAGCTTGAAATATTTAGAATAATATCACTCTCACCGCGGTGAGGAGGATGGATCAAATGGATGGGGTGAAACTATTGCGGACGCAGGACTGTGTCTTCTTGATTCTCTCATTACCTTCAGTACTTAGAACAGACATGGGCTGCATAACGACGTTTCGACTGCATATACATCAGTGGTGCCATAAGACTGTAACAGAGCTGAAAAATTCCTATCACCGAGTGACGTCATAGCCATCAAAACCTTGTAGCACAACACGTTACTCACGTGTGTGTGTGGTGGTGCTGGTGTAAACCAAGCTGCCCTGCCAGCTGTATAAACATATCACACGGTCAATAATTTGTAGTACATCATACTTGATAATAAGAATAAATGACTGTGTGACGGGTTTATGTATTTACCATACTGCGCTATACTTTGTATGGTTATTTTAGAGTGTGCGCTTTCTACTTATGAAAAAAGTGTGCTGCATAACAGTAAGCCCTGTTACGCTGGCAGCGGCCTCACGTTCACCGCGTCTGTGACGGCATTATTTTCTCTAGGGCTTGATTTCAGCTCCTGTTGTTTTATGAACTTCGTGGCGCCTAAGTGTCCAGTGTGTATGAGTCTACAATCGTGTGCACTCGTGACTCAGGCTTTCACATCCACTCACTCACTCATTCACTCACCCCCAGCAACTTCCAGGTGGACCATTTTTTATCTTTTATACCGTAGTTTTTTCACTGTACATTTTCTATATTTCAATATGTTTAGATACACAAATACTAGCCATTGTGTCACGGTTGCCTACTGTATTCGGTCCCGTAACATGCTGAATGGGCTTGTAGCCCAGAGCCACAGGCTGTACCATACAGCCTAGGTGAGCAGTAGGCCAGACTACACAGCCTTGAGTCAGTGCACTCTGCGATCTTCACACCATGACGAAATTGCCTAACGATGCATGTCTCAGAATGTATCCCCGTTGTGAAGCAGCACAAAGCTATAGATGAATGGGAGGGACAGAGGAGAGAGGGAGGGAAGGAAGGAAGGAAGGAGGGAAGGAAGGAAGAAAGGAAGAAAGGAAGGAAGGAAGGAAGGAAGGAAGGAAGGAAGGAAGGAAGGAAGGAAAGAAAGAAAGAAGGAAGGAAGGAAAGAAGGAAAGAAATGGATGAATGGATTGACCGCATGAACACAAATTCAAGAAGGAACTCTTCCAACTAGGAATGTGAAATTTTTAACAATCAGAATGGTCCAAAGATGGAAAGAACTGCCTTAAGAGGGGATGAGTGTTCCATATTGGCGGGTATTGAAGCACAGACTGACATGATTAAGCATCGTATGAGTGAGCCACAGAATTCTTACCTTACTCGCGTATAGGACTTCACATTTCTCAGACAGTTTCATATTCTTTATCTCCCTGAATTGTCATAACAACCCTGTATCTTGAGTATTACCCTGAGCATTACCTCCTTTTCACAGATGAGGAAATGCAAATGCACAGCAGTGAAGTGACGTCTCCAGCTAGTAAGAGACAGAACTCACCCTGGGAGCCTTCTGACTCCAAGTGCCCTGCTCTTTCCAGGGAAATCAGCTGACCTCTGAAGTGCCTTTTAAGTCCTGACATGATGGATTTCTTAGTAGAAAACTTTTCTACCCTACAGGAGCTTACGTTAATAATACAAAATACTATATAAGCTCCAACTCAGAATGCTGGTTCCTCAGGACAGGCAGAATAGCACAGTGGAAATAATGCAGGTCTGGAGTCATCAGAACTGCCTCCTGCTGGCTGCGTGGCTTTGGGCAAGTCACCTTACCTCTCTGAGCCTCACTTTCCTCATCTATAAAATACCAGCTTCACAGAGTTATTGAGGGCGTTAGGCGAGACAGTATACAAAGGGCTGTATCAGTCAGGATTCCTTTGGTTAAGTGACAGAAACACAATTCCAGGCAGAAAAGGGAATGCATTGCAGCCCTAGTTCCTTCCGTTCTCTGCTTGTCTCTTCTGCGTTGGAAACCCCAGTCTCTCCTCCTACAGATGAGCCTTTTCCACATGACACGGACAGTGCTGCCCACAGCCTCAGCTTAGCAGCCTTGGCAGAGAGAGAGCTTCCCTCACCCAGTAACAGTATATCAGTTCCAGGCCCTGATTGGTCTTGCTTAAGTCACATGCTCACTCTTCAGACCAATCATTTTGAGGGAACGGTATGAGGTACTGTGCTTGGCCAGGCCTCAGTCTTGTACTCATCGCTCTGGCCAGGGGAGTGGGCTATATCATCAGAGGTAAGATGACTAGAAAGTTAGTAAAACCGATTACACACACCTAAGACAGTGTTTGGCATGTGGTAGCTGCTCATTAAATGGGAATGTTATTGGTGCTATTATCTGTGGGTCAGTGACAGCTTTGTAGAGAAGTCTGGAGCCGAAGCTCAAAGTCTTGAGAGGATTCTAGTAGGGAGAGAAGTGAAAAGAGATTTAGAGGCCAGCTACATGGATCTTGTCCAGGCCAAGTTCATGTGCCTCGGTGGGGACCATCATACATTGCACCAGCATCCTACAGATGTCCTCTGTAGAGAATAATTTAAATGCAGCAGAACTGAAATGTGGGACTTGGGGGAATGACTGGGTTACTACAGGTTCCCACACCCTGAAACATGGAAACTTGGTTCCGGAGTCGTTACTTCTCTGATTTGCCCATTATCTTCCATTCATTACTTTATTCAACAATAATACAAAGTCTGGGATACCTATTCAGGCCTGAGGGTTCAGCAGTGAACAAGCCACACACAGCGCTCACACTCAAAGCCTCGCTCACTCTCAGTCACAATTCCTTTTTACATTTTGTTTTCTTCTCACCTGTTGAAAAACTTAAAATGTGTATCTCACCAACGGGGGGATAAAAAGAACCATGAATAATGGCTCGTGATTTACGTAGCTGAGTCAGTGAACTTGTGTTGGTTTATTAACAATTCCAAAATGATTATGTATTTCCCGCCTCGGGCAATTTCTTAAGAAGGGGGCACATGTCCATTCCATGACTCCCTGAGGGTTTCAAGCTGGGTTTAAGCTCAGGCATCACAGGCATGCTCACATGCTCTGCGGCCCACAGAGCACTGTTGAAATGTAATTAGTGCCCATCATTGAAAACTCAGGTTTCATATATAACCTGAATTTGAGGATTGTCTTGAGAAGCCAAAAGACCCAGTGATACTGGGCTTGCATTCCACGTGGCAACAGCTGGCTGGAGCCATGTAGCGTCCACCCCTTTAACAGGACCTGTGCTCTCCAAGTCTCCAGGGTCCCTCAGGGGACCCATTTTTCTGAGTCATTAACTGGCTGGCTCCTGTAGGCATTTGAGTTTGCTACCCTGGGATTAGAGGCTATTGGGTGAAAATCTCAGCTTTCTCAGGATCTCTTCCCATCCAAGCTGCCTCGCCAGCCTGCCCAGAAACTCTTCCTTCTGCAGCAGCCTCTCCAAAACCCCCATTGAATAAAAGACCTGTAGCCCAGGGAGAAAGAAAGTGACCTCATGCAGAGGCAGATGAAGCCCAACCTTCCCTATTTCACACTCTGTTTGCAAACCCCAGCCTATTAGGTGAAGTTTCTTTAAGAAATAAAAGGCGGAAATTCAAGTGGTTTTCATTGCATCAAAGATGAGTGAGTGTTTTACCCATCATGAAAGAAGGTAGTTTTGAGTATCGTCAGAATTATCTTCATTCAACTTTTGAATAGCTTGATTCTTCAGGCCTGTGTGAGCTCAGAGAGCCTCTTCAATGGGCATACGAGAGTGGAACAAGAAATAGGTGATTCTTTAGTTTGCTGTCAGGTTAGAAGGGGTGACGGCTCTTTACTCCCTGTTGGACAATTTGTACCCATCAATTTCCAAATGCTGAGTAGAAGTAAGGAAGACAGAATTCACATTCCGATTCAGAGAGCACTGATTGAGTGCTTACGATGCACTTCAAATGTCACCTGCAGGACAACACATTCCTAAACTATGTCAATAGCTCAGGCCTCTTCCGAATCACTATATTTAGCTTTCTACCTGACATCTCCATTCAAATGTCTCCCAGACATTGCAAACATGATGTTCTAAACTCAAATCTTTACTCCCACGAAAAAAAGAAAAATGACCTGACTCTCTCACATCTGCCCCAGCTCAAAAAACACATCAACTTCATCGCCACAGTTGCTCAAGCTAAAACTTAGACGTTATTCTCGACTTCCTGCTCCCTTATCCACAACAGCCAATCCACCACCAACTCCCGTTGGTTCTTTCTCCCAACTGATCTGCCCATTGGTTAGTTACGGTCATTCTAGCTGCTATAACAGGTAGACCCTACAATCTCAGTGACTCAATAGAATAGAAAGGGATTGTTAGGTCAAATAAAGTCTCGTGAAGGATCCAGCTGGTGATTCAGGGATCCAGGGAGCTCCCATCTTATGACTCCCCCATTCCCTAGGGACTTTACTTCCAACCAATGGACAGGAAAAGAGAAGGGGAAAAGAGAAGGGAAGCCACACGGCTGTTAACCACTTCAGCCCCAAAACGATGCCATCACTTCTCCCATTTCATTGAAGAGAACCAGTCACATGACCTCATTCTGATGCGAAGGGCACTGGGAAATGTGGTCTCTGACTGGGCAGCTGTTTCTCAGCCACAACTACACACTGTGGAAGTGGAGCTTTGGTGGACAGCCTCACTGCCACTTTTCCACCATCATGTCTCACTCAAGTGATTGCAACAGCCCCCTGCTGGTCTCCCTGACTCCACTCCTGACCCTGCCATAGTCTGTTCTTCGCACAGTAGCCAGAGTGATCTTTCAAACTGTAAATAAGACCATCCATGTCACTCCTCACACTCAAAATAAAGTACAAACCACCTCACTGAGGCCTGCAAAGCTCTGATTAGCCTGGTCCTTGCTACCTCTCCCACCTTGTCTTCTACTTTCCCCGACAACCACCTCTGTCCTTGACGTCCTCCGTTATCTACAGTTGGATCACCTTTCCTACCTGGTTGACCTGCCACTTTCTCCAAGACTCAGCACAAACATTAGCCATTTCCTCAGAGGGGACTTTTCAATCCACATAGAGCCCCTCATAGGATGGTTTCCACAGTCAATAATTGGATGTTTATTTGTGTGGCTCCGCGTTTGGTCCCTTTCCTCACATAGGCTGGAAGGTCCTGGAGGGTAGGAGCTCTTTACTGTGGTGTCCCCAGCACCTGGCACATTGCCAGACACATAGTCGGGGCTCAGTACCTACTTGTTGAATGAATGAATGACATGACATGATGTCATAGACTCCCCAGCACAACCCAATGCGGTAGATTCTATTATTTCCATTTTACGGGTAAGAAGATGAAGATCAGTGACCGGAAGTGTTTTTTTCCCCCAAGGTCCCATAGCAAGGAAATGGTGGACCTACAGCTCAGAGCTCTTTCTAGCTGGGTCTCTTCTTAGCGCTCCTATGTGGGGATACTTCGGGAGATTTCTCTTTGTCTTCCCTCAGATCATCTATCCCCCTCCCACCTCCCAGGACCCTGTGAGACTCACCACGACTTCCCACCTCCTCTCGGTCCTGAACAGGCACAGATCACGGTGGACACCTCCCTGTACCAGTCAGCGTCCTGCCAAGAAGGGATGTACCCTCAAACTGTGTAATGGTGGAGAGGTCAATGAAGCGCAGGAGGAGGGAGCAGCTAGCAGAACCTGGGAGTGAGCTGTGTGAAAAGGACTGCCGATAAAAGAGGAAAACAGGGAGGGACCTAAAAGGCAATGAACCCCACCTCACTTTCCTCCCACCCCACCCTCTTTGTCCTGCGGGTGCTTTCCATTGGCTGAATCCAATCAGAAAGCAAAAGCAAGGGACTCTGCAGACTGGGTCAGCCTCCAAGGGCACCAAACAAGGTACAGAAGCAGGGGTGAGTGGACATGAAGGGGCACAGACAATAACCAGCCTACCAACCTTTCAGGCTGAACGATAAGAGGTGGCCCCATCCATCGGGGTTTCTTTGGCTGCACGCGCCATAAATTGACTCTCCTCAAAATGAAGAACATATTGGAAGGATTCAGGGCAGCTCTAAGATTTGAAGGACAAACTGAACAACTGAGCCTCAGGGGCAGGAACTAGAGCCCCAGGACTGCATGTGAAGGGGGAGGGGAGCTCCCACTGAAAACTGAAGCGTAGTTACCAGAGAAGGGATGCGAATGCTGGGTCCACAAAAACGAGAGCTGTCCTCACGAGGCTCACTCCTACCAAGAAGAAAATAAAACCGAGTCAGTTGGAAAGCTAATGCCTTATCATACCTTGAAAGGATCATCCATCGGTGCTCCATCAACATTTGTGGATTGGAAGAATAAATGAAGCAAGGAATGCTAAAGAATTTGGGCATCATCCAGAGGGCATTGAAGACTTTGAAGTGCTTCAAGCTCGGGAGGTGACATGGCCAGATTTGCATTTTGGAAAGGTACCTCTGAGTTGGGAGGGGAGGCCGGATTGCCGGGGGCAAAGAAGCCTGTTGGGGCCGGTGGAGTGTTCCAGGTGAGGAAGACAGTGGCACAGACTGGAGAAGAGTCATAGAGAAGGAAAGACAGGGTGACGTCAAGCGATTTGGGAACTGAGGGCACAGTCAGAACCTTTGAGACTATACACATGTGAAAGTTAATCAAGCTGTTAAATACAGCTTAGAGCCCCACGGGTGGGCCTAGGTGGGGACTGCAGCCCTGGGTGAGGGGATGAGATGCTCTTGATGCCAGCAGCATGTCCTGGCAAACTTGGCAGATGCTGCCGTCACCCCTAACCCACCGTAGCTGTTGATCACCCAGAATCACCCAGAATATTCCCACAGCCTCCACACAGCATTTCTGGGGAGTGTGGGGCAGCCCAGAATTAAACCATGGCTCCAGAAATGTGACCTTCATCCAGCTACACTCTGAGACACACAAAATGAGGCAAGGGGTTAATTCCACCTTCGGCAAAACACAAACCCCCCAGATGTTCTGGAATGTGCCATCACTTCCAGGTCTTTGTGTATTTCTGGAATGATCTCCTCTCTCTCCTCCCTGCCCACCTTCCCTGGGCCAACTCCAATCTTCTCCAGAACTCAGCTTGGAAACTGAACCCCCCTGGGGTAGGAGCTCCTTTGCCACAAGAGGGGAAGCCATGCTTTCTCTGTGCACCTACCACCACCTCCCAGCATTACCCTTAACACACTGCACTGTCATTGCATGACCTTGAGCGAGTCACTTAACCTTCTCTGAGCCTCTGTTTCCTCCTCAGGAAAATGGGGTTATAACACTGGCCACCTAACAGGGTCTTTTGTGAGCTTTGAACAGGGTGGCCCTTGCAATGCGCCTAACGTGGTGCCTGGAGTGGATAAGCAGACAGTAGGTCTTAGCAGCGACTGGCCGTAACCATTTCTGGGTCATGAGATTTACTGCAGCACTGCTATAGCCCTTGTTTTTCCAGTGCTATGTGATTTCCTAGGACCTCAAACAGCCCTTCATTGATTCTGGCAGCTCTCCTACTAGCATTGATCAAATATCAAGGCCTCTTTCCTCTCGGGGGTCTTAATTGGCTTAAGAGCTGTATGCTGGGGACCTAATAGATTGCTGAATGGAGTCATTGATACCTTTCCCACGGCACCAACTCTGAGAGGGGTCGGGGTCCCTGAAGTGCTTAGAAAACTCTTCTTTTTTATACTGAAGGTGTTGTCCTCACCTGTGGCATTATTCATTGGCTAGATACCTACAGATTTCCCTTCCCGTATTCAAAACCCCTTTATTGAGACCCAACTGTATATACACCCCCCACGAGGCCTTCTCGGCCACGTGATCTAAAATTACCCCCAGCCCAGTCTCCTCTCTGCTGCCTTGCTTTATTATTATTGTCATAGGATTGATCACACTTTGACATTATATTACTTATTTGTTTTTTAAATATTATTTTTGTGTTATTAATGTTTATAATATTAATGTATTTATTGTTTGGCGGTCAGCCTCCCCAATGAGGATGTCAGCTCCGTGTGGGCCAGGACTACGTCTGTTTTGCTCACTCCTGTGTCCCTACAACCTAGAACGTACACTGGATGCTCATTGACTATTTAGCAGATGAATGAATGCAAAGCGCTGGACCAGGCATGTTGCAGAGAAAAAAATACACACACACACACACACACACACACACACACGCACGCACACACAGTAAGATGTAGATTCTGGCCTTAAAATGCTTATTTGTTGGGTGGTCAAGGAAAAATAATGATAACTCTGGAAAGAATTGGGTGTGTTGTAAGAGAGGGGTCTTACTTTCTCCGAGGGCACGGGGAGAGAGAGAAGGAGAAACGGCCTCATATACTGACTGCAGTTACTTCTTTAGGGGTTACTTTGTTTTCTGTCCATTTCCTCTGATCGCCTGACTATAGATGGTATGCTGCCAGCAGGGACCATACCTGTCCAGTTAGTCATTAATCTCGGCACAGGATGGAGTTCGGTGTGTGGCACATAGTAGGAGTTTAGTGAACATCTTAGTTTAGTTTTTGTTTCAGTCTTCCAGAAGCAGACTCTGAGACAAGGGTTGGTGTGCAAGGAATTTCTTCGGGAGGTGATCCCAGCAAACACCAGGAGGAGAGTGGGAAGGTGAGACAGGGAAGGGAAGGGGCCAGGAAAAGATATGTTAGCAGGCAAGTTACCAATGTTGGCAACCGGAGCTGAATCCTGTGGGGCAGCCCTGGGAGTCAGTATAGACCACACCTTTCAGAGTTATCCTGTTGCAGGGTACTTATATCCCAACTGCCATTAGTCATTGGTTGAGGGCACTTGTAGGGGGCTGTTCTAATGCACTGACATTTCTTCTGCAAAAGAGTTGCAGGTGCTGGCAGCTGGAATTTGGATTAGCATGTATAGAAATGGTCAGTGCCAAGGGGACATGGGTGGGGCACTGCCAGAAGGTGCTACAGTAAATATTTATTAAATGAATCAATAAATGTATGAATGGACATTGTTGAATGCTGACTACATACCAGGAGTCTTGTAGCTGTTCGTTACTGTGATTTTCAAAGCTTTTGAAGGGCAGGTAGATAGTGGGGCTCAGACAGGTTAGGTAGCTTGTCCAAGGTCACACAGCAAGCAAGAGGCAGAGCCTGGATTTGGCTGTCTTATCGGGCTTCAGTGCCCACTCGGTCTCCCTCTTTTATAGTGTCAGCTGCTGGAGAACAACAGCGATATGGATACCCCAAGCTGGAAAGCTCAGAAAGGGCCCCCACTTTTGTCACCCCTCCTCTTTACCTCTCTGTCTCCTATTTGTCTCCAGGTCTGGGTCAGCCCAACTTTGTCCAAGGTCTAGTCAATGGACTCTCTTCCCCTGAGGTCATTCCAAGCCTCCAGGGCTTCACCTCAGCCTTAAGATTGGTAGGCTTTGGCGTCCAACAAACCTGCGTTCAAATTCTGGTGCTGTGTGTCCCTTGAGCAAGTAATTCTACCTCTCTGTGCCTCAGTTTCCCCCCAAAGTAGGTCAATAACACTCAACTCACAGGGTGGCTGTGAAGATTAAGGTGGGGTAGCATGGCCCATAGTAAGTGCTCAAGAAATGGTAACCATGGTGATCTTGAAGAAGCGATGTATAGCTTATTTAGTCAGTTGTTACCCCATCTTTCTGTGCCCCAAACTGCTTCCTCTATCCGCTTGCTCCCAACATCAGCAAGCATCGTGTAGTGTTTAATTGCATAGACCCCGAAACTTGTCCTTCTTGGTGCAAATCCTGGCTCTGCCACTTACCAAGTGGGTGAGAGTTCATATATAGTCTGGAGTAGGTCCAGAAACTTTGCATTTCTCCACAGTTCCCAGGTGGTGCCGCTGCGCCTGCTCTGGGGAGTACACTTTGAGAAGCATTATTCTGATTCCTCCCTGCAATTGAATTCAGTTATTGAGTGCATGGGCTGTACCGGCAAACTGCTAGGCATGTTGGAGAACATAAAAAAAATGGATTCAGACATGGCTCGTACCCCTCAAAGAGCTTCTAATCTCCAAACAGAGACAAGAACCCCACACAAACGAATAACAAAAAGAGGAGGAGCCTCTTTGTGCCAAGGACTGTGGGAGGGCTTCACAGGTGTTACCCCATGGAATCATCACAATCCTCTGAGGTAGGACCTATCAACATCCCCAATTTTGACAGATGAGGAAGCGGAGGCTCAGAAAGGGTAATTATCCTGCCTAAGGTCACACAGCTAGAAGTGGCAAAACCGAAGACTGACTCCAAAGCTTTTAAGTCACACCATATTCTTGTACGCTCCCCTCTTCCACACAATTAGAGAAGAGTATGAGACAGTTTGCTCGAGTGTCAGGTTGAATACATCAAATGTCAAAGCATATGAAGCTAACAGAGCTCTGGGCTGTCAGCTGGAGAGAAGAACGTGGGTTCTCTCATTAAGGCTTTACAAGTGAGGGTGAGGCCAGCGGGATCCCTTTCGGGGACTCAGGGCCGTAGTATAGACTACAGAGAACCAGCGCACTAGCAGGCTGGCTTGTCACACTGCTCATGGACTGTAAGCTTGTGTGGCTTCCCCATGAGACTGAGTGATCCAGGACACAGAAATCCTCCTGGGGGTCCCAGTTACCCCAGCCCCTGGCACCGTGCCTGGCACATGGCCCACCAAAAAGGGGGGTGGCAGTAAATGATTAAATGGATGATAGAAGACGCCATGGAGAACTCCCAGACCAGTTGGTTTTCAAATGAAAGCTAAATGAGGAAGCCAGATACATGGATGAAAAACAGGTCAACTCTGAATGGAGGGGGAGACTAGGGGAGGGCACAGTACCCGTCCCCGGCCTTCCCCAGCCTTCCCACTCCACCTACACAACCCACGGCCACCAAGACACTGACGCAGAACCCAAGGGGCTTCTAGAACAGAAGAGGAAGTTATACTCTAGTCCAATCCCCCTTACTTTTATATTTGGGGAAACAGAGACCCAGAGAGGAAAGGGGCCTGGCCAATATCACAGAGTGGATGGAGAACAGAATGGATGGAGGATGAGAAGTCTCATACCTTGACCCTGATTTTGGTAGCTTTCCAGAATACTGAGCTGGAATTTTTATCTGCTCTTCTCCTTATTACCCTCTCCCAGGGACGACTCTCAGAACTTTCCTAATTCTTAGAAAGAAGCTCAGCTCTGTTATCTTCTCTGTGCATGTCTGTGGTACAGTGGAGGTGTGGGCTGAATCATAAGAGGTCTCTGCTTTGATAGGGGAGGTTGGATGTCATTATTCAATGATGAGATGCTGCATCATTGAACTCCAAGCATCAGCAAGCTGAGCAGGAGGACCCAGCCAACTCACTGGAGGGGGGCCTCACTGGCACAGAGTAGCTGACTTGGGACCAGAAGGCCACCTGCTTCCGTTTACCCTGAGTAGCTTACTAAAAATACAACCTCTGGGGTCCCACTTGAGACCTACAGACTGAGACTCTTTGGAAGCAGACCCCAGGAAGGTAATTCTCCTTCTCAGGCAATTCTTATGCAAAGGGCCACGGCTTTGCATTCTGATGAAGACCGTTCTTGAACTCAAACACCTCTACTCACAGGCACTGAAATCCACTTTCTTGGTCAGAGTTCTCACACCAGTGGCCGAAGTGGTTTAGTTTGGTGGGGCGTTGCTTTGAGAACATGGATGTGACAGACAGGAGGAGGGACATGCCCTCCGGGAAGCCACAGGCCCTCCCGCTCCCTGAGGTCTCAGACCTGGTACAAGCCATCTGTTCCCTGGAAGCACTGGCTTCTCCTTGCCATCGCCTTCAAAATGCAAATACTTTGATTGGCCCTCAGACCCCAGGGTGACAGACCATCAGACACTCCAGGTTTAGAGGATTGAGATGGGGAAGCACAGGGAGGGAACCCTGTAATGGGGGGTGCCGAGGAGAATGAAAGGAGTATGAAAGGAGTAAACTGGGGGTATGAACCGCAAACTTAGGGCTCCTTCCTAGTTTTCAGTTTGTCCCCTGGGGTGTCCAGACTCCCACCCACACCCTCACGCCCCCACCCTCACATCCTTGTCGATGCCTCCTCTGTGGACAGGCGCTGCAAGACACAGTGGCAACAGACAGTCCCCGGGGTGGCCCAGCACTCTCGTCCCACTCAAGGCAGTTTAGCAGAGTGGAGACCCACGCCTGGAAGTCGCCAAACCTGAGTAAACAGAAGCTCAGACCTACCTGGCCCGTCTCAGAAAAACGGAAAGGCTACAGTGAAGGCTTAGCGCCATCTGTCGGTCATTTAGGAAACTGCATCTCTGCCGACGGGGGGCGGAGAGCAAAAGGCACCTGCAAACAAGCCAGCGGGGGTTTCTGAGGCAAGGAGTTGCATTCTTTTTTTCACCAGTAAGGCACGCGGAGAGACTATCTAGTTCAGTTGCTCTTAACCTCCTCAAGATCTCAGACCTTTTTAATAAGCCACTGAACACTATATACCCTCTACCCCAGAAAAACACACTTGTACTTGATTTTGCATGTAATTCCAGGGAGTTGGCCATCCTCCGGTTAAGATCACCTTCTGAGACCCAGAGATGATCTTAGGGCCTTTTCCAAGCTCACACAGCCCATGAGTAGCAGAGCCAGGTCTGAAAGCCAAATGTTCTAGCTTCCAATCTAATGCTCTTTCTTCTGCCCAGACTGCCTCTTTAAGCCTTAAAGGGCTCCTCCATCTTTCTTCCCTGCCAGAGTCCTGTGAATGTCTGTGGGGTTGAGGGCATTGACCAGTCAGCAGCCATCCCAGGGACTGCAGCACCCCCACCCCTCCTGAAGGTTCTAGGTTCACAGACAACTCTGCTCCCTGCTACCTTGCCTTCTTCCTCCAGAGTTATCCATGGGGGGCCACTGTGGTGACCCCACCACCACCACTTAGGGGCCCCAGAACCAGCCTCCTGATCTGGGAGCCAGGACAGGTGTCTGATCAGCCACCTAAAGGCTGTTGCCCTTGGACAAATCTCTGAGCCTCTCTGTTCCTTGGCCTGCCCGTGTGTAAAATGCCCGGCTGGGGACAGCCATCTCCATAGGCCCTTCCACGGTGCTGCCCCTCTCACTCCAACTGTGCAAGACTGACCCACGGGCATGATCTTTCATAAACACGTCTGAGTGCCTTCCTCAGCCAAGCACTAGGGGTCAGAGTTGAAAGCTGGATGCTTTTCCAGAATCAGAGGCCCCGAGTGGGTGGGAGGCACCCCCTGGGTCTTTCAACACCCCCTGTGGGTCTTCAACTCAGGGCAGAGAGGCAGACCAAAGGGCATTGTTGGGGCTGGAGGAGTGTGAGGGATGCTGAGATGGAGAAGGGAGGGTCTAGTGACATAATACCAGGGTTTGATATACAGTGGTTGGCTAACAAGAAAGAATTATGGTTATTACTTCTGGACCCTCGGTAAGCTCTTCATTTAGTCAACAAACATCAATTCAGTTTTGGGTTGGAGCAGAGGTTCCAAAACCTGAGCGTGTATCGGGCTCTTCTGGAGAGCTTATGTAAAACACAGATTACTCGGCCCCAATGTAAGTGTCTGGTTCAGCAGGTCTGGGGCAGGGCCCAAGAACTGGCATTTCTAATAAGTTCCCAGGGGATGCTGACGCCTCTTGACCAGGAAACATGCTTTGAGCAGCACTGCCTTCAAGGCACAAATGAGACAGACCCTCCCCGCCCTTTTGGAGCTCTTCTCAGTCCAGCACTAAAGGAGTACATATTTTAAAGTGTGTTGTGTTATGAAAGGGGCGGTGCAGGGCATTGTGGGAGCTCAGAGCAGGGGTGTCTCCAAAGAGGGGGTGCCTATGCTAAGACCTTTAAATAGAACTAGCCCAGCAAAGCAGTGGAAAGGGGAAAGCTTTGTTAAACACGTGCTGGGAATGTGCCAGGACCCCTCTCACCAGTTTTCATCTATTCCTCCCAGACAATGGGAGGGAGGCAGGATTAACCCCATTTTACAGATGAGGAAGCTAAGGCTCAGAGAAGTAAAGAACTGGCCCAAGATCATATAGCACGATAGTAGCCCAGTCTGTCTGTTCATAGGACACCTGTCAGCTGCTGTACCCTCTCTGCTGCTTCTGCCCTGCACTCCAATGTCCCCCTACCGTGGGGGAGCTGCCACATTGACACAGCTGCAGGGCCCGGCCAGCTGCACTCTGCCCGCTCCCTCCACCCTCTGCTGCCCAAGCCCTTCAAGTGTTTTCACTGCTGGGTGAATTCAGCAGATGCCTTTCGATCGCAGCCTATTAAATTAGCCCCTCTCTGCAGCCAAAAGAAGATAATTATGTTTTCATTAGCCCTGGATAATGTATTACCCCCTTGGTGGCAGCCACATCGGTGAACCTCCTTCTTCCCTGTCTTCCCTTTGGCTCTGTCAGGACACACACACACCCCCGCCCCCGCACCCCAATAGGCCATCTCTCTGCTGCTTGGTGTAGGCTGGTTAGGGTCCAGGAGGCAAGGAGTGGGGAGAGGGAGAAGCCTTTATTCGGTTGGGAGAGGCCTTTTATCCCCCTGCCATCCACATAGGGATGGAGGGGGAGGACCTGCGGGAAGATCCAAGAATAATTGTTATCGTGGTGCCCATTTATGGAGAGCTTGCTCTGCTGACCCCTGGATGTGTCTGTTCTGCTTGAATCCCGGAGAAGAGTGGCTCCGGGATGTTATCAACATCTCCCCCTGAACACCAAGGGGTTCCTGGTGGAATCAGGTTAGAGTGAATGCCTCCACAGCATCGAGGAAAGAATTCATGAAGCAGCGTGCCCAGGAGCTTTTGGGGTACCATCACTCTGCATAGTCCATGTGGCTATGAATCTCTGGCCTTTCAGCACCAGCTGTGGAAGCCCTCTGGGGTCACAGCCCAGAACAAGCAAAGGGGGTCCCCCAAAGCCAGACACTCCCCTGCCACACTGAAAGACTGCTCTGAATCGTTACTTCCCCTTTCTCCACAAGGCAGTGGTGGGGAGGCAGGAAGAGCCCTGATTTGGGTTCATTTAGAACCAGAGTTCTAATCGCTGCTTTACCACCAATTAACTGGGTGACCTGGAGCAAGTCACTTTGCCTCTCAGAGCCTCTGCTTTCCCCTCTGTAAAATGGGAACGAGAAAAAGAATCATCTCTTGCCATTTTTATGATGATTCAATGAGATGTTCCTATAAAATGCTTGGTTCCAGGCTGGCAAAATGTTAAGTACTCAGTATAAGATTGCTATTGTTCTATCTACTACTACAATTGGTATTGCTACTAATCCGCTATAGACCCCTATGGAAACAACCAGAGAAAGGAAAAAGAGCCTGTGTCCATCTCCCCTGCTCCAACCCTCTCGTTCTTTCTGCCCATCTTTTTCTCTCATACCCACACACAGGACCCCTTGTGATGACCAGCTCCTCCCCTGGGCTCAGAGGCCCTGTCTTCCCAAATCTCTACCTCAAGAGTTATGTCACCTGCAGTGCTTTGGTCTCAGTTGCACCAGGACACCTGGTGGTGAGAACACAATTGGGGGAGTGGGCTTTCTCTCGCCCTTTCCCTGAACCCAGGCCAACTCTGCCCTCTGCAGGCACAGCCCAGTCTTGGCCCGGACCCCACCATCTCACTGGCTGCCCTTTTCCCTACCAACCACCCTTCTCCCCAATTTCAAAACAGCTGGTGCTCCAGGAGAAGAGGTGCGTCACCTCAGGCCTCTTCTGGCCTGAGCCGCACAGGGGCAGGCATCCTCCCTGTTTTGAGCAGGTGAACTGTCAGCCCAGTGGAAGAGCAGCTTCCCTTCCCCCGCGGGCTTCCTGATTTTCCCCAGTTGCCATGGTAATTGAGGGGAGCAGGGTTCTGAGTCTGACACCACTGAAGCCCAGCGCTCAACTTTGAAATGGTTCTGGCAGGGGAAGCACGGCCTAGGCAGGAAGGACTCAGCTCCAGCCCCGCGGCCCTGGGATGCCCCACCCAGCCTTTATGTCACTGTTCTTATTCTCACCATCGTTATTGTTATTTCTGGCTCCTGTTTACTGAGCATTTACTATGTGCCAGGCACTATGCCAAGAGCTGCACCAGTATCATCTGATTCTATGCATCTTCGCAATGACGCCATGCGCGGTTCACCACTGGGGAAACTGAGGCTCTGGAACTTGCCCCATGTAGCACAGTCGGGAAGTGGCAGAGCCCACAGCCGAGAAGGAATTTCTCGAGTCTTACTTCAGGCACGTTGAAGACAACACAGACCTCCATGCACCCCACCACTTACTCTTTAATCCTTCCTCCCTCCTCATCCCCTAGACCCCTCTTCCTGCCCCCAAACGCACATCCCCTTCTCTCATGCTGGGTGTGCAACACAGTCTGAAAAGCATTTATTAGTAACAAGGGGGCCAGTGGTTTCCTCTTTGCCTCTTCTCTGCATAGCTCCAGCCTGAGTGGGCTTGCTCCCCTTGGCGAGGCCGGGAAGGGGGAAGATGGAGCCACTCAGAGCCCGGTGCTGTGTGTGTGTGTGTGTGTGTGTGTGTGTGAGAGAGAGAGAGAGAGAGAGAGAGAGAGAGAGAGAGACCGAATTCTCCTCTTTCCTTGATTTTCCCCATTCCCCCAAGAGTGTGTGAGCAGCAGCAAATGCAAAAATCCTTTGCAATCTGCCCAGGAAAAGACAGCTTTTCAGACGGGTTTATATGGTTACCCATATGTTAGGGCCCCTAAGAAAGGAAGGAGAGCTGGAGTCTCTGCATCTTCCCCTCCCCCAGCCCAGCCCTTGGCCTCTCCCTGCCTGCAGGTCTACCAGGCCACAGGTGAGCGCATCCCTTCCCTGATCCAACCTCCCCAGTTGTCTGGCCTAAATGCTGATCCCAGGGAAGACCAGAGCAAGGCAACATTTGCAGGACTGGTTGCCAGTCTCCGGGTCTGCCCACCCAAGAGCCAGGGCCAGAGCTCAGGCACAACCTCCTGGAGCTCCTGGGGACTCCCAGCCCTGCCCAGCGTGGGAGGCTGTGCACCCCACTGTCCCATTAAGGAATGTTATCCCAACAGTGATGTGGAGACAGAAATAACCATCCCTGCCTCTCGTGGGGCCCTCTCTGCCTGAGAAATCTGTCCTGTGGTTACTACGTTCAGCACCCTCCGGGCTCCCAGAAACTGCCGGGGGGGTGTGTGTGTGTGTGTGTGTGTGTGTGTGGGTGTGTGTGTGTTTCCTCATAGGGGGAAAAAAATGGAAATTAGGTTATGTAAAAGATGTATGCTTTGGAGCCCAGACCGGCTCTTAATGAGGGTTGCGAGGTCTCCCTCCCCACACCCATACACCAGCCGGGTTGGACGTCACCACTAATTCGTTTCAGCGATGATAGGATAAGGAGGGACATTAAGAAATAAATTCCCCCTCACGACCCTCGCTGAGCTCACGGCTCAGTCCCTACATATTTATGCCGCGTTTCCAGCCGCTGGGCGAGGAAGTACTTAGCGCCGCGGCTCCTCCGAGGGGCAGCCTGGCGGCCGGCAAGCTCCGGGCGGACGGGGTGAGCCAGGGGCGCGCGCAGGGCGCCCGGCATTGCGCTGGGGAAGCCCGCAGCCTCCATCCCGAACTTGGGTTCGCTGGGGCGGAGGGAGGGGAGGGGACAAGGGAGGGTGGGGGCTAGGCGTGAGGGGGTGGGGAGGGATCCGAGAGGCACAAAGCCGAGGGGAAGAGGGAAGGACTGGCGCCGCTCCTACCCCGCGGTGAGCGGTGCGACTGCCGCCCTCCAGCCGCGCGGGTCGGAGGACCCAGAGGATTCGGAACCAGGGGGAGGAGGAGGAGGAGGAGGAGGAGGAGGAGGAGGAGGAGAAAGAGGAAAAGGAGGAGGAAGAGGCGGGCAGGCGAGCGGACTAGCGGGCGGGCGGGTGCGCAACACGAAGAGGCAGCCTCGGGTCTGCCCAGCTCGGTGACAGGTGAGTTCTCGGCCCAAGCGTCCCGCGTCCCCTCCCTGTCCCTTGGTGCTCTCCGCTCCGGTGCCAGCCCCCAGGGCGCGCGAGAGGCGCGGGGTTTGCCGCGTCCCAACTTGGTTCGGGCTGCCTCGTTCTCCTCCCCGAGGGCGGCCCCAGGCCCGGGGTTCCGGTCCTGGGGGTCGTCACGCCCACCCCACTGCAACTTTGCAGGGACCCGCGTCCCCCTCCAGCCACGACACAGCGCCGAGCCGCGCGCTGGCGGTAATGGCGGAACCTTTTGGCACCGCTTGCTACCCCCAGCGGACAGCCCGAGGCTGGGGGACGCTAGCCCCTGGGGAATCGGGGCGCCTCCCCAACCAACCTCAACTTTAAGCATCTCCTCCGTGCCCAGCTCTCCCGAGGTCTGGCACCTGTGAGCCCGCGTGAATGGTGGATTCACTGGCATTGCTAGCCGTCCTCGGCGGGGGGCCCGAGACTGGGCGGGCTCTGCTCCTGGGAACGTTGCTTCTGCCCAGCTTCCAACTTTGCGAGGATCCTCACCGCACTCCGGTGGTGATAGCAGGGCCGCCTGCACCTCTTCTTCTGTCCGGACAGCATTGCTGTGCAAGAGCGCTGCTTTCCAGAACCTAGGAAAGTTGTGCCTTCCGCTAGAAAAAGGCTCTAGGGCTCCCAGCGCGTCTTCCTGACGGGTGAGGGGCGCGCTTCCGTGGGATTCGGAGCCAGACAGTGCACCACCGAGCGCGGTATGTTTGCTCCCAAGTGGCCAAGGGTTGGAGCAAGGTCCCCGTGAGATCCAACTTCCAGGGTCCCCGTGAGATCCCTTTGGGACTGAGGGGGCGGATGAGGCTCTCCGGACTGTGCCCTAGAGACCACAACGCTTGCCCCCACGCCCAAGGCACTGTGACCGGTGCGCTCGCGGCTCTCCGAGTGCTCCGACCGCGCTGTCTGAGGCGGACACTCCGAGGAGAGGTGTGCGCTGAGAAAGCGGTAGAAGCAGGAAACTTTCAAGGGATAACCCTAGGTTCTATTCCTAGATTTACCCTTTACTTACTGTCTGGCCTTAGGCAAATCCTTTTACGTCTCTAAGCCAGCGTTCTCTCGTCTGGAAAATGAGGAACGCAATACGTACCTTTCTCGCGGTGCTGTAGTGAGGACCTTAAAAAATCAGGAATGTGAATGGAAAGCCTAGGGCAAGCGCGCCATTCGCAGGAAACATTACTGGTATTTTATTATTTTAATGCTGTGGGACCAGACCTGGGAGATTGATGATTGTGGGTTTCCTGCCCATGGGAACTGGGGGGCCGCCTCTGAGGGTCCCCAGGCTACAGTAGGTTGCGCTCACCTCCAGTGGGACCCAAGTTGCCTGGGAGGAAGACGCATACGTTCTTCCCCGGCAAATGAGACCCTTATAGCCCAGCTCAAACCAGGAGCTCAGGCCCCAGAAGAACGCACAAGGGGTAGGAAGAAGGGCCCCTCCCCTCCCCCTGCGTCCCTCAGCAGAGGGGGAGTGCTGGCCAGCACGTGCAGGGGGCATCATCTGACCTCTTCCTCTGGTGGCCCAGGACCTTGGGATAAGGGAGGAAGGGGCTGGCCACTCAGACCCTCAGGGGAATGAAGGAACCCCCCTCCCCTTTTCTTCCTCATTTCTCTAATCGGGGTTGGGCAAACACTGCGGGTTCACAAAGACACAAGGGAGCATTGATTCTCCCCATTGTTATTTTGAACTTAAGCTAAAACAGGGACGGAAATTCGTGCGCCATCTCACAGGGGCGGCATCCATTCTCCTCTGCCCTCAAATGTCTCCGCACACAGACTTCAGAAGCCTTGGCAGGCCTCCGAAGGGAGACGTTCTGACCCGCCATGCCTACCACCACCTCCACCCCTGTTGTTTCCACCAGCCCAGACTCCAGAAGCCCAGAAGGGCGCACAGCGTTGTGCCATCTCCAAGGCACTGTCACACACAAGGTATTCCTGGAATATCCCAGGAATACTCCCCCAAACTCCTCCAGGTCACCAGTACAACGATCCAAACCCCATTTTGCAGATATGGAAACTGAGGCAGGGCAAGCCAAGCAACTTGCCCATGGTCACCTAGCTAGTAACTGGAGACTCACTGGTCCTGGTTTTTGGCTCCTTAATTTGTGTGTGTGTGTGTGTAAGGGGGGTGCGGGGGGGGGGGTTTGCACATCTCTGGGCACATAAGCATGACATGTGCTCTTGCCATAGCACCACGGTCTCATTTCCTGATACATCTCTTTAGCCAGAGGCTACCCCAACACTCAGAAGCATGACTGTGCCTCCAGAAATTGTGATTTCTCCAAAGTCTCAGACCATGTAGGGAAAGAGCAAGCAACACAGTAAAGAGATCTGGTAAGGATCTCTGCTTGAGGCTAAGCTTAGTTCATTCTATGGCTGTGTGATCTCTGGTTAGTCACTTAACCTCTCTGAGCTTCTGTTCCATTATTTGCAAAATGAGAAGAGTGACTCCCACAAGGGGTTGTTTTGTGATAATATATGTGAAACTTGTTCTGGAAACAATGGTTTTGTGCCAAGATTGGTGATTGTACAAGAAAGAGAACTCCAGAAGGAAGTCTTCTGTAGCAACCATTTGGGGCCAATAAGCATGGATGTGATTTCCAGACTAGCCTGTCTTTTGCTCTTCCTTCCTCTTATTCATTATCCCCAAATGGCCAAAGCCACCCCTCCATCCCAGTGTCAGTCTTCCATGGGGAAGAACCACATCAGGAAGGATATCTCACAGAGGCTGGGAGTGCTCTGCTTTTCCAGGGTCTCTGGAGCTGAGGTTCCAGGAGCTGTCCAAGGTACCATCCAGACAGTTGTCCAAAAAAATTCCCTGCTCTGAGGGTGCCGATTTCCAAGGATGCAGGAAGATTTGGGGGTCAGTTCACTTGCGTATTATGATTACACACAGGTTTGGCGGTGCTGCCTTCTTGGGTGTATGTTTTGGGGTGCCTTATGACAAGACTTGGCACGTTGCCTGTCACTCGGTGTCTGTGGGTCCGTGTGCAGTTTGGTGAGCCTTGCAACATGGTTGAGAGCAACAGGCAACTGTCTGTACCTGTCAGAACTAGGGCGTTTTCCTATTCAAACCCGGATTGCACAGAAGTTGAATTTCGTATTCCAGGACCAATTTTCATATGGTTCATGTGAACAAAGGGACATACTCCCCACCATGAGTCAGTTTGTGTGGGTTTGTGTGGTTCACCATACAAAGGCTGCAACGATGGTAGACATGGCCCTTTTCCTCATTCTAATATACGCAGCATTGAGACATCATCGAATCTAGGAAATGCCGAACGTCAACCCAGTAGGTCGTCAGCATCATACTCCCCCAAGGTACTGCTCAGAAACGGAGAGATCCCACCTCGGATCTAACAAATCAGTGTCCCCACTGGAGACTGAAGTTCTGTAGTCTTCATGAGACTTCTCGAGGACATACTAATGCCCTCAGCTCTTGTCCATCACCCTCATTTTACAGATGGAGAAACCGAGGCCCAGAAAAGGTATGTGACTTGCTGAAATTCACACAGCAAGTTGGGAGAGAAGCTCAGTGTCTTTGCCCAGTGCTCATATATGATAACGTCATGTTGGATTCGGTATTGAGAAGCCCTATAGATTCTGAACGGAAAGGACAATTAATTCTGTCTCTTTCCCAGTTGTTGTCATAGATTAAACAAACTGTTCAGAGAGACGGAGCCTTGTTCCTCCTACCCTGACCTTGACCACATCGGCTCAGAGTCTCTACTAGCCCCATTGGTTGATCCATCTGTCCTTTCAGAGAGACAATCCCCTTTAAAAATGACTTATCAGGTACAACTTTGGGAACCAGGTGATCCTTGGAGCTAATAAACCCTGTCTAACTACTACTGGTTTCACCAAAGCCATTGGATTAAAGTCATTTCGACAGCTGAGTCAGTCCCCCACCCCACCTTTGCAAGTCCTGCGTTTGTTTGTGTCATTCCCATGCCTGTTCCTAGGAAAGGAGAATTATGAGCAGCATCCTGCAAGGCTGGAAAATTGAGTCCACTTGACTCTATTAAATGAAAATGATCTGTCAACAGAAAATGCCCCTAAGTCCCCAATAAAAGCATAGCTAAGAGGGTACAGCGGGCAGCGGATCTTGGCATAACCGTATTGAGTGCTAAGCCGAAGCTGAGCAGCAGTTATGTGTGGTTCTGTGGCAGGCATCAGCACATTTGTCAAATGTGTAATGATGAGTGTTAGATGGAAGGCCCAGGGCTGGGCCCGAAGGCCAGGTGCCTGGATTAAGGTGGTGTGCGCCCTGTTCTGACAAAGCCTGCCGTCTGGTCAGGCAGTGGGCACCAAACAAGCCCTGTATCAGGCGTGACGTTTCTGCAAGAGAGGTAGAGGTGAAATGCTGCAGCAACACTTAGGATGGGTGACTGGGGGTATCAGGGAGGCCTTCTCAGAGGAAACGGCCTCTGAGCTTTCTGATCAGAGCCTTCTGAATTGTAGCACCCTCTTAGGGATAGGGTCTCCGGTGCCAAACTGGGTCAAGTGCAGCCCGGTTGAAAGGCAGAGCTTCGCAGTAGGAATCAAACCGAGGACGTCATCTGGGGAAGCATCTGGCTCTAAGCACTTGTGGAATCTGTGATTCGGAATGTGTGTTAACCTCGCTGCATCTCAGGCATGTCGTCCATAAAATGGGGATTGTAACTACTGCATGGGATTGTTAGGAGGATCCCGCAAGAGCATATATGGGTATCTCCGGGGAGGGGACAGCATCAGGCCCGTCTCGATGATCAGAACAAAAGAAATGCAAAAAGGAGAGACCACTTTAGTGAGCCAGCCCATGTGGGTAGTGCCTCTTCCACTCACCCAGCCCCAATCTTCTCTTCTGTGAAGTGGAGTTGGAATTCAAGGGCGTCTCCACGCGGAAATCTGCAGGTATGTTCTCTTTCACTGGTACAGGCTTTGTGTTTTAGTTTGGTTTGCTTTGGTCGTTTGGGTTGTTGTTGCCTTTAGGTCACAGGCCTTGTCATTAAATATTGTTTCTGTCGCTTGCCTAACCCGTCAAGACAGTTCAGTTTACCACCCCAAGGCTATTTTCCCTCAAGGACTGGGTTAACCATACCATTGTTCACCTCACCCAAGATGAACATTTGCCCAATTGTCCATCAGTTGAATTTGTGATTTCTGCTGACAGTTCCTGAAAGGCTGCTCCGTTAGAGCCCTTTGTGGGAGCAGAGTTTCCATGTCCATTCTGGGCCTTCTTCGCCTCTGGTTTGCATATTCTGTCCCCTGGCATCATAAGATCACCTCTTCTCCGTTGGGATTCCCCAGACAATACAGGCCTTCTTTTTGGCCATGCGAGAGATGCTTTGGGAGCCTTGAACTAAAGGCACCCGAAAGCAATTCCTCAGATTTCCAGGGGTGTGCTGAAAAGTGTGCCAGCTTCTGCCGGAAACTTTGCCCACCAGCATTAGATAATATTCAGGAATCTCTTCTTTATGCAAAACCTGACAGTGAAATTGCTACCATGGGGATTAAAACGGTGGGCCTTTCTGGAACCTGTTTCCAAGGTAGAAACGAAGAAGGGAGTTTGTAAACTCAAAAATCTTGCCCAACCTCAGATAATATAGATGAGCAGCCAGTGCTTCTCAGCTAAAGGATTTCATGTCATCAGCAAGAGTCAGGAAAGCCTCTTTTTCATCTAACAACAAGCCCTGACTCCCAGCTCTGTGCCACAGGCTTGGGGCAGAGAGAAATTGGGAGATACCATCCCTGCCCTCAAGGACTCCCGGTATCTGAGAAAGTGGTCAACTTGCCAGTAATGGCAGTGCAGGGGGGCAGGGGACCTGATCAGTCCATTCTCTTCGGCTGTGAGCAGAGCTGTGTGGATCACATTGTGCTGTATTTCATTCCAGGAATTTTAAGCATAAAGATATAACCGACAGGGATAAATCAGAATAATACTCGATAGCAACTGACATATTTTGGGCATATTTTTCCCTTTGATTTTTGAAAGAGTCTCTCAGCTCTAAAATATTCAATAAGGAAAATGAAAACCAATTACATTCGTGTACCAGAATTCAGGTAATGAAAAGAGTCAATAATATCTATGCACTCGTTTATTAAGATAAGTCTTAGCAGGAAAGACCTTCACTTGTCATTTCTCTCCTAATGTGGTAGTCACTAAAAGGAAATTCCTTGATTTGTCACAACGCATGGGATAAAATAATGAAACCGGATGGCTTTTTTTTTTTTGCCTTGATATTTTTATTGGTTTTGATTATTTCTTAACAAACATGCAAAACTCCTACGTGTAGATAAATGTTTCCTTAACTGCTGACCTCTGTGCCCAGGATTTCTTGGGGGTACCTCCTTCAAGACTTGTCTTCAGCAAGTATGATATTTCTTTCTGCATCTCCCTACTGGTGATACCGTTTGGGGGCTTTTCAGGGTATATGTGCATTTCAGAAACAGCAAGATGTCATCAGGAGCCACATTTTGTGGTTAAAAAGGTGATGACATTGGAGGAAATCACGTGGAGGTTGAGTTTGGGGGGAGGGGTCTTTTTCAAAACAACATGGTGTGATCAGACTGGATTTCTTGTCTGGACCCAAACTGGTGTCTAAGTGAAGCAGTATACCCTGTCCACTTCCTCTTAGACTCTGTTCATAGGAACCAGCTCCCATGAAGCCAAAAATCTTCCTGCTCAAGAATCCCTTGATAGCCAATTTCTGGGTAGTAGACTGACTTCTCTCTCCTAGGCAGTGGGGATTAGATTTACTACTAAGGTTACCATTGTTAAAAACAACAACAACAACAACAACAAAAAACAAAAAAAACTTAACTGGATATTTGGTGAAATTTTGCAAGTATAGTTCATTTTCTTCTGTGTAATAATAATACTGTGGGTTTTGTGGGAGACTGTCTTTATTCTTAGGCTATGCATGCTTAAGAATTTAGGGTTGAAGCATCTTATTTTCAGATGATTCAGTGTAAAAGACAGCTGGGTAGGTAGGTAGGTAGGTAGATGGCTAGATAGATGAAGTCAAAGAGAGAAATGATGGATCAATGGATGATGGAAGGATGGATTAATCAATCAATAGATAGATACAACAGACAGACAAGGCAAATATGGCAAATGCTAATAGTCATTAAATCTACTTGAAAGTTTATGGGTGTTGTACTAGTCTTTTAGATTTTCTCCGTTTAAATATTTCATAATAAAAAGTTGGGTGTCAGAAATAGCTTTGGTTAGACTTTCCTCTGTGTCAAATTTTCTCATGTTTCTCATCTCTATCCCCCCTCTCCACACACACACACACACACACACAGACACACACTCACAAGCACCTCTTTTCCTGGAAGAAATAATCTTGCAGTTCTGCAGAGTGTCACTGTTTTCCATGGCAGCCTTTCTTTACATTTTTCCCTCAGCATTTTAATTAGAGCTGTGAGTCACGGTGCTTTATGAAGGCTGGTGACAATGTCATTTACGGCTATTTAGCATCCCAATTGAGCCCTCTTCCGTGGTGCATTACATCAGGGGCACTGAGCAATGAGCAGGCGACAGTTCCCTCTGTCAGTGGCAGAACAAGCTCTGGGTCTCTTGAAGAGTTGAGAAATGAGCTTGAGGTTCATCCCTGGAATATCATCCCAGGTTGCCTTTTCCGCTGCTGGCTGTGTCGCCTTGGCAGGCCTGAATGCATTTGAGCTCCAAAGAGTGATTCAGAGCTGCGGCTTTGACATTCTTTTTGGGGTCGGCAAGCTTTTCTCCCAGGCACAGGGGACTGACTTGCCGTGACATTGGCTCTTGAATGTATTAAACCCCTCTAGATGGGAGGCGGTGGGAGGAGGCAGGAGTCTGGAGCCCATCTAAGCTGGGTTCAAATTCAGCCACTGCCACTTATTCACCCCTGTAACCTGGAGTGAGTTATTGAGTCATCTCTTTAAAGCTCCTCTTCTGTAAACATGGGGATAACTCCACATCACTGGGTTATTGGGACCATAAAGTTCTGACGCATGTCAGGTGCTCCAGATGAAGAGGACTATTCGAATAACCCCACTTAAACATGCTGTACACCCTTAACCATTAGGGCTGCAGCTCAGTGTCTTCATCTCTAGACTCCAGGTGCAACGGGGATGGAGACTTGTCAGTCAAGGTCCAACTAGGAAACAGAAGGCCCTGCAGCTGGGATTTGCAAGATATTATAATTTAATGAAAGAATTACTTAAGGACACAGTTTCAGGCAGCAACAAGGGAGGGTGATGTGTCCAGGAATTAGCAAGAGGGGGAGTCAGGACCACCTGGGGCCTGCTAAAGCCGGGGAGGGAATAGTAGGGCTGAAGGCCTTTGGGCCAAGGAATGGCTGGGCGGCTGGAACCTCCCAGCAGAAGCTATGCTCAGAGAGGAATGCAGACCTCTCCAGAGCACAGCAGGAAGGCAGGAGGGAGCAGAGGAAGGAGGAGCAGCCTCTCCTCCCCGCTTCCATCCCCTGGGTGTCTCCCATTGGCCACACCCAGTCAGAAGCCAGAGGGCAAGGAGCCCACTGATATCCGTACAGCTCAGCCTCCTCCTGGGGCGCAGATACATTTGGAGGACGGTGGAGCATGGATCTGGGCGAAGAGGATGGAGAACCACCAGCACAGGTGGGGGGAAAAGAGGAAGCGCTCTCTAATAATCCTCCATAAAACCAAACGCAATTCATCAGCTCTGAGCAGAAAGACACTTCCCTGATCTGGGATGTGCTGGAGTGTCTCCAGTTTTCTGTAGGATCCTCATGGAAGCCTCAGCACAAATCAGGCATTTTCTTCCATTTCGAACGCTGAAATGCATCCCCCAGGTACTTTGAGGAAATGGGACGGCACATTATAACATAAAATAAACTGTTGCCGAGGCATTGGGACTTAACCAGCAAATTGTAGGATAAATAAAGCGCTCAGTCTGTTGAGCAGGTAAGGCTTCTTGAAAAAGCTGCTGAAATAGAGTTGATGTTCCGTCAACAAGTAACCAGTATAGTGTCTGTTTTGAATGTCCACTCTGTGTTGTTCTGAGCACAGATCTCGGGGCAATGGCCAGCTGTGTCATGCTAGGCGGGCACATGTCTTGTGAAAGGAGAAGTTCTTAGATGCCAAAGCAAGGCATTCTAGTGGTGGTTTCCCAGGGACCCTGGGCTTGTATTGCTGACCTTCAAGGAGACTAGTCGATTAAACTAGGAGGAACTTGCTTAGCGAAAGCAGCGTGATATTGTGGAAAGAACACGGGAGTGGGAGCTGAGAGTCACTTGTGGCTCCAGCAATAATAATGACACAAGCCAACATCCTTTTCGCACTTGCTAAGAGCCTGGTACAGTGTTAAGTGCTGGGCTCACAGAAGCACAGGTTTCCCAGAATGTGGTAGAGCCTCCACGGGTGACACCCATTTTCTTTTATTGAAGTCAAATTCGCATAACATAAAATTTATTATTTTAAAGCGTAGCATTCATTTAGTACACCCACAATGTTTTACAACCATCATCTCTATCTTGTTCCAAAACATTTCCATCACCCTAACAGGAAACTCCCTACCCATTAAGAATTGAACACAAGTGTTTAAACAAAAACTTGTCCATGCGTGTTCCCAGCAGTACTATTCACTATAGTCAAAAGGTGGAAACAACCCAAATGTCCATCACCAGATGGATGGATCAACAAAATGTGGACTATCCATATAATGGAATCGTATTCCGCCAGAGAAAGGAATGCAGTTCTGACCCATGCTGCAACATGGATGAGCCTGGCAGACATTGTGTGAAAGAAACCAGGCGCAAAAGGCCATGTTGTGGAGGGTTCCATTTGTACGAAATACCTGGAGCAGGCAAATCCAGAGAGAGAAAAGCTAATGAGTGCTTGCCAGGTGCTGAAGGGGGGCGGGGGGGGGGGGGCAAAAGCGAAAGACTGCTTAATTGGTACCCATTTAAAAAACGTTTTATTTTGCAATAATTTCAGACTTAGAGAAAAGTTGCAAAACAGTGCAACAAGTTTCCTTATACCCCTTTTTCCGCATCCCCTAATGTAAGCATAATTCCTAGCCGTAGTACAATTACCAATAACAGGAGATTGACAGAGACATACTATGTATTATTAACTAAACTACAGACCTTATTTGAATTTCATCACTCTTTCCGCTAATGAACTTTCTGTTCCGGGGTCTTATCCAGGATCCCACACCACTTTTAGTGCTTATTTCTCCTTAGTCACCTCCCATCTGTGATCGTTTGTGAAGCTCTCCTTGCCTCTCATGGGTCTGACACTTTCAAAGATTACTAGTCGGTTGTTTCATAGAATGTCCTTCAATTTGAGTTTGTTAAATGTTTATTCGTGATTGCAATGAGTTGGTATCCTTTTTTAAATTTTACTCATTAAACATTTGTTTTGATAGATAATAGGACCTTCGTCCTATGGCAACTTCATACTATGATTTCATGGATATTATCGTTCCTTACAATGAGGTTATAGTAAGTATTCAAGGTACAAAGTGAGTCAACTTGAAGGGGAAATTGTAAATAAATAATTGCACCAGTGAGACACAGATATGACACAAAGATACGAAGGTAGTAAAACCAGTGGGGGAAATATGACATTATCTCATGTAATCCTCACAAGAGCCCTGCAAAGTGGATACTGTTATTATTCACAATTTTACAGATGAGGAAACAGAAGCACCGAGATGCTACATGTCTTCCCAAAGCCACACAGTCGGTAAATGGCAGAGTCAGGATTTGAACCCGGGACCTACCATCTTAACCATGACATTCCCTCAGAAGCCGTCCTTCCCACCTCTGTGATGTTATTTCGGGGGCAATTTGCAGAGCTCTGTTAGGTAAGGCTGAATCGGGTGGGAGTAGGTCACTCAGTGTCACCGAAGGGCTGTCTCCTAGAGGCATACCAGGAGCACTGATGAGCCAGGAGTGAAAGGCCCAGCCAGGTTGGGTAATAACCCCAAGGCACAGGCACTAAGCACAACATGTGGGACGTGGGACTGTGCTTCCTCTGGAGGGAGGGAGGAGGCTGGTTTCCATTCAGCTATTGTTGGAATGAGTAGGTGCAGACTGGTTTGGTATCAAAGGAAAAAGCTCTGTTTAGAGAGAAAGGTGTCACTCCAGGAAGGGTTTCTGTAAACACACTGAGGTGAGAGAAGAAGCGGATGTGGAGTGAAGGATGACTAAGGTGTGAAAGGCTGCACCATTCTCAGCAGCTTTACCCCAGGGGAAATGAGGGTAGGAGAACATGAGCCCCAGGACACAAGCTAGGACAGATGCAGGGAGCTCTCAGGAAGGTGGGGACCTGGATCAACCCGGGGCACCTATGAGGTCAGACAATTAAGTTCAGAACGCATCCTAGAAAAAGTGCTGCATACCTCATCCCTAAATATCACTACGGTCACCTTCCGAGTGCTCCCCTTGCTAAGCTATGCACCAACACCAGCACCTAGTCCACCCTTCAAAGCCATTTTGGAACTCTTTCTGGAATGGCCATCAGAGCTGTTGTCGTATTACCCTTGATGTCCTGAGTGTCATCAAAATGTCTTCCTTTCAATATTTCCTTTATCTTTGGGTAAAGAAAGAAGTCCTTGAGGGCCAGATCAGGTGAGTAGGCAGGGTGTTCCAATACAGTTATTTGTTTACTGGCTAAAAACTCCCTCACAGACAGTGCTGTGTGAGCTGGTGCATTGTCGTGATGCAAGAGCCATGAATTGTTGGCAAAAAGTTCAGGTCGTCTAACTTTTTCATGCAGCCTTTTATAACTCTTCCAAATAGTAAACTTGGTTAACTGTTTGTCCAGTTGGTACAAATTCCTAATGAATAATCCCTCTGATATCAAAACAGGTTAGCAACATCGTTGCAACAAGTTCGCGAACTTAATTGTCTGACCTTCGTATGACAGGACCCAAATCACTGAGCACATCTATCCCTGTATTGAACATCTTCTAAGGATGACCATCCTTGCTTCCCTTTAAAACTCACTATCTAGCAGGGGCCCCACAATCAGATAAATACCCACAGGGTCCTGGCAAGAAACAGATGAGTGAGAGGGTTCACCTGGGGGCCCCCAGGGGAGTGGGCGAACTCATGCCCTATCATATGGGGCCCTGACATTCAGGAAGGCAGACCCAGCACCTTCCAATGTTCCAAGAACCCCAGAAACTTGGATTTCATGTGACACTTCTAGTTTTTAACTGTGTTAACCAAATGAAAGTCATCTGTATGCCTATGGGTGTTGTTTGCAGAATCTGACCAGAGCCTTTTGGAAACAAGCGATAACTTGGGTCTGAAGCACTTTTGGGCAGAACAGTTTATAGTTTGGGTTGAAACTGAAATTTCATTTGAAATTGCCATTTTTGGAAGTCACAAAATAGTTGAATATCTGCAATTTTACACGATGCAACCTAAATATTATTACACTCCCTAGACTGAAGTGTTCTGCTTGAAGTAGCATGGGACTGCAAAAAAGTAACGCAGGCATTCGAGGCAGACTGGTTTCTCGAACTATAATACACACACCAATCACCTGGGGATCTTCATAAAATGCAGAGTCTGATGCATAAGTCTGGAGTGGGGCCTGAGACTCTGCATTTCTAAGCAACTCTCAGGGGATGCCTGCTGGTCCATGACCCACGTGGTGTAACGAGGCGTTAGACCATGTCCATCAGGGGTCATTTTACAAATTCCGTTGTGACACCCTCTTTCGCTCTCCGTTTTTTGAATCCATGGTGTTGTCACCCAAGTATGGGAAGACTCCGGCATTCATTATTTCATCTGTAATGGGCCGTATTATCACTTCCCTGCCACCGCTTGGCAGGAAGGGGACTGATACCAGCCCTGCCTTCCTGCATGGCACCACCCGCTGGGATGGTGCTCTAACTGTGGCATCGTTCAATAGCTGTAGACTTGGCGATTGAGACTCTGATTTATTGAGCACCTACTGTGTGCCCAGCACTTTGCTGCACTGAGGGTACAACCGCAAACCAAGGAACCATGGTCTTTGTCATCAAGGAGCATACAGCCTCATAGTTCAGTAGGATGACCCGCTTTTGGAACAAAGTAGTTGCTCAAAAGCTGAATAAATGAAGGAGTTGTGGCAGGGATCTCTCATACTATGATCCTTCTTTGATTTTTTAATTTTAAAAATGGCGTTATCACTTATGGCTTCCTTTAGCAACACGAGGTAAATGTACTCAGCTTTTTATCCTAATTACGAAATTGATCTTTTAAACCTTTATCCTGATAAGCAACTAGTATGGGGTCTGTGGATCCCTACAGATACTGGAAAATCCTGGAATTGTGCACACAGTTTTGTGACACTCTGCCCCCACCCTCCACCTGTCATAGTATTCTCAGACCCTCTGTTATCAATCCTAGAGAGACAGATAATAATTGGAGGTGGTTCACCAGGAAGGAAGGGCTGAGGAGGTAACTTGACGCCTTGGGCTTATTTTGAATAATCAAGAAACAGTATAACTAGATAGAAAGGGCACCTCCTGAAAAAGCTACAGCTCACATCCTGAGTTTAGCATTACTGTTGAATGTAGGACCCTGAGTAAATATCCTGATTTCATGGGGGAGCCAATGAAACATGAGCATGTAACCTGGGTTGGAGAAGAAATCATGCAAGAGACCAGAATCCTCGTTCTGACTCCGTCTCTGAGAACCTTCAGCAAATCCTTCCCCATCCATGAGCCTCAAACTCCTTGTCTGGAAAACGTAGAGTTGACCGAGTAACTTTCCCTCTTCTTGCTACGTGGGTCATGAAGTGCGTGGAAAACCATATTAATGCTATGATTTGTCTCTCCAGGGGTACGTTTTGTGCCCGATTCCAGGATTTGCAGGCACCCCTGAGCCCTGTTGGGGGTCCATAGACTCCACATCATGAACCGTTGGAATAGAAAACCCCTATGATCACTTTCAACCTCCAGTGACAAAAATCGTAGGTGGTGATCAGGCCAACTGAAATAAAAATTCACAGTAGTGCTTTGAAGGGATAAAAGCAAAGACTTTGAGCTGTCATTATTTATGGGTTATATGATTATCTACTTAACAATCTGAGAGTGACAACTATTACTAAATTTACCGTTTCAGAAGATTTTTAATAAAAGCAAAGATTTGAGTTCCGACAAACTTGGTTGGAATCCCCATCATTGACACTAGCTGGCTAAATATCTACGACTTAATTAACATCTTTGAGCCTCAGTTTCAACCTCTATTAAGTAGGAATAGTAATGTCGTGTCTGTCGTATGGTTGTTGTAAGAATGAAATTAGATAATTGACTAATGCGCTTACATATAATAATGTTCAAAATATTAGGTCGAACTGTAGGAGACTGGTGAATTTGATCATCTGCCAAACCGCTGATTTCACATAGTTCAAGCTAATACAATTCAATAAAAGATACTGCTGTGGGTCGCTGATCATTTATTCAGTAAATATTTATTGTGTACTTACTAGGTGCTAACGCATGCTGACATATGGCAACTGCAAATGCATTTATCCAAACTGAGAATCTTGATCGTTTGCTCAAGTTTAACCACTTATATTTATTGTTATATCTGACATATGTGGAGTTATTCCTGCCATTGTAGCTTGCGTTTTCTATGTAATATGTTCTCCCTTTTCCGATATTCATTTGCAACTGAGTCAGGCCTATTGTGGATTCCGTGATCTATTTACAGGGAATTTGCAAGTTAAGGGAACAGATATTATCACTGCTCCTTTCCAATAAGCATTCTTCTTTTTCCTTCCATGAGCACCATTTGCCACCCTCTTGACCCAGCTTTCCTGCACTGGGGGCACCCAAGCATGCCAGGCGTGAGAGGAGAAACTTGGTTGAGTCTTAATTTAATACAAAGCTGTAATTTGGAAGGTGCTGTTCTTGATGTCCTCCTAAAAATAAAGACTGAACATTACCACGACAGTTGACATTTACAGTTTACAAAGAAGTGTTCTTCACAGCATCCATCTTACGTAATGTTCACAAAAACCCTGGGAAGTAGTTGTTTTTACTTTTTCAGTTTCACAGAAGGAAATTGAGATTCAAAATGTTAAATGACTTTCCCAAGATCAAGTGACCAGTATATGGCACAGCTGGGAAATAAGTCAAATCAAGGATATTTTCCATGATCCTCTCTTAATTCTCAAAATTGTAGAAAGAAATAATGACATAAAGAAATGTTGACGCTTGCAATATGTTAGACCACAGTTAAATTAATTACTCAGGAAAGATAGTTCTATCAGATGAGTTTCATTTCTTATCTTTTCTTTCACCCCATTTTTACCCACCCTCACAGTTTGTCTCTTTGTGGAAGCCAGAAGCTGGAAAGCCACTGTGGACAGCACCTCCTCTCTTACCCTCTCCATCCAATCAGTCACCAACTCTTGTTGACTCCACCTCCTAAATATCGCTTCGATCTACCAACTTCCCTCCTTTCTCCCTTTCGGTACCCTAACCCTCACCAGCGTCATCTCTCGTCTCTGGCCAGCAGCCTTCTAAGTGGACTCCTCATACCGCGTTTCCCCGAAAATAAGACCTCGTCGGACAATCAGCTCTCATGCATCTTTTGGAGCAAAAATTAATATAAGACCCGGTATTATATTATATTATATTATTAGATTAGATTCGATTAGATTAGATTAGATTAGATTAGATAAGACCCGGTCTTATATTATAGTAAAATAAGACTGGATCTTATATTAATTTTTGCTCTAAAAGATGCATGAGAGCTGATTGTCCAGTGAGGTCTTCTTCTTTATTTTCGGTGAAACACGGTAGCTAGAAAAGCCTCGCCTTTCCCACCCATTCTCCATCCAGCAGCCAGAGCAATCTTTACAAGATACAAATCTGACCAAGGAACTTCTCTTCTCAAAACCCTCCAATTCTTTCCATCGTCCTAAGAATAAAGTCCAAAATCCTTAACTTGGCTCTCATGACCCAGCTCCTGTAGACCTCTCCAGCTTTATAGAACATTGACTTTCTTCTGCCACAGGGGACTTTGTCTAGTGCCTCAAATATTAATACAAGCTCCCTCCCCCTTCAGTACCTTCTCTCCTCCACCCCTCCCTCCCACCACCCACTCCTTCATCTGGCCAACTCTTCCTCCAGGAAGACTTCCCTGACCACAACCACCCAGACTATGTTAGTTGTCCTGTCCATGCTGCCATTAGCATGCTGTATTTCCATTTTGTTCTACTCACTATACTTGTTGCTAATGTCTCTCTCTACCCGCTCTGCCCCCAGGTTGTGAGCTCTGAGGGCAGGGATGTGGTCCCTCTCTTGTCTATCCTTGTATTCTCAGTACCGAGTTCCTCACTGACCCAGGGAGGAGCTATGTAAGAGTTAATAAATGAATGGATGACATGGATGAAAGAAAAGGAAGGGAGAAAATAAGGAAAGGAGAGAAAAGGAGAAGAACAAAAAGAAAGTAAAAAAGGTTAAGATTTATTGGGGGTAGAAAATATGCTCTGTCTTTTTATTTTAGTTTTTAATGGTTCTTAAGGAACATTTCAGAGACCACTGGTGATATCTTTCCATTTTATAGTAATAAGGCCATCCTCTTGACCACGATTACGTGTGCGTATCTGGCCTGAAATGTTTCATTTTCCTTGAGGTGTAATCTAAATTGACTCTGAAAATCATACTGTGTTTCCCTGAAAATAAGACCTAGCCAGACAATCAGCTCTAACGCATCTTTTGGAGCAAAAATTAATATAAGACCCGGTCTTAGTTTACTATAATATAAGACCAGGTCTTATATAATATAAGATCCGGTCTTATATAACATAAGACCGGGTCTTATATTAATTTTTGCTCCAAAAAACTCATTAGTGCTGATTGTCTGGCTAGGTCTTATTTTCAGGGAAACAGGGTAGTTAATTGTGGCTATGCATTATCCCACCAAATGCATTCTCGTTTAATTATCCTGTGTGACTTATTATTCCCATATTACAGATGAGGGATCTGAAGCTAATAGGTGGTACAGGTGAGTCACAAACCCTGTCTTTCTGGCTCGAAGGCCCATGTCTTATGACCCCTACCTCCACTTCCTGTGATGGGGTATGTCTGGCAAGGGTGGAGAGAGGGGTACATCTCTGGGGATTTTTGTGCCACTGAGGGGTCTGTAGATGGAAGAAATGTAAGAATCTTAGTTCCAAAGCCTGGAATTTTCTGTCTATATGGTGGATATCGTGCTCTACAGCCGGCTGAACTAGCTCATAAAAATGAGCTTTGCAAAATGAAGATGAAATGAAGGCTCCATACTTCCCCAGATCCAACATAGAGAAGCCGGCCCTGTAGCTCTGATCCATGAACCCCCCCACCCGACCCCAGGGGTGTTGACTCACCACCAAGATTTTGGGCTTGCATTTGTGGCTGTCTCTCTTGAGTTCCATGCTCCAACATACCAAATTCTGCTCTTTTGGTGTTCCAAATTTACAATGCACAAAAAGAATATACAATAAAAAGGACGCCTTCCTCCCATCCAGCCCCTAGCCTCCCAGTCCCCTTTCCCAGAAGCAACCCCGGGCGCCAGTATCTTGGAATGTTTTCCCAGAGATGTTCAAAGCATCTCCACGCTTCTGTGGAAGTATGGATAAATTACAGAGGATGAATATAGAAATATATTTCTCTCTCAGTGTTCTTCACCTTGCTTTTTAAATTCAGTAGTGTGTCTTGAAGATCATTCCCCATTGATCCTTTGAGATCTAATCCCCCCTTACTTAATACCCACATAGGATTCCATTGTATGGATGTGCTACTCCCCTACGATAGATTCTCAAATTTTCCCAATCTCTTGATTTTCTGAGCAGCACTGCAAGGAAGAGTTGTGTGTACTCGTATATGTTTAAGGGTGTTCCTTCCAGTTTATCTGCAGGAGAAAGTCCTAAAACTTCAATGGCCAAAGATCTGTGTATTTTAAATTTGGGGGTAGATATTGTCAAACCGCCAAAGAGATGGTACAAAGTGGCAAAGTAAGAGAACGTGGGTTTCCCAAACCCTCAGCCACAGGATATACTGGCAAGCTTTAATCCTTAATCCTCACGCCCCTAACTCGATGCCCGATCCTGCCCGTGAGGTATGGATGTTAGATCTGGGAAGATCGAAGTCATCGCAGGCAAAATGTAGCCATGAAACGGGGAATGACGTGCCTGGGGAGACCCCACAGAACCAGGGTGCTCTTGTCTCTGGGATCCCCAAGGCACAGAATGCCAACTTACCCCCTGCTTTGCAGAGGTTGGCAGGTTTGTAGCTATGCTTTGCTGGCGTGGGAGAAAGCACGTCAGCTTGATTCCCAGTGGTGTTCTCTCTGGGAAAAGACTACAAATTAGCTGTTCGGGAGATGTAACAAAGTTCGTTGTTTTGTTGTGTGTGTTTTGTGTTTTTTTTAAGTGCAGTTGGGTTATGGTTTTAGTCTTTTGTTTGCATCAGGGGTGGCAGTATTTTGTTTTGATTCTTTTAGACATGGAGGACTTGAATTTGTTTTTAAGTGAGATTGAAGGGAGGTAGGAGCCAGCGCTGTAACTCCATCAGAGATTTTGTGGGTGCGCGAACTAAAAACACTTGGGTGTTCACAGGCTGGGTGTTGTTTTCTAATATTGTTCATTTAAAAGGTAACACACATGTGCTAAAAATAATTTAAATGGTATTCAAATAGGAAACAAAGATAGTGCTTCCTCCTACTTCTGACATCCAGTATTCCTTGTAAGATACAACCAGCAATATTCATTCTTCCAGAAGGTTCTCTGCATTTATGCGTGCAGGCCTTACACGTTTGCGCCTTTCTTTTTTCACCTAAAGGTATATCATTTCCTACCTGTAAATAGGGATCTGCCTTATTCTTTTTAAGGAAACATTCATTGCACAGATGGTTTAGCTTTCAAATGACGCTCTGGCAGCAGGATGTTTGTTACTGGCCTGTTAGCCCAGGTGACACCCTACTGTTACCTGTCTTCACAGGGTTCTAGGTGGATTTACTCTCCACCATTCTACTCCCATCAGGCTTATTCCAAGTGGTCAACCTCAAACCTCCAAAAATTGTGAGATGTTTGCTCACCCTCTAGGTAATTTTTCTGGTTTCTTTAGAAAGAAGTGTCTTTTGCCTAGCTAAGTTATCAGTAGCTTCTTGAAGGGACCTAAGGGACAGTGGGATACAGGAAAGAGCCTTGGTCCAACAGCTGACTCTAGAGTCACATGCCAGACCTGCACTGCCCAATGATAATACAATGTAAGCCACCAATGTGACCTTTAGCTGTATAGTGATTGCATTCAAATAGTAAAAAGCAACAGGTAAAATGAATTTTCATAATGATTGTGTTTAACCCAATATATCTAAAAATATTCTCAGTTCAACACGTGTCTGTACTGGAAGATGATTGAGCTATTTTATATTCTGTTTTTCCTACTAGTCTTTGAAGCCCAATGTGCATTTTACTCATACAACACATCTCAATGCAACCAGCCACAGCTCAGGAGTCCAATGGCCATATGTGGTCAGTGGCTGCCCTATTCGACAGCCTTGCTGTAGACCCCCCCAACTGTCTCTGATGCCTGACGTCCTCTGACCTTCAGTGCTAAAAATGGAAAGCCATGGTCAAACCAGAAAAAGCAGGTCTCGCTGCTGCAGCTTAATTTCCACATCTGTAAAATGGGAGCAATGGAACGTGACCTTGGTCAGGGTGAGGATGAAGAATATGGCAGCAGAGGAGGGTGTGCTCTAGGGTGGAAAAGGAAGGAGGCATAGTTTTCTGGGATTATTATTAGGCTTAACCCTGGTGAGTACTCAGAATCACTCAGACACAAGGCTGCCTCCTTGGCATATTCTCTGAACTTTAGTCACCTTGTCTGTCTGTTAAGTGGGGATAAAAACAGCTCTTACTTCATCTGACACCCATGCAGAGGGCTCAGCACCATGTTTAGCACACAGTAAACTCTCAATCGCTCAAAAACTGCTGCTGCTACCAATCCTTGGGTTGTAGAAATGCAGCCCAAGGTCACACTGCGAGATGGTAGTAGCAGACGCTGCCCTATTTTGCCTCCCTCCTTCTCGCTGGCAGTCGGCCCCGAAAGTCAGCCACTAATTTCCTCACAGCAAGGTAACTGAAATAAATACAGTGAAACCATGGAACTACTCGAATGAGGCCCGTATCCAAGTATTATTTCCATGGTATGTAATCTGGCGTGTATGCACATGTGATTTATTTAAAATCGCATCTCCAAAGGGCGGAGGCTGGGTATAGTCAATGCCCCGTATGGGGACTAGCAAGAGATTCCTCAGTGTGGTTTCCAGCAAAGGGCCCCCTTCTAGGTCGCACATGAAGTACCTTTGGCCTGTGATGGAGTAGAATGTGCACTGAATTAAAAGCCAGGAAGCCTGGATCATTACATGTTATATAACAGTAGCAGGAAACCATTTTTTTCTGAGCATTTGCCCTGTGACATTGCTGAGCACCTTGCATTCATTGTTTTATTTAATACCCCAGTTAGCCACGGAGGTGGTAATTACTTAATGACCCCATTTTACAGACGAGAAAACTGAGGTTCAGAGGAAATAAAGAATTCACCTAGAAACACATGGAAAGGGCCTTAAAACTGTTCCCTCTGGCAGAGGGTGGCCAGCTGTCCTGGTTGGCCCAGGACTGAGGGGCCTGCTGGACACCAGACATTTGCAAGCTGGGATACGTGGCTCTCCCTATAGCAGCACAACTTATTCATCTGTAAAATGGGGATAATCAAACCTGACACTGATCAGGGTGAGAATAAACGTATGGCAGCTGAGGAGGTTGTGCTTTGGGGAGGAAAAGGAGGGAGGCCTAGTGTTGTGGGGTTATTATCAGGGTTAGGATTGACCAAGGTGAGTGCTCAGAATCCAGTCGGATAGACCCAGGGCTTGCATATTCTCTCTCTCTCTCTCCAGACACTGATCATCCCTACCTCTCCCAAGCCCAGCCTCATTCCAATTCCTTCCAAAGATCAAGTTGCCTTTCTAGGCCAAAGTCTAAGAAACAGCACCCCAGTTTCCTAAGCATCAGCTAACAGCCCCCTCTAATTTCGAAAGCAGCTGAGAAAGAGTCAAGGCTGAGAGTGGCTGGGCAGGTTCGTGGAGTCTTTTACTTCTTTTTTCTTAAACCAAGCCCAGCCTCTGTCATATAAGGTCTGGCCCAAGCCAATGTGTGGCAGGAGAGAGCTTGGGGGCCTCATCTCTTCAAGAGCCCACCTTCAAGTCCCTTCTTTAATTAAAGAGACCAAGCTCAGTGCCAAACTTGGACACTCAAGAGTGATCTGCGGGTCCCAGCTGTCTCTCTCCAACTAAACAACGAACAGCCTGGGTTTGGTACCGGGAAGAGATGGGGTTTGGGGAGAGTCAAGGAAGCCAGGGGAGCAGGGTGGACCAATCTTCTCCCCAGGGAGGAAGGGCACAGTGGTTCTGGATGGTTTTCTCTGCAAACCAGAACCCCAGCATAAAGACGCTGACAGATACTCGGTCGACACATGGGCCGCACACGCTCACGCACACAGCAGAGAAATGACACAGCACAAGGGCGATGCATGAATACACAGAGAGAAACACACACAGCAACACCAGATGGAGAACGCAGCCCAGGCTGGGCCTGGGTAGTCATTATTCCCTCACCCACACGGGACTGGCAGAGTTACGTAAGGCGAGCTGCAAAAGGGGGAGGCTGCACTTGCTAACCACCCCCCCAGGGGATCCAGGAAGGGGCACCTCCTTCTCATGGGGGGCGTCTGCACCCATCTCCTGCTCTCAGAGACATTGGGAGCTTGTCATTTGCCTCAGCCCTGGGGTGACCCTGGGAAGCCACTAAAAGGGAAACGAGGGAGTGTCACTTCGTTAGTAGTGGCAGATGGGAGCTCCCTCACTGTGCTGGTGAAGATGCCTGCGGAAGGGGGTGCAGAGATAGAGAAGGAACTGGGGAGAAGGAAAGAGATGGAGGGGTTCTCTGCTACACCCATGTGCCCCCCGCCTCCACCTACAACCACAGATCACCTGCCCTGACTCAGACACAGAAGACACACATTACTGCCTGCTGTGTGTGGACCACAGTTGCACACACCTCACCTGGGGCAAGCATCCAGCTGGGCCCCCTGTTGGCCTTTGGTACCCCAACCACACCTCATTTCCCCAAGCCTGGGGGAGCTGGTGGGAGTTGCAAAAATAGCTAGAATATACATTTTTAAAAACTAGAGTATACGTTTAGAAGCTCAGGCTCAAGAGTGAGGCCAACCTAAGTTCAAATCCTCTCTCTGCCCTAATTCTGTACATAACCTTGGACAAGTCACTGACCCTTCCCAAGCTTTGGTCTTCTCATGTTTTAAAGGGTTATGGTGTGTATCAAAGGAGGGGGTCTGTGCTCAGTAAGTGTCCACTATGTTTAGTCTTTGGGGATTTTTTCTTCTTCGTTCAACAAATCCTCATTGAGCACCTGCTACCTGCTTATGTTCACCTCAGGGTACACAGTCCACTTTTCCTGATGTTTCTCCGTGAGGGTTTCAGACGGTCTGCAGAGTACATATGTCTTCCACAGTTTCATGTGGACCCATGTCTTTGGTATTTATTATACCCAGATTGGTTTTAATGGTTTTTAATGTGGCCAAGTCCATCCTTTTGAACCTGGAACAGCTAATAATTACAAACATGGTCCTAAAGGCCAATGAGCATCTTTCGTAGGCAGTTCCATGGATGGCGGCGTCCTTCCCCTTCCAGGGGGCTGGTTGCGGGGGCTTTGAGAGTGGCCGGAATGGAGAGCCCAGAGATCCGTGCTGGCTGAGCTCCTGACCTGTGGATGGATGCGTGTTTGTGAAACACGGGGAGACAAAGGCCATGTGACAAGTTGGAGGGGTGACTTCTTGCAGTGGGAAAGAAGTAAGAGAGACCTTATCATTCTTGCCTTCTGATTTCTGGGACTGTCCGTGGTTTCCCCAGGGCTTTGATCATGGAGATGAACCCAGGCAATTTGCAGCTACCTGGGAAGATATCCCCCTCCAGGAAGAAAGATTTTGTTTCTAGGTCGTCTTCAGAACTCAGATCATCTGATAGCTAGACTTCTCATTTGGCTGCATTTCCCATCTGAGTTTTGAAGGTGGCGTTGGGCACCCCACACCAGTCTCTCGTTTTTAATTATCATCATCCCTTCCCTTGTTCCTTTCCTTCAGCTCAGGAAGCCCCAGATCTAATCTGCATCTCACGGGCTGCCAATGCCCAAAGAATAGCCCACAAGAGCGTGCGTCACCTCTAGACACATCCACCAGACACTTCTCCTCCCAGTCCGTCTGACCTGTTGCTTAGGGACGCGTCCCACAGCTTCTTCTGACGTCTGCCCGATCAACCATCGCGTCCTTAGAGAACAAGGAAGGAAGCAGACGCAGGAAATCATGCCACCGACCGCCAAACGGCAATGAGTGGGTGACACCGACTTGACGTCAAAGACCGACAAGATCACGCCCAAGAGCAACTCACCCTCGAGACTCCCCTCAACCCCTGCAGCGCCAGCCCCCAGCTCCTTCTCGGCGCCACCGGCAGCTGAGCGTCTCTCGGTAAAGTCGTCTTGGCTGGACAGAGCCTGAGATCTTCTTCAGACCCTTGGACACTAGACATCATGGAGAATCACATGTTCAGTGTTCAGCAAATCCAGCCCAATGTGATTTCGGTCCGCCTTTTCAAGCGCAAAGTGGGGGGCCTGGGATTCCTGGTGAAGGAGCGGGTGAGCAAGCCCCCCGTGATCATCTCTGACCTGATTCGAGGGGGTGCTGCGGAGCAGAGTGGCCTCATCCAGGCTGGAGACATCATTCTCGCGGTCAACGGCCAGCCCTTGGTGGACCTGAGTTACGCCAGCGCCCTGGAGGTGCTCAGGGGCGTTGCCTCTGAGACCCACGTGGTCCTCATCCTGAGGGGCCCCGAGGGCTTCACCACGCACCTGGAGACCACCTTCACTGGGGACGGGACCCCCAAGACCATCCGGGTGACACGACCCCTGGGTCCCCCCACCGCAGCCGTCGACCTGTCACACCAGTCGTCAACCTGCAAAGAGCAGCCACTGGCAGTGGACGGGGTCACAGGTCCTGGCAGTGGGCCACAGCATGTCCACAACAATGGCCAGGAACCTGGCTTGCTGTCTCACACCAACGGCCTGGCGCCCAGGCCCCCGAGCCAGGACCCCGCCAAGAAAAGTCCCAGGGTCGCCATCCCGGGCAGTGAGGAGCGCAATGAACTACTCAAAGAGATAGAACCTGTGCTGAGCCTTCTCACCAGTGGTGACAGAGGGATCAATGGAGGTGGACCCACCAAGGCAGAGACAAAAGATGCAGAAGTCCAGGTGGACAGGTAAGCTCCACAGGTGTGCACGCACATGTGCGCACGTGTATCTTGCATGTGAACATGTCCTGCAACTTACCACTGCAGCCCAGAAGCCAACCTGAGCTGTCTCTGACATCTACACCAGCACATCCTCTCACCCACCCCCCCACTTTGCCTCTTTCCCTTAAAATTGCAAGTGCAAGAGCAGAATAGGCATAACTTGTAGTATGTATGTCTTCCCGTGAATCCCAGAGCTATCCATCCTGGTAGCTGGCATCATGTCTTCCAATCTTTATCCCATGTAATCGTCCGGCAACCCCATGGGGTGGGTACTTCTGCGATCCACATTTCACGGGTGAGAAAACTGAGGCTCAGAGGGGACGGGCCTTTCCTGAGGTTGCCCAGTGAGTGAGAGGCCCGTGTGCATGGCAGATTCGAGCGTGGGATGGGTGTCACAGCCCCGGAAAGAGAGAGGGAAAGCGGAGTACCGGGCACCCCTCAGCTTAAACCTGTTCTCTCCTTGTGACAGCCAGTCAAGGGCAAGGAAAGTTCTAAAAGAGGGGAATGGAATCGAGGTAGAGAATGAGCCCCAACTCCCCAAAACAGCCCTCTTGCTCGGATTATGTCAGAGCCAAGGCTAGAACTTGAATTCAGTGGCAGACCCTCTGTTGTTTGCCAGGTTGGCATTTTCTGATTCTGTGGGGAGCAAAGCTGGCAACAGTGGGTGATGGTAGCTCCTTCTCTGGGGAGAAATTGGCAGCTGAGCCAGGTGGTCAGAAAATAGCGGGTCAGGAGATATGAGAGAAATTTCACTCTGCACCCTGCCACTCTCACCTTCGGTCCAGCACTGACACTCTGGCCCCCAATGGGTGTAGGCAGACCTTTCTTATCTACCCCCGTGTATGGAGGGAGGCTCAGGTCTCAGGGCCCCCGGAAATCTAGGCCAAAATTTCCCAGCGCCCTCCTCCCCAGGGACTGCTGTGTGTCCCAAGAGCATTTAGAGGTCACCAAGAAGTCCCTCAGGGGACTGGGTTAAAGAATCTCTCCAGGCACCTGCATTGATTCATTTAACAAACATTCATTGAAGGCCAGCTACCTGCCAGCCACTATTCTCGGCACTAGAGGTAGAACAATGAATGGAATAGACAAGTCCTCTGACTTCTGAGTGAAATGATAGAGACAAACCCCTGACCTTGGGGAGCTTACAGCATGGTAGGGAAGATGAAGAATAAACAAGATAAAAATGTGAAATATGCAGCCTCCTTAGTGATCCCTGCTAAGGAGATAAACAGAGCTGGGAGGGGTTAGGGAGTATCGGGCAGGTGGGATTTTAGATAGAAGGGCTGCCCAGGTCTCAGAAGGAAGACAACACTAGAAGACCCTGGGCAAGCGGTTCGGGAGCCCTGTAGCTTTACAGAGCAAGGGCATTCCAGGCAGAGGGAACGGCAGGTGCCAAGGTCGTGAGGTGCAAGTGTGCCTGCTTGTTTGGGGAACTGCATGGGATGTAGTCCTCCTTCCTGATAGGGCAACCCCACAATAGCCCTTTGGTGGGCCCCTCAGTCTGTGGCAGCCCACCTGTGGCATCCTGGGTTTTCCCACCTTCCCACACCTGGGCAAAAACTGAGCCCATTCCAGCAAGACCCCAGAGATCCCCCAAGGAGGAAGATGACGCTCTGTCAGGAGCCCCTGGGCAGAGGGGTGCTAAGGGTCGTTGGCTGCCCTTTGATGCTCTGCCCTCCAGCCCACGCCTCCCGTCTTGTACGTGCCTCCCTCATCCTCCACACTGCCTCTCCCACGAGGAGCAGTGAGACACTGAGTGGGGGCTGTCTTACCGTGCGTGCCAGCGGAACCCCGCCTGTACCTACTGCTCTATCCACTTGGTTCTGATTGTGAGCAGGGCACAGTGTGGGCAGGTCAGGAGCATCAGAATGCCCCAAGACTCTGAATCTTGTGTGTGGCATGGAGAAGTCCCTCCCACTATTGGGAGCTGGGTCCTCCCTCCAAGGAGCCCACGTGCAGGACACCAAAGCCGGGGCAGGACATCAGGCTTGCACGAGGCGTCAAACATGAAGGACTTAACGGGGGCCCTTGTGTCAGCCAGGCCTTAGCCTCCTTTCAAACACCATCTCAGCAAAGCCTCCTCTGTGTCCTGAACATGCGGGAGGGGCCCGTCCGTCTGATGTGTAGTCGGACCTAGTTTTCCAAGTTGGGAGGCCACCCCTGAGCTCTCAGCCCGCCCTCATCCATCACGGTCTTCCTCTGATGACCCTGTGTCATCCTTGCATGTAGTAAATTGTTTGACCAAAGCAGCAGAAAAAAAAAAAAGCTTTTTCGGAGGAAGTAAGATTTGGGACGAAGTGACCCAGGGCTCCATGAAACCCACTAAGGTAAATGGTTCTCAGGATGAGGAATATTTCAAAATGGCACATGTTCCCCAAGCTTAATGGCTCACACCCATGCTGGACTCAAAGACACGGCCCCTCCCCCCCATTTTTTACCAAATATTTTTTAAATGCCCCTTTTACTAACCAGAAGCGAATTCATGGATCATGTAACCACACGGTGCATTTTTAAAAATCCATATAATGTCTTAACTATAAAATATAGGAGAGCATAAAAGTAATTTATGATAAACGAGCCTGTAATGTCTGCATCAGTGCACAGGCATGACCTCACTGGAACAGTCAGATGTTTGCACCTACACACAGAACTGCTGCAGACACCACCGCGTCCAGGGCAGATTGGCACAGGTGTGTTGTTTTGGCAACTCAAATGCTACCAGCAGCGTCACCTTGGTGATGTGATTTTCCGAAATGGTGAACAGCTCCCGATAGAACCATGCCCTGTCTTGCTTAGATTCAGCGGCAATAGTGGCATGCATGGAAAATTCAGTATATTTTAAAGCTTTAGTTATACCGAAGACTAAATTGGGATCTATGGCTTAAGAATTTAAGCGTGGTAGTTATTTTTGGGGGTTTTTTGTTGTTGTTGTTGTTTAATGTGTGGATGTCCAAAGATTGCATGGCTGTCGGGACCCTTCTTCCTGTTTGGGTTTGTCCCTGGTGTTGCAGGATGTCCATCACCTCAGGTGCCACCACCCTCCCACTGGGACGCTACGAGCACTCTTGCCATCGTCCTAACAACCAAAACTGCCTCTCCCAAATTGCCAAACTGCTTCCCTGGTGGCTGACACAAGTGCCTCCTTAAGAATAAGTGTCCCAAATCAGGAAGAGGAAACCCAGAGACAGAATGTTTTTGGGGTCCCTCTTGGGGCTGGCAGGCCTTGGATGTTTCAGGCCCCTCGGAGCACATGGCTGCCTGGAAATGACTTAATCCCCCAGGGGCCTCTTCATCCAGGCTGCTTTTTGGGGTGGGGGGTCAGAACCGGTATCCTGGATGCTGGATGAGCAGGCAACAGTGAGGCAGAGCCCGACATCCAGGTCGCACTCACTAGGCTGTGACTCCTGGGGTCCGAGCAGAGGCTGGCGCCATCACTGGTTCTCAGCAGTGCTCCTGACGTTCTGGTCTCTCGGCCTCATTCTTTTCCTTCTTGTCCTCTTTCCTCCTGGACACAGACTTATGTTCCTGTTCCACCTAGTCCCTTTCCCTCGTGGGGCATCCGTGGCCCTGTTGTTTGGGGGTGCTGGCCTTCTCTGGGAGGAGAAGTGATGTTTAGTTTAGACACGGCCTCATCCCTTCATCCCAGGGGGGAGGTGGCCTTGGCAGGTGGTGGCGCATGTGAGGGAGTGTAAGGGAGTCAAATCCAGGGGCATCCGGGACCTTCTGTACTTGGGAGCAGTCTCTTTAAAATGCTGCATGTCAGAGGATATCCAGATTGTCAGCTTGCTGCCCTGAAGGAGGGTTCTAAAGAGGCCAAGGTCCCTGGTCCAGCATCCATCTGGACCAGCCGGTCACCCTCGCCCTGCGCTCTGATAACTTCTCCACTTACAGGGCACTCCGTTACTTACAGATTACCTCCTGGCGTGAAGCCGGCTCCCTAAGTAGGACGTGTGGTTTTAACCCCCTTTTATAGATGAGGGACTTGAAGCTCAGAGAGGTGAAGCAACTTGCCGTACGTCACACAGCACTATTGTGGTTCTACCTAGAAATCTCACAATGCGTGTCCAGAGTTAAAGAGAAGCCAGGCAAGAGAATGTGGCTGGGGGAATAGAAGTCAATTTCAACCGCTAGAGAATCAGCTTACCTGGGGGAAGGAGGCCTCCTTCTGTGACAAGTCTGAGTTTTGTTTTGGGGGATTTTTGGTGGTAAAATTGGTATGCAAGATTATCTATATTTCAGGCGTACGTTATAATTCGCTAATTGTATACACATACAGGGTTCACCACTGTAAGACTAGTTACCGTCCCTCACCAGACAATTGATCCCCTTGAGCCATTTCGTCCTTCCCCCTCTACCCCCTGCCCCTCCGATCCCACCAAATCTGTTCTCTGGGTCTCTGAGTTTGTATTTCTTTTGTTTGTTGTTTTAGATTTCACATGTAAGTGAAATCATGCGGTACTGTCTTTCTTCATCTGACTTATTTCACTTAGCATAATGCCCTCAAGGTCCCTCTATGTCGCCACAAGTGGCCTGAGTTTTATTATCATTATGCTCCACCTCTAGGGAGCACTCCGGGTGGGCCTGGCCCCAGGCTGAGGTCTCTATATCAAGTAATTCCTTCGTTCCTCCTCATAGCACCCTGTTTTCCCGATAAGAAAACCAAGGCTCAGAGAGGTGCAGTTACTCACCCCAGCTCACACAGCTAGCAAGCAACAAAGCCAGGACTTGACTCCGAGCCCATGCTCTGCTGACTACGTAGAGGGCACTGTTGGCCACAGTGCACTTGACCACTAGCCATCAAGTGTCTTGAGGACATCAGGATATTGTCTCAGAGTCCAAAAGGGAAACTGAGGTCCTGAGGTACCATCCCCTGCAGAACTGACCTAGACCGGCCAATGACAGCATTGATTCCAGGTCTGCTGCCTTAGAGGGTCTCCTCTTTGGTGTATTGGACGTGCCTCATAGCTTTGAATCACTCTGGCGGCGTTTTTCTGCTAAGAAATTGCATCCAACCGTGTTGCCTTCACACCGCCTCTCATCGCAACTGTTCCTTCTCACCTTGACCATTGGAATGCAAGTGACTTCCTCACTCCCTCTTTTCCTGGGTTAGGGGAGACAGGTCCTATTTCTAGAGTTATGACTCTTGTATTACACCCTCTTTCCATCAGAGTCCCTGCCGTCTTATCACGTGGACGCCAGCTCCTTGTTCTGGGGAAGAACTATGGACTAAGCCCCCACACCCACCCCAAATTGTGTGTAACCCGGCGGGGCTCCTCACCGTCTTTCCCTCAACGAATATGTATGGAGCATCTCTTCTGCCCCAGATACCGTCCTCAGAACTGGGGATCCACTGATGAACCTCTGCCATGATGGAGTCAGATGATAGGCAAGAAATGAATACTAAACAAAAAGACACACGCAGTCCTTTTGGTGATACCTGCTATGAAGGAAATAGGGCAGTGATCTGGAGAAAAGTGGCTTAGGGTGGACTAGAACATTAGCTTAGAGGGTCATGGAATTCCTGTCTGAAGAGGCAATGTTTATACTGAGGCGGGACGGTACGAACCAGGTGAAATCCAGAGAAGGGCATGCCTGGCGGAGGGTACAGCAGGAGCAAAAGCCCTGGGGCAGGAAGGAGTTTGGGCTGTTCAAGGAACTGCAAGCAGGCCTGTGGGCTTTGAGTGTAGTGAGGAGGGGGACAGTAGTCGGCCGTGCGTTAGGACACGTGACAGGGGCCATCAACCCTCCTGCCACCATGCTCTCTCCCTGTCCCTGCCACCATCCACTCCTTGTATCATTTTCCTATGGCTTCTGTTGCAAATTATCACAAGCTTGGTGGCTTACAACGCACATTTATTCTCTTCCATTTCTGTAGGTCTTAAGTCTGGAGGCTTTAGAGAATCATTTGTTTCCTTGCCTTTTCCAGCTTCTAGAGCCTCATTCCTTGCCTTTGTGGGCTTGTGGCCCCTTCGTCCATTTTCAAAGCCAGAAGTGTAGCATCTTGCTTCTACCGTCACGCGGCCTGCGTCTTTTGTCCCAAATCTCCCTGTTTCCTTCTTATGAGGACACTTGTGATGGTAGATAGGGCCCATCCAGATAATCCAGGTTAATCTCCCCATTTTCATGATTCTTAATTTAATCACACCCCCCAAAGACCCCTTTCCCGTGTAAGGTCACATATATGGATTTCAGGGTTAGGACCTGATGTCTTCGGGCCATGACTCAGCCTACCACGTTCATCCAACCAGCCCCATTGAGCAGTCGTGTGGCCAGGCCCCGGGCTGACCAACAGTGGTCCCCGCCACCATGAGGTCTTCCTGGACTGGGTTCAGTGACCTTGCTTCTAGTCCCCACCCTTTGCCACTCACCAGGGACATATTTTAGGAAAACCCCTTGACGTCTCTGGGCCTTAGTTTCCCCATCTGTAAAACTAGTAGGATGTGGACCAGATGAACCCTAACATTCTTTCCAGAACAACCATTCAGGGCGACTGAGCAGTCCCCTCCCATCAAGCCACACCTGGAAGATTTCCTTCTCCATTGGACCTTTCCAGAGCATCACCCCAGGAGGAGGGACTGAAGCAGGTCAGAGGTCACACCCCGGGAGCTGAGGGTCACACGGCCCAGCTCCCCCAGAAGGTTTACATTTGTGGCAACATAGAAAAATCAAGAGATCTCACATTAAAACTGCGTGCCAGCCTCTTCAAAGAAAATATCCGAAGAGCTGTTAGCACAAAGTCCACATTCTGGTGAGACAACCAGTCTTGGGAACGGGGCAGGGGTGCTTGGGGGCGGTCCAGTTTCCCAGGGTCCAAACTGAGCCCGGTCCACCCACCCCAAGCCCCGTAGACACTGGAGGTTTAGCATCCTGCCCAGTTTTTGTGATGTGAGTCATCAGTCATGACTGTACCTAAGCGCAGAGGATTCCTAAGCTACAGCATTCCCCGTAGAGTCTGACTCTCCAGAGAGCTTGTCTAAGAGAAATATCTGCAGAGACCCGAGTCTCGGTTTCCACGGTCCCCACGTCTCTTCTTGCTTTAACTCAGCTCCCGGCCGGCATCAGCGACCAGGTGGAGGCAGAAACCAAAGGCTATTGGAGCGTGTAGGGCATGAAGGAGGTGTTGGAGAGAGAGTGTGTTGTCTGTCTAGAGATGCGGGATGGGCTTCCTGCCAGGACCAGCTGTTCGTCAGCCTCCTTGCCTGGTTGGGCCTGAGCAGGCAGCCCCCACCTACCGGCTGTGCCCCGCACACACACCTGGCCCAGCTGCTCCTCTCCCTGGCTCCTCGGGTTGGTCAGTAGTCAGCACTGGGGTGACCAATGCTTCCACAAACTTTCCGTGGAGTCAGGCCCAGGACCCCGGTCCTCCCTGCAGGAGACGTCAGAGGGTCCAGGCGCCAAGGAAGGATGTGGCAAGGGTTCTCAGAAGGTTTAGAGATGCTAGACCAACTCTTGGCTTGGGTGTGATCGCCCAGCTGGCAAAGGGGAAGGAAAAGTTTAGTCCTTGCCAGAAAGCATGGAAAAGGCTCGCCAGGTGGGAGACAGCATCCCACACCTGGTCTTATGTGGGGAGAGCAGAGCAGGAGCTGACAGGAATGGGCTGGAGGGACGAAGGGGGATAGGGAGGGTGACACTTCTAACCAGGAGGAAGCCTGTGGGGGCCCAGAGCACTCCTAGGGAGATGGGTCTTTCAGGGTGTCTGTGTGCCGTGTGGAGAGCTGCTACTGATGCAGGTTCCAGGTCCCCACTGACACCCACTACTTTAGACTCTCCAGGGATAGCTCAGGCAAATTTTAATAAGCCCCTCAGTTGAGTCAGGTGTACCCTAAAGTTTGAGAATCACCAACTGTATCCACATCGTGGCCCTGGGGACACTGGGCCACCCAGAATGCCAAGTCCACTAGAGGATGGCCTTTCCGGGGGGGTAAGGACACCTGAGAGGAGGTGAGAGCCACTTGGTGAAGGCAGGTTCCTCGATCCCATCTGGGAACAAGGGACAACTAGGAACATATCCTCCTAGGTCCTTGGGTGGGACAGAGCAAGGATGGGAGGAACTAGGAAGCATGAGGTCGGGGGCCTCAGCCACCTCTAAGTCATGTTTCTCGACAGGGAGGAGTACGTTTTGCCTCCTTCCCAAGTGACATTGGGTAACACCTGGAGACATTTTTGGTTGGCACAGCTGGTGAGGGATGGAAAGGTGGATGTTACTGGCATCTAGTGAGTAGAGAAGAGGGATGCTGCTTAATATCCCACAATACACAGGGCAGTGTCCACTAGAAAGAACTGTCCAGCCCCCAATAGCAATAGTTCCAGGCTGAGAAACAGATCTAAACTGAGAAAACTCCAGGCGGCTAGGTGGGACCAGGGCTCAAGAGTGCCAGCCAAGGAGAGTTACCATCCAGGCTTCTCAGACATCAAGACAGACCCCGCCCACTTCCATCTGCCAGCTCCCCATGTACTTATTTAAATGGAGAAACAATACATCAGAGTTACCAACATTGCATTTTAACCAAGCAATGCATTCCACAACCTCTACCTCATTTGGAGAAGACATCCAGTATCTAAATTTGAAATTCTTCACAAGTGTGAGGTCCAAGCAAATGGCTCTCCCCTCCCCTGCCCACCCAATAAGCTCTGTTCTCAGTGATTCTCAGCCAGGAGAACAGCAAGACGGAGACACCTGACTTTCAAGTTTCCTCCACTGCTCACTGGCCGCGTGACCTGTGACAAGTTATCTAATCTCGCTGAGCTTCAACTTCCTTACCTGTTGAGGATGATAACCATAACGCATGTTTAATTAGTGTGGGCTTTGTGCTAGGCATTTTCTGCACATGACCTCATTTAATCCCCAGGAGAGGTGGGGCATGGAGCGGGTTTTGAGGGATGAGTAGGAGTTAGCTCTCAGCAGACAGAAGATGAAAGGGCAAATCTAAATGTAGGAGTGGACACAGCGTGTTCCTCGGGAAGAGGGGAGAGTGGATTTGAGGGCTGAGAATAATGGGAGGTGGGAATTTGGAAGGGAAGCAGAGAATTCCCAAATCGTGGGGCTCCATGAACAAGACTTGACAGCTCAGAAAGGGTCTGAGTACAGACACCTCTGCCTGTGACCCAAAGCCGCAGGAAAGATGCCTCTTTCTCGGCTAGGAACCATCCATCCCTTCATGTCCCAGTCTTCAGAGATATTAAGACTTAAAACGCTCCTGTCCAGTACTATAGCCACTATGTAAATTGACTTACAGTTAAACAAAATTAAACTTTCAGTTCCTCACCGACAAGAACCACATTTCAAGTACTCAGTTGCCACGTGGGCCTAGTGGTTATAATACTGCACAGTGCAGGGGTAGAATGTTTCCATCGTGCCAGGAAGTTCTGCCAGACCACACTGGATTAAAGGAATCTTGACTGTTTTGCGCAGACCAAGCATTTTCCCCCCTTTATTTCCGTCTGATCAACCCATAAGCAAATTAGTAGTAATGCTGACAGCAGGTACCACACCACTAAGTGCTGTAAGTGTCACTTCATTTAACCATTGCAGCAACCCTGTGAACTACGTCTTTCATTATTAACCCTATTTTAGAGCTGAATAAACTGAGATTTAGAATGGTTAAGTATCCAGAATATCCAAAGTTTCACAGCTTATAACCGGCAAAGCCAAGTTTGGCTTTGAACCCAATTTCACCCAATCCATAGCCCAGGTTCTTAACCAGCAGGCTATACTGTCCATACAAGTCCATCAAGCGGGTCCCAGGATGAGCAAATTCGTGGCAATAAGCCAGATATTTCCTTCAGACCTGTTTATCACTGACAGACTGGGGGTTGCGAATCCACCTAAATCCACTTCTAATTTTGCCCCGGGGTAAATGGAAGCAAAACAGCTCACCCTGCAACGTTCCCTGTGGTGCCATATTAAAAATATTCTTCCCTGCTCATCACACAGGACTCTTAAATAAGGTTGTGTTGACAAAACACTTCAAATGCATTATTTAAACAAAGTTATTAAAGGCTTTAAAAAAAAGGATAATGATAAAAGCAGCTCTTCCTGCAGATTCACACAAGACAAGCCATGTGAGTCATTTCAGAGTTGCCTAGGTAATTGTACCCTGTAATTTTTGTAAACTGGCCTCATTTGGGTGAGAGATGGTGGATTACTTGCTCTTTAGCCTCTGGTTTAGTGTGAGCATCCTGACTAGCTTTTCTGTTTGAAAAAAAGGATCTGAACTGAACATCAATCAGACCTAGTTTCAAACCCCAGCCCCACGATGTATTTACTGTGGGACCTTGGGAAACTTACATAACCTCTCTGGGCTCAGTTTTTGCATCTGTACAATTGGGCTTTTAATGTCTCCATTGAGATGAACTGAAATAACGTCTGTGCAAGTGCTTGGTATGTTACAGATGCTCAAACAATGTTAACCTCTTCCCTTCTCTGCTGAATCCCCATTTATGGTCGTGGGATATAGAATCAGGGGTTTCAGAGCTGACAGGGGGCTGCGTGATGTTTAGAATAGCCCTCTCAACAGACAATTCCTCTGTTTCTCACCATGTAGGTAAACCATTGACTTGGGATCTGTAATCAAGAACCACTCCCTGTATATTTTGGTGACATTTTAAAGAGAGTAAAGCAGTAGTTCCCCTCTGACAATTGCAGACCTCCCCAAGCAGAAGAGCCACAGTGACGTGAGCCCCCAGGAGTATGTGAAACCCAGCAAGGAGGGGGACTGGCTGGACCCGAGTGAGCAACTGAAGTGCACTCACTTGAGCTCTGGCTTCTGATTCTTCCCAAATGACTGTCAGCACCAGGTGGGGGTCAGGGGAAATTCTCGAGCCAGGACCAGGAGTCCCCAAAGCTGGGAACATAGAACAGAGGGCTAGACAAGGGCCAGCCTGGATGCCTGGGACCAAAGCCTAAATGGGCCACAGCGCAAGCCACAGTGCCCAAAGGTGGGGAACAGACGGATGCCATAGTCAGAGTAAACCTGGGTAGGAGGGTTCAAAAGAGGCCGGGTGTCAGGAAGTAGGAGGGCAGCGCTCAGAGGGCAGGAGAACAGAGGTGAGGCAGGGCTGAGCAGGAGATCTGGATTTTAATGCAAAGTCAGTCCCACCTCAGCCATGACTTCTCTCCCTCTCCGAGGATGGAAAGGCTGTGGCACGACGCTGAGATAGCCCCCTCCTGAACCTATTCGAGTTCAAAGGCTGGAAGCGAGGGACGCTGCGTGGTTAAGAAGTCCTGCCCTACAGTCAGGAACAAGCCTGGGTGTGAACCGAGCGCCACCATCACCAGCGATCTGTCGTAGGCTAGGGATTTAACCCCTCTGAGCCTCAGTTTCCTCCTCTGATGATGGTGGATGGCGGCACGGGTGACGATGATGGTAACGACGCTAATGGTGAGAGTGATGGTGGCAGTGGTGACGCTGAGAATGAGAATGGTGATGACGATGGTGACGCTGATGGTCGTGCTGAGGAAGAGAAGTTGGGTGGTGTTTCCTATGACAGTGATAATGGTGAGGATTATGAGAATGATGGTGGTGGTGGCCGTGGTGACGGTCACGAGAGCCGCCACTGCAGCATGCGTGTGACGCGTAGGCTGGAATGTGTGACTCTGAGCACCCTCACTTCTGCCATCGGTCCAATGGTGTTTAGTAGTCATACCTCCGAGGGTTATCGCAAAGATGAAATGATCTAAAACGTATGTCAAGTGTCTAACCCATAGCACGTGCTCTAGCTATCTTTCTTAATAGTTATTGTTTTGGTTGCCACGTTCCCATTATTTTCAGATTCGTTCCTGTTTATCCTGGGCTGGTGTCATTAGTCCTTGTTATCAACGCCTTACTTAGTCGGTGTTGGAATGACTTCTACCCTGGCTCACAGGACTGGTTTCCTTCCCCATCCCTCCTGCCTCCTACTTCTTACACCATGAAGTCTGATGGCCATTCCTTTGTCCATGGGTTCTGCTAGGAGAGGGGCCTCCTGTGTCCCTAGATCTATGAAAATCCATGTCGTGGCCATCCTGAAACGATGTCCACAGCGACGGGCGTGGGCCAGCCATCAGTGCCAGCTTGGATGAGCCCACCTTTGTATTTGACAATGGGACTCCCTTCCCACCTGTTGCTGACGACAGTCCGAAGCAGCAGGCTGGGCAGCCAAAGCTTGCTGGCTCCACGTAGAATCGTGTGGGTGAATGGTGGAAGTTGTGCCCTGACTCAGGATTTCCAGACCAGGGCCACCAGCAGGTCCCTCCTGATGCCACACTTTCCTCACCTCCCCTCGCCTTACCTTTCAGAGATCTGGATGGCAAGTCACACAAACCTCTGCCCCTTGGCGTGGAGAATGACCGCGTCTTCAATGACCTGTGGGGGAAGGGCAACATGCCCGTGGTCCTCAACAACCCATATTCAGAGAAGGAGCAGGTAAGTGGGTGGTGCCAGCTGGGGGGAAGGGGTGGGGAGCTGAGGCCACGCATGTCTATCCTGGGATATGGACTTTGGCCTTGGTTTCTTTTATTTTCTCTGTGAGCTTGCCATTTTTCAAATTTTAATTCTGTTTCTGCGTTCAAGTCACTCTCATGGCTCTGAATTTAAAAGACATAAAATATATATGGTGAACATTTCTTTCTCTCCCCTTATCCCAGGCACACAGTTCTCCCTCCCCATTGTTTCTGTCGTACTTTCAGCAATTCTTTATGCCTAGGCAAATACACACGCACATTATTTTTGCACAAATGAGAGCACATTATACATATTGTTTTGCACCTTGCTTTGTCACTTATCAACATATCTTGGAGATTAGTCCTGATTAGTAGGTAAAAAGAGTCCTGGTTCTTTTTTTACAGTTGCGTACTTTTCTATTGCATGGCTCTGCCATATTCATTGAGCTGGTCCTCCACAATGGATGCTTAGGTCATTGCCAATGTTTTGCTATGACATCGCTACAATGAATGACGTGGTATAAATACCTAATTTGACACACGGGCAGGCTTATCCATAGAATAAATTCTTCGAAGTGGAATTGTTGGATCAAAGGTCATATTCACTTGTGATTTGGGCTGAAATTGAAAAATTGCTCAGCATAAAGACTGTACCAATCCTACCGGCTCAGTAGGCACGTGATTGTTTCTCCAGCACCATGTGTTATCAAACTTTTCAGGCTTTGCCCATTTGCCACGATGTATTTTGGCAGCTGAGTAGATATCATTCCCAAGAGTGGCTAGATTTGGCTAGAGAATAGCAGTGCCTTTTTCTCACCTGCCCAGGGAGCCAATGGACGGAGCCAAAACGACCCTAGTGAAGCATGTGCGTTTCCCACCCCTCCTCTGTGTTGCAGTGAGGTACAGGTGGACTGACCAGTGGGAGGTCACAGCAGGGAGACGGTCCAGGTCACTCAGCAGGTCATCTTCCTTCCCTCCCTCTGCCCCAAGCCCTGGATGGCACAGGCCAGGGTGCCAAGCTCTTTCTTCTGGTGCATAATCTATGGCACGTTTCACCACTACCTCACCTAAGCAATGACTCAAAGACTCTTTCCATAGCTTCCCAGGGGACGATGAGACATTGCAAAACGTCAGTGGGGAGTGCTTTCCTTAGCTGTTGATGGCTAGCCAGGAAGATAAGAACATGAGAGATTCTGCAATAGGTCAGACCCATGCTCCCCCTAACTAAGGGCAGTGACACCTGGGAATGTTTGGAGGTTCCTATCATGCTGTCTCAAAAATCGTGTTTGCACTGTGAGCATGACGGGACCATTATCCATTAATGATTAAGTACACAAATAAAGGAAATATTTTCTTTCTTAGTGGAAAATAAAAAGGTGTGGCCATAATGCAAATCTTCCCAAGACAAAGAGCAGAAAGAGGCAGCAGCCTCAGGCCAGATCCAGGCTGTAGATATGATTTGTTAGGTCTGCACTGTCTCGTCTTCAGAGACAATTTATATTTGTACTTTGAATTGATTGCCAATATTTCAAAAATTTTATATAAATATCATATTGACAGCTTCAAAACTGTGGACCATCTGACCACATTGAGCTTATATTCTTATGGGGTGATAATCTCCTGGACTGAGTAGAAGCTGCCCCCTCCAGACAGGACGTGGGCTCTGTAATATGCCATTATCACCTCCACTTCCTGTTATGTCCCTCTCATTAAGTTAGGGTGAAAGTTAAATCTGTGTGTATCCATGTCTTTATTGTAAATGGCAGGTAGTGGTCGACTGAGAGGTTTATATATTTTAGGAAAGATGAGAATGATTTCATGTTTTATGAAAATGAAGAATATTCTTAATGTGTTCAATATGCAGCCAACTGTTCTGTCTTGCAATTACCCAGCCTGCTTTGCCGATTTACCTTCCCGAGCTGCCCCCACCAGGTATCACAGTTTGTCATTGTTGGTCTGGAGTGACCCCTGAGATCTGGGGTATAGGGAAGGAGCAGAGGCGGCCTTGACCCCCCCAGAAGGACCCCGAGCATCCTGCTGAAATCTGAGCAATAGCAGGACTATGGTTATTTCTTTCACGCCGTCCGCCTCGGTTAGACAGTGACAGCATGAAAAACATAACCTTGAACTTCAGGCCTGAGGAGTGGGGCCCAATAGTGGGAACAGGGCTGGCGTGATGAATGTAGGATCACTGGCCGCCTTTGCAGGATATCCTGGTGAAACGATCTGTGTCTGAGTTGGCTGCTGCTGTAACAATGCCATTGCCTGGGTGGCCTCTAAACAACATAAAGGTATTTCTCACAGTTCTGGAAGCTGGGAGGTCCAAGGTCAAGGTCTAATGTCTGGAGCAGCCTGCTTCCTGGTTCAGAGAGAGTGATCTTCTCACGGTGTTCTCACATGGCAGAAGGGGTGAGGGGCTTTCTGGGGTCTCTTCTTATAAGAGCACTAATCCCATTCATGAGGGCTCCTCCTTCAGGGCTAATCACCTCCCAAAGACCTCACCTCCTAAAACCATCGCATTGGGAATTAGGTTGCAACATAGGAATTTTGGGGAGAGACAAACATTCAGTCTATGGCCATCAGGGAGAGGTGGTAAGAACTTGCCTTAGGGCCATCTCTAAAATGACAGTTCCGTGTCCTTGGAGGAGGAGGAAGGGTTCTGGGAAAGGAGGAAAGCCTGAGATTTTCTAAGGTTAAGACTGCCAAATAGCTTTAGACTTGGAGCTCCTGGAAGCAAGACACAGAGGCCAGCAGTGCTTGGGATTTACGTTCACCCCTTTATCATGGTCAAATCCTCAGTGTAGTCCATGAGCCAAAGAAAGTGCAAAACCACTGGCCTGAGAGATCACACTGGGTATGTTGTCTGAGATTCAGCTACCCAAATGCCCCTCCAGATAGAGCTGAAAGGAGCAGAGCCCCAAGCACTCAGTTATATTTGTGTCCCAGAGCTGAGGATGCAGCCCGGTTTATCTCTTGCTAAGATATCTCCACGGACATGGGGCTCAGAAATGTTTAAATTTAAAAAAATAACAACACCGTGTTCTTCTTTCCGACCTGAAAGACCAGCTCCTATGCTTTGCCTCCCCTCTACCTGCTCAGAGCCACTTTTACCTGGAGCTCCTGGAATCAGCTTCCTTCCTCCCAGTTGTAACCCACATTTGCTGCTTTTTTAAAGCGTCCGTTGGGAGGGGAGGGGGTAGCATTGTTAATAACACAAAGAGAGACCCAGCTACTACCTGCTTTCCTGAGTCAGGAAGACAGGAGGGGGCAGACAAGCAGCCGAATCTGCATTTTCTTCAAAGACTGGGCAAAAGGCAACAGCGCCCAAGTGAAGCAGGGCAGATGCAGGCTAGACACGAGAAGGAACTTCCTGACTCTGGAGACTGACTATAAGCTCTTTGAAGGAATAGTGAGGTCTGTCCCACCCTCCTAGATGCTCTCGTTTGTCCAAATCCAAGGAAAATCAACCATCGAGGTAAATAAATCTCAGCAGGCTGAGATGTTAATCTTTATCTAGTGGTCATTTCTCTTGCCAAGTAGTCTGGGTCAGCAGTGGGTAGGGCAGGTGAAACTCAAGTCCCTGCTCACTAGAACAGAGTGTGTGAGTGACTGTGATGTTCATCTCTAACGTCCCCTTGCAAACTGTATCTGGCCTGGGCTGGTACATAGAATGAATCAGTTTGCCCGTCACCATTCACCCAATACCTGCCATGTGCAAAGCTCAAACCTTGTCCTCCCTGCTCTTGAGAACTTCATGGATGAATGTGGGAAACAGACATGGGTACAGTATGATTAATCCTAACATAGAGAGGGACCCAACATGCTATGGGAACATAAATACCTCAGCAGGTATCAGGAAAGGTTTACCCAAGGAGGTGACATTTGGCTTGGGTTTTGAAGATTACGTAGGAGTTTGCCTGGAAGAACGTAGGAAACGGCGTTATAACAAAAGGGACAGCTGTGGCTGATATACTGCTTTTTTTTTTTCTTGCTAAGGATCATTATTAGATTTCCTGAGGTTGTCTTGACTATTAATGCCATGTGAGAGACGTACTGAGTTTAGACATCATTCATAATAATCCTCGGAAGTGAAAATGCTACCCTGAATAAATTCCACGAGAAACTGCTCTTTGTCCATTCTCCCTGTAAAACTAGGATTTGAATCAAGCCCTCTCACCCTCCTTTCCTATGAAGAATCTGTTTCCCTTGCCTGCCTGATTTGCTTTCCTAAGGGATAAGGAGTGGAACTGTGCTCCGCTTGTCTATTTCCAGATACTAATTAAGCATCATTCTAGTCCTTAGTGGATGGGAAGGGGTCTCAGGCCTGGGGAAGGTGAGATTTCCATTTGGGGTTCTCCTCTCTTATTCAGCCTGCTGCCCCTCTCCAGCCGCTTGCTGACAAAGGCTATCAGGTAGTCAGAGAGATGACTTCTATTGAAATCCCCCTCCCCACCCCCACCACCTCATCAGGAGCCTGGCACTTCCTCACCCCTGGGGACACAGGGCTTCTGGCTGCTTTCCAAATGTCAAAATCTATTGAGAAGCTTTTCTCTCCTTCCAGGTAAGTGTCAGCCTCACCCCTGCCTCTCTGGAAAGCTCCAAATTATGAGGCAAGTCGAGAATGCTTGTGGGTCCCCAATCTTCAGAGGATCAGAGGCCACCAGGGCCCCTCTCAATGTGAGCACACACCCCAAGCTGGTACTGGCTTTGCTGAACACCAAAAAGGGGGCGACCAGACTGAGCCACGCTGTATCTAGCCCTGGCTCTCAGGGACAATCCAGCATGCCACAGGGAAACCTAAGGGCACTCAGACTTCCTGAGAAGTAATGATGTCAGGATAAACAACAGTAACACTGATAACGGGGGTGTGCCCAGTCTAACCCTCTGACTCACTCACCCACAGCCCTGGGCCAAGCACTCAGCTCTGAGGTCAGCCCACGTTCCAGCCTCTTCCCACCAGTGACTTTGGTCAGATGGCTAATTAGTATCTCTGCTGTGCCTTCCCTTCCTAACAGGGATGAATAGGCTCGTGGAGTTGTGGGGAGGATGAAATGAGATAATGTATGCAATGGTAGCGTCCCCTGTCACAATCGTAGCTAATGTTCGTTGAGCCATGTCAGGCACAGCGCTAAGCACTCGAGGTCCTCGGTCTCATTGAATCCCGAGCCCAACGAAGTACTATTCCTGTCCCCATTTTACAGATGAATAAACTGAGGCACAGAGGGTTTGGTAGCTTCATGAAGGTCACATGACTCGTAAGTGGGGGAGATGGGACTTGAACCCACAGCCCTAGAGGCCACTCTACAGAGCCTGGCACAGAACAAGTGCTCCAAAAATGTGTATTTTTTTATTATTGTTGTGATGGTGGTTGTTATCATTTGGCCATTATTATATTGCTAATTTAGGTATTATGTTGCTGATTTAGATATGGCTATATTATTAATTATTATATTGCTAATGTGAGGCAGATCGGGCAAGAAGCACTATTCCTATTTTACAGATGGTACCCTTGTGGCCCAGAAGGGGAAGTGAGCACCCCCTGAATCTCAGTGACAGACCTGCACTCTGTTCCTTTATGACCACATCATCATCCTTGCTGCTCACTCAAATCAATGTGCCATGTGCTATGTGTGCCTCTGGGAGGCCAGGCTCTAGGGATACACGGAGGGGAAAGCAGTAAGGCCTGGAGTGGAAAGGTAGGAACTTTGAGGCCCTGGATTCCATGCCCAGCCCTGGTGCCTGTGAACTTGGTGACTTCACCTCTGAGAGCCTCTGTTTCCACATCCGAAAAATGGGTTACCGTGAGGATTCAGTGAACCAGTGGACATGCACGGACCTAGCCCAGGTCAGGCACAAAGTAGGCATTTAATAAACGTTACTCAAAATGAAATGAAATTGAACGTGATCCCTGCCCTTGGGGCATTCACAGCCAAAGCATCATCTTTTCATTAAATATTTGCCTTGACCTCCAGAAACTTCCAAGCCAAGAGACAAACAAAGACACACACACAGCAGTTGTATCACAACGCAATAGCTGGGGTTTTGCAGAATCATGCACAGACCTTCCCCACCTGGCTGGCTCTAGCACATTCCTTTGGCTCCGTTCAGGTTGACATCTTGGAGTGCCTGTTGATAACGCCCTCCCCTCAGCCTCTTAGAAGCACTTGAGAAACCTGTGTTTTGAGATTAATTTCTCTCCGTGGGAGGCTCCCCCCAATCCCAAGCTATAAGTTGCTATTAAACTCCTTTTTGCCCCCCTTTTCTTGATCCGGCTCATGACTAGAGTTAGACACCCAGGTTGGATGTTCCCCAAAGCATCTGTAATCCCCTCCCCTTTCTCAGATTATCCAGTATTCCTGGGGGCCTCAACCAGGGGCCAAAGACCCTCAACAAAGTTGTTCTCCAGGAATTTATATTGAACAGAGTCTCCCTCAGGCCCCAGGGGCAGCAGAATCCAAGTCTTGGTGACATTTCGCCTCCCTCCACCCAGGCCATTACCTGGGTCTTGACAGGTGACGTCGCCATGAGTTCGATCGGTCTTCTGTATCCTGTTGCCCTAGGTGGTCAGAGCCAGAGTGGAGCCAGGAAATGGAGCCTGGATTATCAGGTGTTTGGGTTCAGCCCTGCCGGAATTTCCACTTATTTTGCTGACTGTTTATTTTGATAGTGAATATATTCAATGCAAGCTGGCCCGACTGTTGTCCGAGTGGCACAATGACCTTCTGGGTCAGGATTCAGGGACACCACTCTATGTTCATTCATTGCATCAAACCATGTTCAAGTTCTTTTCCCAGATGGGCCAAGTTGGGTCAAAGTCATTGTTTTCCTCCTCTCTTTGTAAACCGGTATCAGTGACCAAAGCCCCCTCCAACAGAGTTTCTCAGAGGTCAATAGAGATCCGACCCACTTCCATTTTCTGACGGTCCTAGGATATTTTTAAAAGGTAAAAAGGCTAAACCATAATCACAAAGCTTGTGCATTTTTAAATATTTCCGTTTAGCAAGTTAATGCTTTTAATAAACACACACACACAGTCCAATGCAATATAATGGGGGTAGACCACAAGATTATTACAGGATTTATTCTAAAACTAATTCATAGCGCACATATACGTTCTGGGCTGGGAATGGGACCAGGTTTCAAGTTGTCTAATAACATCTGGTTATCTTGAGACATCATTGCGACTGTAAGCTTAAGCCCCTTTGGAGACAACATCAATCTGACTTAAAGACCCCCTACTCTCCAAAGGCCTTCATCTGTGGACCCAAACTGTGATGGAGCTAACTTCTGAGTACCCCCTCTTAATCTTCCTCCACTGACTGAATCAGGGGAAAGAGAGAGAGAGAAGAGAGAGAGAGAGAGAGAGAGAGAGAGAGAGAGAGAGAGAGAGAGAGAGAGAATAAGCGATTTCAAGCTTCCCTGGAGTTATTATAAAGAATGAATCACTTTAGAAATACTGCTTTGAATACACTACAAGGAAATTATACTCCGAGGTACTAAACACAGTTGATTAAGTTTTATAAGTAGCAATTTTTTCATTGCACGGATGGGTGCGTACCTGCTGGTTTGCAGGTCTGTGGTCCTGGTCCAGGGTTGCACTTGCTGCCCTGAAGAGGTGGTGCCCACAGGTGGGAACAGTGCTGCCGGGAACGGCAGCTAAGGGCACGGTGTGTGGCATCTGGCCCCCGGTGTGAATGACCTGCTGCCCGGCTCCGCCTCAGTGCACTGCCCTCCTTTTAGGACAAGCCAAGCGGGGCAGGTTGCTGCAAGCTTATAAGGGAGGAGCTGTGGTTGGTGCCAGCCGTGAAAGAATAAGAAGCGACTTGCTTTGTACAAGTGTGGGCCTTAGCTCCTGGATTCGTTTCCTAAAGCACCACAAACTGGGGGGCTTAAAGAACAGACATTGATTGTCTCCCAGTTTTGGAGGCCAGACGTCGGAGATGGAGGTGTCGGCAGGGTTGGTGCCTTCTGAGGGCCATGAGGGAAGGGTCTGCTCCAGGCCCCTCTGATTGGCTTTTACTCATAGATGGCTATTTCCATGCTCACATGGCATTCTCGCTAGATGCATATCTGTCTCCAAATTTCCCCTTTTTATGAGTCACCAATCATGTTGGATGAGGGCCCACCCTAATGACTTGACTTTAACTTAATGACCTTAAAAACACTCCAACTAAGGTCCTACCTGAGGTACTGGGGATTAGGATGTCAACATGGGAATTTGGGAGGGACACACTTCAACCCATGACAGTTCCTGAGATGTTCTGTCTCACAGGTGCCTCCCTCCCTGCTGTCATGCTCTTGTCCCGGTTTCTGCAAGGCTCCTGGTGGTGACAGCCTATAACTGGGGAAGGGCAGGGTGCTTGGCTTCTCTTTTTAGATCTTCCAGATGCTGAAGTCTGGTGTCGGTCTTCCTGCCTTAAAATCCTCGCTCCCTCCGCCTTCCATCCCTCTTGCTCCTTACTTCCCAACGTCTGCGACAGGCTCCCACGTACTCAGACTGGAAGCTTCTGCGTCAGTGTCCACTTTGTCCTTTTCCTTCCCATTCTCTCACACCCCAAAGCGCTCGTCCTGCTTCCTGCACCACGATCTCCATCTCCTCCCTCCCTGCCCTTTGCTACGACAGCTGTATTTTCCACCCTCGTGGCCTCTCGCCTACCTTGTTGCAGGAGCCCCGCAGGGGTCTCTGCCTTCACCCTCTCCGCCCCCACGCACTGCAGTCTTGCCATCACATGTTTCCCAAAAGTCAGCTTTGATAAGATCACCCCCTCAGTCAGGCAGCTTCAGGGGTTCTCCATTCTCTACTAAATCAAGACCAAAGTCTGGCTTACTATTTAACAGACTCCATGATTTTGAAATGGGTTTAGACCTTATATTAGTCAGCTCCAGCTGCCATAACAAAATTCCACAGAAGGGGCTGCGTAAACAACAGAAAGTTATTTCTCACAGTTCTGGAGGGTAGAAGTCTGAGGTCACAGTGCCAGCACGGTCACGGTTGGTGAGGGCTCCCTTCCTGGCTTACAGACGGCTACCTTTGCTGTGTCCTTACATGGCCTTTCTTCTGTGTGTGCATGGAGAAAGAAGGGGAGAGAGAGAGAGAGATGTGTCTTCCTCTTCTTAGAAGGCCACCAATCCCATCTGGTTAGGGCCCTACCCTTATCACTTCATTTAATCTTAATTACCTCCTAACGGCCCTATCTCCAAATAGAGTCATATTGGGGGTTAGGACTTCAACATATGAATTTGGAAGGGATCCAGTTCAGTCCACAGGAAACCTCAAATGTTAGTTGAACATGTACCACATGTCAGGCACTGGTGTAGGAGCTGAAGATAGAGCAAAGTGAACAGTGGGGAGGCAGATGGATGTATCTAAATATCCATAGCTATATACACAAATCTATAAGCTATAGAGATATATACACGCAAATACATATACACTCGCAACAATTGCAAGCCGTGATAAGTGCTATGAAGGAAAAGAAAGCATAGTAAGGGTGGTGAGGAAGCAGAGGGTACCAGGGGTTTGTTGTTTTCACAAATGATCAGGAAAGCTCTCGAATACAGCAACATGTAAGCAGATGGAGAATGGAAAATAATTTAGAGTTCAACCACTGGAATTCAATCCTTTAGCTCATGAGTCTGCAAAGTTTTCCTAGAAAGGAGAAGATAGGAAATATTTTTGGCTTCGTGGGCCATACAGTTTTGGTCTCCATCACCACGACCTACCTTGTATCGCAAAAGCAGCCACAGACAAAATAGAAACAAATGAGCGTGGCTGTGTGTCAATAAAACTTTATTTATGGACACTGAAATTTGAACTTCATGTAACTTGCATGTGTCGTGAAACATTCTTCTTTTGATTTTTTTTTTTTTAACTTAACAAGCTTGGAAAAACCATTCTTAGCGTAGAGTCTGTACCAAAACAGGAGTCTGACCAGATTTGGCCTGCAGGCTGCAGTTTGCAGTCCCCTGCTTTAGAGCGACAGCTGTAAGGTACCTCTCCGAGTTATGGGAGGAGAGTGGGGACCTCTGTAGGGCCTAGAACACAGTCCCTTGCACATAGTAGGTTCCCTATGTATTTGTTGAAGAAGAGAAAGAAGAGAGGGCAGGAGAGGGGAGAATAAATCAGGGTGTCAGAAATACTACAAACGTGAATTCCTGGCCCAGAGCCCCCAGGTTGACATGCCCTCCCCTTGGCTGTCCCCTCTTGGACTGCAAGGCCATTTCCTTTCATTTCCTCATGGCCTTGGCAGGCTCTGAAGCAAAGAGGTGTTGACACAGCCTTTGAAACGCCCTAAGCTCAGAGCCTTCTTTCCAAATCGAGGAGCAGGCAGCCTAGGCCGCCTTCCCACAAAACCCACTAGCTCAAGTCAGTGTCTCCTGCCGCCGGAAAAGCTTCCATGGCTCACCGTGGACACACATCCAGAAAAGGACACATGTAGCCACAGCCCAAAGCCCACGTGTGCTCTGTCCCCAGCATAATAACTCACAAGTGCCACTAATCTGCATTTTGAACCCAAGCACTTCAGTCTCCACTCTGAAAAGTCATTTGCATCCCCCGTGCAGGGCCCCTGACTGCTATATTAATCTCCCATTTGTCCCCTCCTGAGTCATCTAATATTACTGCTGGCTAATTAAAACATCAAAGCCCCAAGTACAACAGCCCTGCCAGAGGCCTCCTAATGCTGGGTTTCAAGTGTGCAGTTCAGCGCAGCCCAGAGTGGAGAGTGGCACGGCCGGCTCCCGGGCCCCTAATCAGGTGGCTTGTCAATGACCACCCCTCGTAGGCACATCTGGAAGCTCAACAGATGGCCTTTTTGATTAGGCCCGTTCGCTCACTCCCTCTGCTCACTGCCAATCAAGGCTGCCTGCTGCCCGCCCACTGGCCACACCCCACACCTCTTCCTCCCTCCTCGCTGGGCTCCCCACCCGTGTCTGCCCTCCCACCCTCTCCGTAGGTCTTGGGCCAGCACCACCGCTGTTATCCTCCCCACCCCATTCCAGCTGCCTCTCAGCCTCCAGGGCGTAAAGGTTGATGGTCCAGAGAGTTTCTACACCGGCTGAGTGATACCTAGTATTTAGGGAGGAGGGCTGGGTGCCTCCCCACATGGGCGAGGTAGGACTGGTTTTGCTCATGGACACAGGTTGTCAGCCCCATCAGAGGAATTTGTCATAACCAAGGCCTGCCCAGATGTGACTTCCATCGCCTGCCTGCATGGCTGCCGGAAGAGACCGCAGTGGAGAGAGAAGCCTGAAGAAGTATTTAGGATGACTTTCCAGGCCTTCAAAGGAAGTGGGGCTGTTGGTACATGGCTTCACCTGGGGACACGGATAGAATAATTTAAGAGTTTGGCAGGATAGCAAGTGCAAACGTGGATCGAAGGGAAGAACTCACGCAAATCCCTTTCCTCCTGCTCCCAGTATTGTAGTAGTGTAGTAATACCTACAGCAAGAGTCGTAGTCATAATACTAGAAGTTGTACTGGTGCTGGCAGAATAATAACACCAATTGTAATAAGTAATGGCTAACATTGAAGAGATGATTGCTGTCATCCGAGTGAGAGATGATGGTGGCTTGGACAGAGGAGTGGATGGATTCTAGAGCTATTTAGAAAGCTCAAGTGGATGGGAGTGGGAGATGGATTTGGTAGGGGAGATACGGAGGAGGATGTACAGGTCACCTCCCACCTGTGGCGTGCAGAGGTGGATGGATGGTGGCACCCAGCAGTGAGATGGGACCCGTAGGGATGACCGGATCTGGCCAGGGCATGGAGAAGTCAGAGATCGTGAGTCATAGCACCCTCCATTTGTTCTCTGCCATCGCTCCCTGCGCTGTGCTGGAGTTATCTTTAATAATGCACTGTTCGCCTGCTTTCTGGTGTTTCAATTCCAGCCTGGCAGCATGGATGCTTTAGCACAGAGGTGGCCACTGGCCAGAAAGGCAGCTATGGTATGCCTCTCACCTCAGGACCTTTGCACAAGCTGTTCGCTCTGCCTGCAAGACCCTGCGCCCCCTTCTTTGCTTTGTTAAGATTGACTTGTCCTTCAGGTCTTGACGTAGAAGTCAAACGCTCTGGGTCAAGTGCCTCTTCTGTGTGCTTCCACAGTCCCCTACACACCGTCAGGTCCCATGTTTGGAACCCATCGCTCTCGATTATGAGTCATTCAGTTGTGGTCCCCCCCACCACCACCCATAGGACTGTGAACTCCATGAGGGCAGAGCTCACATCTGTCTAGTTTGTTGCTGTAGCCTTGGCCCTTGACACCTTGCCTGGCACATAGGAGATACTCAATAAGTGAATGAGTGTATGAACAAATGAGTAAATTACGCACAAAGGCCAAGAGGCAGGATTATCAAACAGTTAAGGGCGTGGTTTGAGAGCCAGACTGCCAGGATTTGACTCCGGGCTCCAGCTGACTAGCTCTGTGATCTTGGATGACTCAGCTAACCTCTCTGTGCCTCAGTTTTTCTCATCTGTGAAATGGGGATGATAAGGTTGGTACATAGCACACAGTAAGTGCTCATAGGATGCTAGTTTTCGGTAGTAGTCCTTCAGAGTTCGCTGTGATTGCTGTCCCATTTAATGGTAACTCACAGCTCCCTCGCCCACCTAAATTCCTCCAGGCTGATGAGATGCGGACCCTGCCTCCTTTCTGAATGCATCTCCTTGCACATGCCCTGACTCATATGCTCCAGCCACACTGGCCTCTTTGCTGGTCCTTTGAACTTCACAAGCCCATTCCTACCTCAGGACCTTTGCACTTGCCTTTCTCCCCTCCACCATCACCTCCCTTTGATGATACTCTTATCACCACCTTAAATGATATGTTCATGTATTCATTTACTTACTATTTCTAGTTCTCCCACAACAGTGCTCCGGGCAAGGACCCCATCTGTCTTGTTCACCACAGCCCCCAATGCCAAACAACACCTGGCACATAGGAGGGGGCCAAGAAATGCTAGTTGAATGTATGAACGCCCTGCCTCAAGGTCATTGCCCATTGCTCTACTCTTCAGCGTGAGTGTCACTAAACATCGGCTATTCTCCCCTCCCTGGCTCAGCGGTCGCATCGGGGTATGTGGGCTACCTCTCCCTTACAGTTGCTGAGTGACGGACGCTTCTTGTCTGAGGCATGGGCACACCTGTGCCCAGGCAGGGAGACAAGTACTCAGGAACACCCAAGACCGAATGTGATCTTTATCCATGAGTCTGAAATGGAGGAGCCAACGTTGGTCAGGATAATTCCCTCACCGACTGGGAATTTCAGTACAGAGGTGAAGTAAAGCTGAAGAGAAGTGGAGGACTGAAAGTGTTCAAGCCCGAGGGAACAGAACATGCAAAGGTCCTGAGGCAGGGACACACCTGGCATTTTTGAGAGACAGAAACCTGAAATTTGGGGAAAACGTTCTATGCTTCCAACCTTTCTGTTATAGTAATTTAACCTTCTGTTTTGCCAGTACTTGCTAGAAATGGTGAGTTTGAGCTGTAGCAGGGAGGGCCAGAATTCCAAGTAACTTGACCCTTCATCCGCAGGTTTGAGTCCTCAGCCCTGGGAGCTGTTGCTATTCAGAGAGGCGAATGGTGTCCTTTAGTCATGTATTCATTCCATAAACATTCATGGAGTCCCTACTATGTGCCAGACCCTGTGCTAGGCAGCTGAGACACCTCCCCCCCCCCGCCCCGAGTTCCTGACACCACTCCCAGCATAGAACCCGAAAGGCTCTTCCACGGCGCCTCCTCCTGCATAGGTGGAGGAATCAGACCCCCAGCCACCTTGCACGTGTCAACCAGGGAGAGTCAGAGCCTTCTCTCTGTGAACACAGTTTGGAACTCGGAGCAGATTCCAGGAAGACCAGCGCCTCTCCCCGCCCCACTAGCGACGATTTTCCAGTGTCCTCCAGACCCAGCCTAATGTCCCATCTTCATTCTCTCCTCCAGCCCCCTGCCTCAGGAAAACAGTCGCCCCCAAAGAATGGCAGCCCTTCCAAGTGCCCCCGCTTCCTCAAGGTCAAGAACTGGGAGACTGACGTAGTTCTCACGGACACTCTCCACCTGAAGAGCACGTTGGTGAGTGTCTCAGGAGGGTATAGACCAGGATTTCTCCATCTCAGCACTATCCACGTGTGGAGCCAAATAATTCTTTGTTGGGGGGACTGTCCTGTGCATTAAAGGACGTTTAGCATCATCCCTGGCTTGTACCCACCGCATGTCAGTAGCCCACCTGAAGTTGTGACAACCACAAATGTCTCCAGATATTGCCAGCTGTCCCCTCGGTGGGAAATTCACCTCCCGGTTTGACAACTACTGTTGGACACTTAGTCACTCGTGTAAATACTTCTATTTGTGTACCTTGAACCAAAAAGAATCTAAGGGGTGTTGCCGGTTCTGAATACATTGTCTCTCACAGTCTGGCCACTGATGGAGTATTGAGCAAACTCTTCCTTACTTTCACAGTGTGTCCTCTAAATTTTTATATCATATTTTGAACAGTCGACAATGTATTGCTTTCCGTTTTTGTTAAAAATGGGCCTCACGGAGGCACGCCGTATCAGTTAGCTATTGTAGTGGAACAAACTGCCCCCAGATTTGATGGCTTCAAACAGCAACCACTTACTCTTTCAAAAGTCCACGGATTGGCTGGGTGGTCCGGCCCATCTCAGTTGACCTCATGTATCTGCAGTGATCTGAGCAGTCAGCTAAGGGTAGGCCGTTAGCAGTCAGCTAAGGGTGGCCCTGGCTGGGATACCTCAACTCTGTTCCACGTGGTTCCCCATCCTGCGGCAAGGCAGCCTGACCTTGTTCACGTGGTGTTTGCAGGATTCTAAGAGAATGAGCAGAAGCATACGCGATCTCTTGAGGGCTAAGCTCTAAATCAGCCAAGTGTGAGCTCTACCACATTCTACTGGCCAAACCATCCCAGATTCAAGGGGTGCGGGAATAAATGCCACTTCATGATGGAGAGTTGCTGTAAAGTCAATTTGCAAAAGGTGTGAATCCAGGGAAGGGAAGAATTGGGGCTATTGTTTGCGATCAAAGTACCATAGATGTGTTCAAACAAGTTACTGTAGCCACTCTTCTAACTCCTTGTTCAGCGTGGGATGAGACAATATTCTGGCATACAGTACCAGTGGTTCAGTCACAAAGCCGCTCTTCCCCCAGGTGAGTCAAGCAAACACTTTCAGAACCTTAAAATGCCGCTTCGCATCCCCTACTTTGGCAAATGGCCACCTCCAACAAGGATTTGAAGCTGGTATTGAGCAATCCGCTTTAGGGCAAAGCCCCTGTAAACCACGAACATCAGATTCAGGTCTGCAGCCCCAAACCTGCCACACTTGGGTAGAACCAAGTGATAGCCCAAATATCTGTTTTCCCTCCAGGAAACGGGATGCAGCGAGCATATCTGTATGGGCTCCATCATGCATGCTTCTCAGCAAGTGCGAAGGCCTGAAGACGTCCGCACAAAAGAACAGCTCTTCCCTCTTGCCAAAGAGTTTATTGATCAGTACTACTCGTCAATTAAAAGGCAAGTTTATATTGACTCGGGATAAGTTACTAAGTACTGGGGACAAAGACGTCTGCTCCAGTTTTGCAGACAATTGAACCAAGGCGTAAGCATTGGTTCTGCCTGCCATATATAAAGGTTGAAAACTGGTGGCCCAAGGGCCAAATCTGACCCCCCACAATGTTTTTGTTTGGCCTCCAAAGTGTTGTTTAAATTGGAAACATTTCAAGTAACTCCACGCCTAGGTATGTACCCTAAAGAAACTCTCACCCTGGTTCACAAGAAGGCATGCATAAAAATATTCACTGAACAACAGAGTAAGAGGGAAGGGTGCTGGTAAAAGAGGGTAAAAGGGATCAAATATATGGGGATGGAAGGAGAACTGACTCTGGGTGGTTAGCACACAACGTGATACATAGATGATGTTTTATAGAATTATACACTTGAAACCTATGTAATTTTACTAACCATTGTCACCCCAATAAATTTAATTTAAAAAAATGTTCATTGAACCATTGTTATAATAGGAAAAAAATTTAAATTAAAGAACAAACTGGAAACCACCACAACTCCATTGACAGGAGAATCTGTAAATAAGATGTGGTATTTTCTGCCCTGGAATATTATACAGCTGTGAAAAATGAATGGGTTCGAATTCTGCATGTTCACGGGAATGATGCTGAAAAATAACTTTGAGCAGAAGAAAGAAAGGACAAGTTGTAAAAGGATACATTGAGGACATCACCATTTATATAAAAGTTTTAAGCATGCAGCATAATACTGTCCATGATTTAGGGGATATATACCCATGTGGCAAAAGTATAAGTAAAAGCATGAGAATGGTAAGTGCCATATTCAAAATAGCAATCACTTCTGGGAAGAAAGTAGGCTATGAAGGGAAAGTCGTCCCCAGGGAACTATAATATTATTTCTTAGTTATTTATTATTTCTTAGGCTCCGGTGTTCATTATATTATATTATTCTCTATACCATTTTGAAAGCCTGAAATTTTTCATAATATTATTTTTAACTTTCGAAAATTAAATTCATTGCCATCATTTAAAATTAGAAGCACTTTCTTTAAAAATCAGATTTCCAATTTCTTTTGAAAGAAGATCTGGCAGCACTAGGCCCCCATGCCTATCAGGCGACAACTGGCTGAAGCCGAGTTGTGACTTGTCCCCTTTGGACCAGGCATGGGCTCACCTGTTTGCCGCAGTCCCCACTCAGCCAGTTCAGTCACGGCTCGGCCTTGGTGGGCATTTGAATTTGCAGTCTCTGCTTTATGCTTGAACTACTGTGTCCGGAAATCAGCCCGGGCTTTCTATGGCTTCTGGCCTCCTGTAATAGCAGCTCACACTTTCCACCAACCTCTAATTTTGGAGAGAAGGTGATATTCCCGTGTCCCTTCCTTCCTCACTCAGATTTGGCTCCAAAGCCCACATGGAGAGGCTAGAAGAGGTGAACAAAGAGATTGAAACCACCAGCACCTACCAGCTCAAAGACACGGAGCTCATCTATGGAGCTAAGCACGCCTGGCGGAATGCCTCCCGCTGTGTTGGCAGGATCCAGTGGTCCAAGCTGCAGGTGGGTAGTGAGGCTCAGATACTTGGACAGTCCCTTTGGTGGAGGGGGTGATGAGAGGGGTGAGCTTTAAAAAACCTCAGCTTCTACCAAGAGCACCTGGAGTCCATGATGAACTACCAGACGGTGGCCATGGGGTCCCAAATTCTCAGATTATGAGCAAATCTGGTTTAGATTAGGCTGGTGCAATAGTAATTGCGGTTTTTGCAATTATTTTTAACCTTTTGAACTGCAATTACTTTTGCACTAACCTAACAGGTATGTCTCATTTAGCCAACAGTGTTTTGGTTTTTTTCTTTTTCTTTCTGTCTTTTTTTAATGAATTTGCATGTCTCTTGGTAGGGCTTACACGCTCCAGTTTATTGCAGACCCTACCACTCCCTTTTGTTTTACACCTGCTCTCTTTGCTTCTGTGGATTATCTGCCTGCTCCCTGAAAACATCAGATCCTGTGCCCCCTGGCCTGACTTTTTTCTGTGGGGAATCGTTTCAAGGTGGAAGTAGATGAGTTACCAAGCTCATTTGTTTGATTTTTGCTTTAGTTTTTTTAATCCCTAATAACCCAACAGGAACTATAACCGGCCTAGGAAAAGTCTCTCCTTTACTCTCCACTCCTTTCCCATATCACTTACACTCCACGCCTATGCCTATGGGGAGGGGATTTCTCCTGGTTTGGTGGAGTAGTGAGCATCTCACTATACAGTGGGGCCCCGATGGCATGCGCTCTGGCCTCTCTTCAGTGGGAAGCGGCCCCTGGGGAGCGAAGAAGGGATGGAGGAGGCCCCCAATCCCACAATGCACCTCTTCCAGGTGTTCGATGCCCGAGACTGCACCACGGCCCACGGCATGTTCAACTATATTTGCAACCATATCAAGTATGCTACCAACAAAGGGAACCTCAGGTGAGCTGACCCGCTTGGGGGAGGGGAGTCTCATGTCACCCTTGGGTCTGAAAATGCTCCCCTTCTCCTCTCCGGGAGATGCACCAAGCTGGGAGAGACGGCCTGGCATCCTTGTTCCACCCTCTGTGTTCCATCTCTTCTGGGAGAAACACACTCCTGTGTGGGTTACAAAGCTACAACCACCAAAATCGCATTCAACCCACAGTTCATTATCACCCATGGAGGGGGCAGGATGTTTCTCATTCCCAGGAATCGGAGAAATCCCATTGCCAGCGGTGACCGGCTTTTACCAGCTCCTGCTCTGCTGCCTGGAGCCACCTCTGAATCCCCGCTCCGTGTAAAAGGCAGTTCCTCTTCCCGTTGCTGTGGGGACCGCTCCTTCAGGTTCCACCACGCCAGGCCACACTTTGGATTCCTTTGGCCCCCTCCAAAGAACAAAGCCACCCAGCAGCAAAGCCAAAGGAGGATGGCACCGGTGTGAGCTGGTGGCTTTCCACACTGGCAGGCCGCAGCTGAGAGAGGAGCAGCTGCAAAGGAACAGCTGGGGCCCCCGCAGACAGGCGGCTGCAGTCCTTCATCCTGCTCACTCAGCCCTGTGCTGGCATCTGTGCCCAGCTCCCAAGGACCAGCCCCGTCTCCAGGCTGCACTGAGCTCATCCCCAAATGCTTGTTAGCATTTCGCATGGGTTTTCTTGCATGTATCTCTTCCTTGAGGAGGCGACAGTGTTTGCCAGCTGAGCCTACCAGTAAGGAAAGTGTCTGGAATCAAAGCTCCGGGCCTACACAGGGAATCACTACAGCGAACCTTAAACAACACTGGATTCAACTGCCCGGGACTCACTTATAGGCAGATTTTTTTTTCCCCCCAAGAAACGCAGTAGATGTGTTTTCTCTTCCTTGTGATCTTCTTAATAATACTTTCTCTTCTCTAGCTTACTTTATTGCAAGAATACAGCATGGAACACATATAACATACAAAACACGTTGATTGACCGTTTATATTATTGGTAAAGCTTCCAGTCAAGTAGGCTATCAGTAGTTAAGTTTTGGAGGAGTCACAAGTTAGACGTGGATTTTCACCTGCACCAGGGGTCAGTACCCCCAAACCCTGCATCCTTCAAGCGTTAACTGTATATCTTTGTCCTAAAAGACCTCACCCCTTAGGAAACATCCTGCATACCTTGAGGAGGACAGAAGGGCCAGGTAAAGGTGTTGCCCTCAAGGATTCTGTGGGCCATTCTGGTCGTTTTCAAATGTTGTTGTGACCAGGTGATATTGGGGTGGGGAGGAGGCTCATGGGCAATGAACCTCCACTTTTATCAGTTACCCACTGGGGACTAGGAAGATAAGATCTTCTATTAAATAAAAGAGTGAGGTGATTCTTTTTTTAAAACGTTTTAAACCACACACCAGACACTGTGAGAGGCCATGAGAGAATATATACCGTGTATAGAAATAATCTAAACAGAGGAGAGGAAGGCAGGCAAGAGAGAGGCGAGAGAGAAAAAGAGAGAGAGAGAGAGAATTTAAACAGGGCAGGTCATTCCACCTGCCGTTCAATGAGATTATGCGTAGGAGATGCACGTAGGAGACGAGAGAGGCATAAATGTGTTAGATTTCTGCCGTTGGTTTCGCTTCCTGCGCACGTAGGAAGCGTCCCACCCCGCTGTGTGTGATTCTGGTGTTTCTAAACATACTTTTAAAATATATATATTACACAAACATTCTTTATCTGGTGCCCAACCAAAGAAACAGCAATGTGTTTTGCTGCTGGAGGGAAAATCAATGGTTTGACTCATTCTGTATCCATCCCAAATATGGAGACATTACTCAGATTTTTAAGAGCACCTCTGGTTCTGTGTGACTTTCACCTTGAGCCCCATTCTAGACTCACCCCTGAACTATTAAGTGCAGTATTGTCCTGGGTAGACTGTAAGACCTAAATGTGCTCAGAGAAAAAGACCTTGAGAACTAGATGAGGAGACAGGGGGTGCTCTGTGGGGAAGGTGGATTCCAGTCAGGCCTTGCATGTGGATGCATGAGCGCAGAGGGGAGTTTCAGCCCAGGGGGCAGCAAGGCAAAGTTCCAGGGGCAGGATGTGTATGGGGGAAGATCTATGAGCCACGGGCTGGACCCACATGTGACCTCCATGCTGACACACGCTAGGATCGTGTCTCTCATAGCCTGGGATTCCGTCCACTGCTGGGATTGATGAGTCCATGTGGCAGGAGCTCCCGGAATGAGATAACATTGAGCCACATCATGAAAAAGCCGTTCTCCTTTCAATTCTTTGGAATCCTTCTGATGATGCCAAGGAGAAAGTCTCCGTTTGGTGCTTAACCGTCATGAACGCCTTTCTGACACTGCTGATCTCCTTTGAACAAAAAGAGAGCAGGGCTCCAGCGAGGTGCCTCCTTCAGGCAACGTCTTTCTACAACTTAATAACGGTGTGTGGTCTCGTAGTGGCCGACTTCGGTCGGCGAGGCCAGTGGTGATCTATAGTTTTAAAGTAAATAAATACGAATACATATGGAAGTTGATTCCTTTTTAGTTGTAAGTCTCTATAGACTTTGGTGTCGTATGGGGAGCGGCGGCGGAGGGGAGGGGGTCCGAATTGGGCAAGAATTAATGGTAGTCATGATGTTAGGGGAAAGAACAGGACTACAAATTGATGGTGCATTCTTAAAGGGAAGCAGCATCCCTGGAGATGACCTGTTGCCAAACTCCCTGGAAAACTAGCCCAAGTCAAGATGGGTTAAAAGTCCCATCGGAGAAGCACTCGCCTTCCTTCAGCAAGCGGACGTGGGGCCTCCCGTCCTCCACCCTTCCTCAGACCAGTGGTCCCAGGGAGGCACAGGGCAAGGTCCCTCTCTTCCAACACCTGCTCCATGGCCCTGGGGACCTTGGCTCAGGTGTAATCCCACCTGAGCTTCATGCCATCGTTGGCTTGGGCAACACCTTCCCCAGTGTGTCCCCAAAGTGCAAGACCTGCCCTGACACCAGGTGTCCTCCTCTCTCTACCACAGGTCTGCCATCACCATATTTCCCCAGAGGATTGACAGCAGGCGTGATTTCCGAGTCTGGAACTCCCAGCTCATTCGCTATGCTGGCTACAAGCAGCCCGACGGCTCCATCCTGGGGGATCCAGCCAGTGTGGAATTGACAGAGGTACATGCCCCGACCCTGCCCGCCCCCCCGGGCTCTCATCCCTCCAAACCGTCTTTATCTACAGACTTTTCTTAGTTTAATGGTGTCGTCACAGGGAAAGCAACAAATGGGATGCATTTTATTCTTCCCCAGGTCTCCTTTTCCTGTTGGCTGCCCCCAGTCTAGCTGGTTCTTTTACAGCTGGTCATTTGGTCATTTTCATGCCATTACCTTGTCCGACCCTCATGATGGGAACCATTGCTCCATTTCACAAATGGGTAGACTGAGACTCACCAAGGCCAAATGAGTTATCCAAGGCTATACCTGAACAGAGGGAAAGCTAGAAGTACAGATCTACTGCCTCTCACCTGGAGGAGAGAAGCTGACATGTGGAAGCTATGTCTGACATCCACCTTTTCTGAGTTGGTTAATATGTCAGACTCATATCATTTAGTCATTCATTCATTTGTTCATACAACCCTTCTACCCACCAACCCATCTTTGGGTGGGCCGGACTCTCTGTGGTATCAGCACCACCACAATTGCTGGCAGCCCAAGTTAATTCCTAAAAGCCACCAGGAACGTGAGCAGCACCATCCAAGACTCCTTCCAGGTGGTGCAGACAGGTAGCACAGCTCAGCATGGCAGCTCACAGCATTTATGCCCATGAGAAACAACACAGGCAGACCCCCTGCCTGCAGTGATCTCAGGCACACAGACCTGGTACCCCCTTTTGTTGATCATCCACTCAGCTACGGCTGGACATCATTTTTGTCCCTTCCTCAAACACCCCTCTAACTTTACCCCAGTACCTCCCCCAGGATGGAGCTGGCATGGCAAGGGCGATTCCATTCCCTCAGTCGCTGCGGACTTTATTTGCATGTGCCTTTCTTATTGAAATGTTGTTATCCTGAGGAGGGGGCTATCACCAGGGCAACCAGGAGTCACACCTGTGCTATTTTAGACTCAGCCAGACTCTCTGTTCCACTTGGCTGAGCGCTAACTGTATACTTGGCTGACCTTGTCCTCATGGCCACCAGAACATGAAAGCCCCAGCTTCCTCCTCTCCTTCTGTCTCCAGAAGCCTCACTGACAGGACATGTTCTCCTAAGCCCATAAGTTCATGCTTCCTCTTTCTACTAACACAGCAGAAAGGATCAACCAACATAACCATATAACGGTGTCTTTTGAAACGCTCTCACTCTGCTCTAGCCAATATGGCAGCCTCTGGCCACGTGTGGCTAGCGAGCACTTGAAATGTGGTGAGTCCAAATTGAGACAAGGGTAAGTGTAAAATACATACCAGATCTCCCAGACAGAGAACAAAAAAAAAGGGAGTGGAAAATATCTCATTAGTGGTTTATTTTAATTACATATTGAAAGAATAATATTGTGGATAATATTGGGCATATCTATAATATTTATTAATAAATTAATGTATTGGATTAATAAATATATTTAATTTATGTTAAATATATTAATATTAATAACATTGGATAATTTATCATTAATAAGTTAATGGTGATATTTAATACATTTAATGACATTTTATATATTTTATGTATTTGTTAGATTAATAAGTATATTACACATTTAATTTTAATTTCAAATATATCAAAATGTGTTGATATTAATATTTAATACAGTGTTGATAAATTAATATTAGTATCACTATAATTAATATAAGTATGATGACTACTAATTTAATAATTCCATATTATTGAAATTAAAATATATATTTTTAAATGAATATATGATTAACATTATTTTCATCTGTTTGGTCTTTTTAAAACTTTTTAAAATGTGGCCTCTAGAAAATTTTAAATTATTTGTGTGGTTCGCTTTCTATTTCGATTGGACAGTTGCTCTAACAGATGCGTTTTATTCACTAATTCTAATAGATCCGTCCTCATCAAATTCAGTAGATTTTCTTCATATCTCAGGGCACCCAATGCAAACACTGCCAGGCGAGCACCTACTGTGTGCCAGGCCCTGTGTGTGAAGGCGCTGCCAATGAGGCAACAGGCAGATGCACCCTTTGCCCTTCAGGGGTTCCCAGTGGGCAGGGAAGACCCAGAAACCAAAAGTAGGTGCAGTGCTGGGGGACAGGTTTGCCCTCTGTTCTGTGGGAGCACGAGAGGTGTGGTACTAGTTACGTGGCGATATCAGGGAGAACTTGATAAAGGAGGCCGCTTGGACCAGAGCCTCTGGAAGAAGGGGTTGCCAGCTGGCTTGACCTGGGGTCTTTGCCGCTCCCCATGACCATCGTGTTTGGAGGGCCTGGTGGCCTGACCTGGCCGGTCTGGTTGCAGATCTGCATACAGCAAGGTTGGAAACCCCCGAGAGGCCGCTTCGATGTCCTGCCACTCCTGCTCCAGGCCAACGGCAATGACCCTGAGCTCTTCCAGATTCCTCCAGAGCTGGTGTTGGAAGTGCCCATCAGGCACCCCAAGTAAGCGGGACTAGCATGGAGTGGGTGAGGCTGAATGGATTTGCCAGTGCCCTCTCTGCTCATCCCAATATTCCCCTGGCTCTCTTTCCAGCCTAGACATAGGCAGAAAGGGGGTCTCGGTTCCAATTCCCACCATGGGGCCTGGGCTGACTGGGCCCCCCAAGAACTCCTTCTTGAAGAGCCTGGGGACTGCCATCTTTTTTGTATTATAATCTCCTAACTCAATCCCTTCCTAAGCATTTAACCAGGACCTGCTTTTTTTCCAGCCCTAAGGGTTGGACGAGCAGAAGTACCTACTGTCTTGTTGTGCACACAAATTTTTACATAACTTGATTTGGGTCAAGTCCTAAAGGAATTTGGAACCAGGAAGGAGCTGTAAGGATTGGGGCCAGCCACACAAGCAGAATTTACACTGTAAAAGTGAAAGAAATCCACAATGGGGCACTGGCCTGGAGGGCAAAATTGAAGCAGGTGCCAAAAAACTCAGTAATCGAGATTAAATAATATTTTAATGCAATATTTTTTTTGAAAAAATGAAAAATAATTTTAAAAAATCTATGATGCACCATATATCACAATTTTAAATAAAGACAGGATCCAGATCAGGGCTGGGATTAGAATGAGGCAAGCCAGGTGAGTCATGCAAGAGTACAAGGTGGGATCTTGTCTTTCTTTAAAGTTTTAATATTATCCAAATAACCACTTAATTCCAATAAAGTGGTGCAATAGAAATTTTATGGTGCTTAGAGGCATGCAGTCACCGGACCCAACCCAGACAGGTCATCCGGGAAGACTTCCCAGACTCAATACCATTTTAGTCGAGAATTAAACTGTAGGTAAGACCTGGAAAGATACAGAAGGAAGAGAGAAACTCCCAGGAGGAAGGAACTGCCATGCAAAGGTCCTGAGGTAGGAAGGACCTCACTTTCTCCTGGACTAACTTTCAGAGTGTGTTTGGAAGATAAACAGGAGCCCAAGGCAGTGGTTCCCAGACCTGGATATCCATCCACATCACCTGGGAAATGTGAAGAATACTTCTTCTCAGGTCCCAGCTCTGGAACCTGTGATACTACAGGTCTGAAGCAGAGCCCAGGAATTGGGTTCTGATATAGTCAGTCCCATTCAGTCGCTGGCATTTCAGCATCCCCAGACTAAGAGTATCTCACCCATGTGTCCACCTATGAGACTTCTGCCCCACAGTGAGCTGGGCTATGTTGCTCTTCGCAGGTTCGAGTGGTTCAAGGACCTGGGGCTAAAGTGGTATGGCCTCCCCGCTGTGGCCAACATGCTTTTGGAGATTGGCGGCCTGGAGTTCAGCGCCTGTCCCTTCAGTGGCTGGTACATGGGCACAGAGATTGGTGTCCGCGACTACTGTGACAACTCTCGGTACAACATCCTAGAGGTGAGGTCCTTCCTTAGTCACCATGGCAGGAAAACACAAGGCAGAGGAGGTGGGCTCAGCAGTCCTTTCCCACAGCCGAGCTTTGGGGTTAAAAAGAACCTGCCATGCCAGTGAAGGCCCTGGCCATTCCAGAGACGTCCTTGACCCTAATAGTTAATGTACTGTGGGGGAGGCACTGCTCAAAGCACTTTGCGTGTGTTAACATGCTCTTTTAATCCTCACCACAACTTTCAGATATGAAAATCCCCCTTTCACAGATAAGGAAACCGGGGCCTTTTGGAAGGATGAAATGACAAGTTCAAGGTCATGCCCCTAGCAAGCAAATGGCAGAGCTGTGATGCAGACCCATTCTGGCTTTATGGCCCTACTTCATAACCATTCTGCTACACTGCCTCTCAGTGTCAAACTCTGTTAGAAGGGTGTGAGAATGACCCATGAACTTGGGACATTTTTTGTCTGCTTTCTGAAAACCAAGGGAGGAGGGTTGGCAGTGGGTCCATGTCCATTTCTCCATGGAGGGTCTGTTTTCCTCCTGGGCTGAGTCATCCTTATCTACTAAAAAGTGCTGGGGTGGACTGCTTCCTGGAACTCCACTTGGATGAAAGCATCGGGATTGCTCTGGTTTTGTCAGCAAATGTTGTTCCTAATAACGGTCTGCAGTAGTTGGCCTTGTTTCAAAATAGGGCACAGAGAAACAGAGACGTTGAGCGCTGGGCCGATGTCACACAGTAAATAAGGGACAGAGTCAAGATTAGGACTGCGAACCAAGCATTGGGCTTATGTTGTGAAAATCCATGGATGTGCACGTGGATAGACCTTGAGGGCATTATGCTAATTGAGCTAAGTCAGACACAGAAGGACAAGTACTGTCTGATCTCACTTATATGTAGAATCTAAAAGAGCCGAACTCGTAAAAACAGAAGGGAATGGTGGTCACCGCCAGGGGCTGCGGGATGGGGGCGGGGAGGAGAATTGGGGAGATGTTGTTTAAGTCCCGCAGATAAGTAAGTTCTGGAGGTCTAATACACAGCACCGGGACTGGAATCAGCAATACTGTGTGAGAACGTCAGAGCTGCTGAGAGACGACATCTTCCTTGTTCTCACCACAAAAAAGAAATCAGTGCTATGTGACGTGACAGAAGGGTTAACTAATGCTCCAGTGGCAACCTTATTACAATATGTAAATGTAGCAAACCAACACCTTAAACTTGTACACCTGAAACTTACACAATGTTATGTGTCAATTATGTCTCAATTTCTAAAAAATTCCGTAGGTGTTAGCCTGGAAAACAGAAGCCAAGGTCCCCCCTTGCGATACACTGGAATTACCTAGAGAGTTTTATGGTGCCCACGTCCCACTCCCCAGGATTCAGATGTAATCGCTCCAGGGTGGGGCCTAGGCTTCAGCATTCTCCCAAGCTCCCTAGAAGATTCCACTCAGCAGCCGCTGAGCTGTCCAAACTTCTGGCAGGAAAGGAAAAAACATGTTTTATAGATGTGGCTACAGTCTCACATTTGGGGATTATTTTTAAGTCCTATAAGGTTTTTGGATTTTTGCTGCAACGAATTTCTATTCTTTGGACTAAAGTAATGCTGTAGACGTAACAATTATAACATGATGGGCTATACCAACTCTCCTCTTTTATAAAATAACTCAAGTTTTATGTGTATTTATGTAAAGCAGCAAATGTCTCACTTTCTGCACTTGTGTCACTGTGAAGACCCCAGGCAGAACCTAATGCCTTAGCCTCAAAAAGCGAGTTTAATAATAAGTCTGCTTTCCTGGTCTCTGCTTCCACTCCGATTGCAAAGAGTCACTGGGTAACTTAAAGGAGACTGTCTCCCACCCAGGCCCTCCAATTCCAGCTGCCATTATGTACAAATGTTGACAGCTGGGGGTCGGAAGCGATTTGCCCAAAGCTGAGAAATTGTCACATTCTAGCCCCATAATGAGACCTGGGTTCCCACAAGTGACTAGAATTGACAGAGCAAGTGAAAAAGCAAGGCTCCAATTACTGAATTTGCTATTAGGTCTTCCCCACGCCTGACATCAGCTCCTACTTCAGCTTGAGCTGTAACATAAATGTCAGGGGTTGTTTTTCCCAAGTATTAATAATTTCGCCAAAGGAGTCAGCTGGTTGGAGAGCAGCTCCCAGGTCTTGGGCAGTACGTGTCTTCCTGGGGCTCCAGCTCCGAGGCCACCTGGCTCTATGGACTTTGAGCAAATCCAGTCACCCCACTGAGTCTCCATTTCTTCCTCTGTCAGATGGAGTCAGGCAGGTGTCCCCATGAGCTCAAAACATTCGTGGTCTAGATTACAAGTAGCAGCCACTGCAGGGGTGGAGCAGGTTGGGAGGGGAGCTTTTCATCCTAGAAAGCAGATGATGTCACTCCCAGACTCACACCTCTGCTTAAAACCCCACAAAGACACTTCTTGTCACCCTTGGAATAAATAAAATCCTGGCTCTTGGACACATCCTTCCCGGTCCTGCATGATCCACTCCTGCTCTTCTCTCTCACCAACTCCCCTGGCTCACCACCCTCTATATACACTGGCCTTTGTGAGTCTCAGATGGTGCAAGCCCCAACTCCCAGTCAGGGGCTTTCAAGGCTATCTCTCTGCCTAGAACCTACCCTCCCTCCATCTGTAAATGTCTTGCTTCTCCTCCTCCTCTCAGTCTCATTAGTGTGCCACCTCTCCAGGGGGCCTTCCCTGACTCTCCTGGTTCCATTATTCCTGCCCTCCTATCCTTCCTCATCCCATTTCCTTGTCTTATTTTCTTCCTAAGAATTAGCACTGATCACAATCTTAACTCTCTTCCCCACTGGAAGGTATACTCAATAATAAAAGAGTTGACCAAGTCTCTCTAGTTTCCTGCGACCAGTAGGAAAAATCCATAAAAATCTCTGTAGAACGAATGAGTTCATCAGTTCGCCAAAGAGTTGATTCACGGATGCACTGAGAAATTCACTGGTGGCACTAGCTAGCCCACCCCTCTTTAGTTGGAGGTGCTCCCGCCTGTGAGTCTGTTTCCTTCCCCTTTCAGGAAGTGGCCAAGAAGATGAACTTGGACATGAGGAAGACATCCTCCCTGTGGAAGGACCAGGCACTGGTGGAGATCAACATTGCAGTTCTCTACAGCTTCCAGGTAGCACCAGGGTCCAGGCTGTCCAGCCTCGGAGGGAAACTAAACCTTTCAGAGCCTTGAAGCAGAAGGTCAAGATTCCTACCTGCCAGGAGCTGCCTGTAGGGGGCTCTGTCCACCAGTGAGGTCTACATCCGGTTATGCATGCTTTCCTCTCCATTGTGGATCTTGGGTGGGGACCATTTGAGGAAGAGATGAATAGATGGGGGAAGGGGTGACTTGTCGCTTATGATGTTTTGGAATTAAGATGGCAGGTATCCTGTGTCTTGCCCCCTTTCGGGGACTCAGACTACTGCTTAACAGACAAATCCTCATGGTCATTATCAGAAGCATAAGAGCACCCAATGTACGTGTCCCCATGGTAAATGGTATTATAGTAGGATGGCTATAAAATTTATCATTGAGAGCCAAAGAGGGACACCACTCATAATTGTGTTGGGACAATGGGCAGAAGCCAGGATTCTCCTGGGCAAACCAGGAGACCCACAGAATAGAACTCATGCTCTATGATTGAGACCCGCTCTGTCCTCTGGGGGCTGCCCGTCTGAGAAGCTGGATCCTCACCCATGTACATGGAAGCCACACACGGACAGTAGAACGAACATATCCAGTCATGGGCAGACGTGAATATAAACCATAGGTCTCCACGTCAGGAGTAGGGAGAATGGGTACACTGAGGAATATCGCAGGGAAAAGACAAGTTGAGATGGGGTCTGGGGAGAGAACTCGCCGCTCCCCGGCCCCGCCGCCACTTCCCTCTCAGTCATGGAGGAATGAGGTTTCAGTTGTTGAAAATGATGGAGCGTGGTTTGGTTAACGGGTATGAAGACTGAGGAGCCATACCAGCGGGGGTGAGGGTGAGATGAGTGATTGGAAAAGAAAAGTGCAGGAAGGAGGCAACGGTTTGGGGGCAGAGTGCTGCTTGGGTACCATCTGACTTCCAACCGGCTGGATTACCTGGACAGGCAGTCCATTCACCTCTGCTGTGACTTACTTGTTTTAATTTTTAAACCTTTATTACTTAAAAATGTGCTTTTAAGAGGATTCCGTCTCACCGCCATAAATGGAGAGCCAATATCAGTTGCCATAAACAGAAGAGAATTGTAGATTTAAATAAACAAACAAGCACACAGAATAACAAAACAACATCGTTAAATTCTCACTAGAGAAGAGAGAGGTTCCTCTTTCTTGTTAAACTAAAGAGCGGGGTGGGGGAGAGGGACGTGGGCAAGAGAAGTGTTAAAGATACATTAGCACCCCACGGAGACTGTCTCCTGGATATACTCACAAGGATGGAAAGAGAAATGCAGAGAAGCATTTGACACTGACTGAAATCATCTCCAGGACCACCGTTTGGGAAACGCTGCTCTGTGGGGGAGGGAGTCCTGAAATACCCCAGCGTCTCTTCCCTTCTGACTCCTTGTCCCCTCTCCACCCACAGAGTGACAAAGTGACCATTGTTGACCACCACTCTGCCACCGAGTCTTTCATTAAGCACATGGAGAATGAGTACCGCTGCCGGGGGGGCTGCCCTGCCGACTGGGTGTGGATTGTGCCCCCCATGTCTGGCAGCATCACCCCCGTCTTTCATCAGGAGATGCTCAACTACCGGCTCACCCCCTCCTTCGAATACCAGGTCCTGCCCCCCCCCCCGCCTGCCTTTGCACTAAGTCTTCAATATCCTGCCTGTGTTATGCTTCGAGCATGTCTCCATTCAGCCTAGCCCTTGGGACAGGCAAGGGCTCAATCGCCATGCTTGGCTCATGGCTACCATACAGGACAGCACAACTCTAGAAGAAAGATGAATGGAGATGAAATGAGTAGTCTGGGGTCCCGAGGAAAGTGTTGGAGAGGGACTGACGGCTGAGGGGGAAGGTCTATCAGGACAGTGCAGGGAGGCTGGACCAGCCACTCTGTGCCAGGACCCCTGTGGTCACCACCAGCAGAATCACTCCCTTCAAGGGCTGAGGGTTGGGCATGGCTGGGCAGCCACAAGTGTGCAGGTGTCCCGAGCATCTCCCAAGAGGAGCCAAAGTCCCTCAGTGCAATGACCACGGTCCTCTCTTCCCAGCCTGACCCTTGGAACACCCATGTCTGGAAAGGGACCAACGGGACCCCCACAAAGAGGAGAGCCATCGGCTTCAAGAAGCTGGCAGAGTAAGTCTCCTGATGTAGGTGGAGGGAAGCATGTGCCGCCAAAACTCACAGAGCCCCAGAAAAGGAGGCCGGGCTGACGGACGTGCCTCTGACCTCTTCTGTGATAGGATTTCTCTATTTTCTCTTGACTTCCTCATGCCTTTTTTGCCTCAGAGTGTGAGATGTGAATGCCACGACAACACTTCTCCTTCCCAGTTTTACTTTCCTCAACCCAGTTTCATAAGTTCTTATCCTGGAGGCAGTGGTGTGTCAGTAAACCAGCTTTCCTAATAATAAGAAGGTTAAGAGTAGTAGTAATAATTGTAACATTTGCCAATTTCCATGGTGTAAATACTCCCACTGTGACCAATTTCAAGCTACCAACAGGAAGTTCCTGAACCCATAGTAGAGAGGAGCTGGCATGAACTGGCTCCAACCACCACTGCCTAGAGAGTGCTCTTGTCCAGGACTGAACTCTAATTTCACTGCTTCATTCATTCATTCATTCATTCACTCATTTATTCATTCATTATTTTTCCAACAAATGAATACTGAGTTCCAGGCACTGTGCTACTCTCCAGGAAGGCCCTCATGAGCCAGATAAATATGGCCCCTGCCCTCATGAAGCTCACAGCCATTCATCTGTCAAAGAATCACACATTATAGTAAACACTGCGAGTGCCGTCGAGGAACGATTCATGGTGCCATAAAGCAGATTTAACTGAGTTTGGGAGGTCAGAGAGGGCTTCCTGCAGGAGATGACAATTGAGCTGAAGAATAAGATGAATAAGACAACTGGGAAAATAAGGGAGGGAAGGGGGTTTATGGGCCAAAGCTGAAGAGTTAACCGAAGAGTTAAGTGTCCTGAATAACGCATGGCCAGCCAAGAGACCAGCTGACAAGTGGGGCGGAGCCAACTGAGACATTGAATGTGGAATGTGGAAGCCAGCCTTCTCCTAAAGAAAGAGCTCCACAGATCTACTCTGAGACTTCTCTGTTTGGAGGTAACGTTTTTTCAGAGGAGCTACCGTGTTCCCCCGAAAATAAGACCTAGCCGGACAATCAGCTCTAATGCATCTTTTGGAGCAAAAATTAATATAAGACCTGGTATTATATTATATTATGTTATATTATATTATATTATATTATATTATATTATATTATATTATATTATATTATATTAAACCGGGTCTTATAGTTAAATAAGACCCGGTCTTATATTAATTTTTGCTCCAAAAGATACATTAGAGCTGATTGTCCAGCTAGATTTTATTTTCGGGGAAACAGAGTAGGTATGCACTGAGCTTCTAATTCTTTTTCTTCGGTGCCCTTGGTGCAGAATTCTCTGTATGGTACCCAGTTGTGTAAAAGGTGCCATCCACGCCACTGACCCCAGAAGCAAGACAGGGTAGGTCTTCCAGGAACTCAAACCTAGGTCCTGCCTCCATTAATATGGCCCGAGCATCTCTCTTCCTCCCTCTGCTTCCACCTACCCTCATTTTCCAGCGCAGCAAGGACACATCAGCAGCCATTCTTTCACGAAGGAGAGAATTACAAATATTCTCTGGGGGGGCAGCCTTTGGCTTTGTTCAGTTCATCTGTCACTGAGGGAAGAAGGAAGGGAGAAATCTAAAACATTAATTGCACTATTAAATTTGGGGTAGAAACAATGGGAGTTAATTATAGCTGCTTTGCTATTCTCCAATCATTCAAAGGGAACCCTGCAGGCACCTTTTATTCTGCTGTTTCTCCCCCTTAGCCAGAGTGCGCCTGTAGCTTGGGTGGTTCCCCTGAGTCTAAAACAGGATGAATTTACCACCAGTAATCCCCAGGTGGGAGTAATTAGCCGTTTGTCTACGGTGAGATTCCTGGTTAGAACAGGGACGTTTGTTCAGAAGGTGAGCACAGGCCTTCCTGAGCCCCTGACCTGTGGGCCACCCCCATGCCCTCACGGATGGGGAGGAAGAAACACGGGCTGGTTCTGAATGCTCAGGTTCGCTAGAAAGAGCCTGGACTTGACATTTAAATTCCCCAAGGCAGCATCTTTCAAATTCATTCTCCCTTTTGTATGTATTTAGTACCTATTAGGTACCAGGCTCTATGCAAGCCCCTGGATATGCATGGCTGACTAAACCAGACCTCCTTTTTCATTTGTGGATCAATAAACCTCTAAAATCCCTTTGACCTCAATACCTGGTGGCTTATTCATGATTCGTTTCTCGCTCTGGCTGTCCCCCGCCCCAGGACATCTGCTGGTTCATAGCAACATTCTCTATGTTTTCCAGTTCCTATAACAATGTCTGGCACACAGTAGTTAGGCACTCAACACACATTGAATGAATGAATGAATGAATGAATGAGCAAATGAATGAATCATTATCTTTTGGGGACAATACTTGGCAAAGCAAGGATCGATCAAGTAACCACCGAATAAAACTAACCAACCGTTTTAGCTCAGGACTAGTTTCTCGGGAGGGATTTAATAAAGAGTAAAGGGGTGTCTTTCAACATGGCACCTAAGCTCAGCCTCCGAGTGTCCCTGAGCCGTGACAGATCAGAAGAGTAAGTTCTCTCCTAGTATATTTCATGGATCGTGGTTCGTGCCCAAAAGTCCCAACCTAATATTTCCCGTTTTCCTTTCTATCCTCTTTCTCCCAGAGCCGTCAAGTTCTCGGCCAAGCTAATGGGGCAGGCCATGGCTAAGAGGGTCAAGGCAACCATCCTGTATGCTACAGAGACAGGCAAATCGCAGGCCTACGCCAAAACCCTGTGTGAGATCTTCAAACACGCCTTTGATGCCAAGGTGGGTAGGGGGGCAGTGCCAGGTCTCCAGCCCCTCGTGGCAAATAAAGTTGGGAGGGGAGAGAGGGAAGTCAACAGAGAAGAACCCTTTCAGAAGGGATGAAAGCACACCCCAAGTTGCCCTTCAGCTCACACTACGCGCATTTGCATAGATTTCAGGGGGCGGTGATGCCCCTCTCTCTATGAATCCTCCAGGAGCCCAGGAATCACTAAAAGAAACCCTCATCTCTAGAGCAAAATGTTAGAGGGTTTCATGGAAATCAATTCTGGAGTCAGTTTGAGAAGCTCTACGTTACATACAGGTCAGTGGGTTTCTTTGCTGCAGGACTTCTCAGAACCTTTAACCTGCAAGTATGTGTTATAATCTCCAAAAGAGGAGGCGAGCGAATATAAATGTTTCCCAAGCATGTTTGTTCATGGCTCACTTATTTTCAAGGTGCATCTCAGGACAGTGGGCTTCCGTAGAACCCCCTTTGAGAAATATTGCTCAAGTGATGCTAAGATATAGGGCAACAATCTTTCCCTAAAGCAGGTATCTCAGACTTATTTGGTCCAGGTCCTCCTAACCGCTGGAAGGAGGATTAGAAAGGGGGCTGAGGAGGTGGTCAGATCCAGCCAGCCCGGTCATGCCCAGCCTAGATGTGGTCAAGAAGATTCCAGGATCACTTGGTTATAAGAAGCTCAAGGGTCACACACAGAATCTGTCTTTACTGGCAGCCAATCCCTTGCACCCTTACCCCAGGTTCTCGATGTCCCTTCAGGCCGCAGTGACCACAGAAAGGTCCCCCACTACCAAAAAGCTTTCAGTTCAGCCCACTTGCACCCATTGAAATAGTGACACCCAGAACTCTTGGTTCCCCCACCAAAGGAGATGGCTCAAGATGCCTCATCGTTTTCCTCTCTCTCTCTGTCCTTCTCCTTCCCCCATCGTGATTGTTCTCGTCCATCTCCTGTCTCTCCTCGTCACCTTCTTCCTTCCTCCCCACTCCACCATTCTCCCACCCAGGTGATGTCCATGGAGGAGTATGACATTGTGCATCTGGAGCATGAAACTCTGGTCCTGGTGGTCACCAGCACCTTTGGCAACGGAGATCCCCCTGAGAACGGGGAGGTGAGATCAGTGATCCCCTGTGCTGGCATGTGTTTCCATCAGCGGGAAGGAGAAGGGATAGCAGTGACCTGCTATTCAGTAGCAAATCCTCCCGGAGCCTCAAAGCCAGTGCCTTCCATTTGGATCCAAGTTCTGCAAAGGTTGGACAATTCCAGGTCCGCCACCTCTTGGTGTCCACTGACGAGGGACAATTCCAGGTCCCTAGTGAACATGTTGTCACCTGAGTGAGCTACTTCTTTAGAATAGATGCTCCAACCAAACGCTTGGTGTCCCCTGTTCCAGATGACAGAAGTGAGGACAAATACTTTCATAAAGAGAAAGCCACAAAGGGGATTTGTGTGCTGGGATGAGGGAGTTCACACCCGCAGTCCTTTCAACAGCTGGCCCTTCCCTGGGCAGCGGCAGCTCCAGCGTGGCTGCCCAGCCCGAGCCCCTGACCCTCTGTGACTCCCTGGTCCCCAAGCATCGGCTCCTCTGTCACCAGCCAGGACCCCAGACCCTCAGTGCTCGACCCTATTCTACCGTCAGTCATACACGCTTCACATTTCATTCTTCTCTGTTGACCTCCAGAAATTCGGCTGTGCTTTGATGGAAATGAGGCACCCTAACTCTGTGCAAGAGGAAAGGAAGTAAGTGAATCATCCTCCTGTGTCACATGATACTCTGGGGCGGGGGAGGAGGGGAAATGACTGAAAATCGTCTTTTTGGCACCTGGGGTTCACATCTGGGTTCTAGATGGGTGGCGGTTGTGACCCGAAGTCCATTTGTGACTGACTTTACTGGGTGGGTGTCTGTGCCCCACTGGACCTGATAGTTTGGTCTCTGACTAGAAGGTTTTGGCTTGGTCACGTCACAATCCTGTGCCTCAGTTTCTTTTTCCATCAAATAGAGTTCATTAGACCTGCTTGAACTTTCTCACTTGTAAGAATGAAGTTAGAAAATAGATGTCCGTGTCCTGGGAAAAGCGAGGAGCAATGAAGTATTGGTTCTATTCTCCCGTCTTTGGGAACCTACATCCAGAATCAGTGAAAGGAGCTGCTTTCCCTGGAACTTTTCCGTCTGATGCTCGCGATGGAGTTGCGGCTATTGTGGAGTTGCATTCAAAAGAAGGCAAAAAAAAAAAAAGGCTGTAGTCAAAAGATGTTTATGGTGGAATTGCATCTAACATAGGATTGGGTTCTAAAAGTGTTTCACAAGATGAAACACACCTGTAATCAAAATTACCCTTGAAAAGCCCTTAAATCCCCCACAAAGTAGAGAGCATATGGCACGTGCCTGCCGAGCTGCCTTTCAATGAGGCCAGCGCAGCATTTCCTCTACAATGGAGCAAACCCCTGTGTCTTCTCCATTTGAGCATCAGTGTCTTACGTAGCTGGCTGGTGGTTAGAGGCTGTGTGGTGCAGAAAAATCCCTCTTGGTTTTCTTTTAGCCAAGCACATGTTGCCAAACTCATATACGTTTCGTATCTGGGGATCGCTGAGTCCCTCGTGGTCAGCCCTCATTCTGTGGTCAGCTCCAGCACTCACTCTCCCTGCCCCTCTCTTTCCCACCCCATCAGTGGCCTCCAGCAGGTTCCCCTCACCCCTCCTTCAGGGAGAGATAGGGCACCAACCGTTCTCCCCTCTAGGTACCCGGAACCCTTGCGTTTCTTTCCCCGTAAAGGGTCTCCCCACCCCCGAGGTAACACAGAAGTCCGAAATCTGGCTACAGCCCGTGACAGCCAGCACAGGTAGAGCGTGTGTGTGTGCATGTGTGTGTGTGTGTGTGCACATGTGTGGGTGCAGTTGTGCGTGTGCATGGAGATGTGTATGTACATGTGCGTGCATGCATGCCCAATGCCAGAACAGCCAAGGCTCCATCCGGGTCTGAAAGAGACCTGAGTTCTAACGCAGGCGATGCCACTAACTCACTAAGCAACCTTGAGCAAGTCCTTTGATGTATCTGGGCCTCAGTCTTTTTCATCTGCCAAATGGGGAGAAACTCTCTCTGCCCTGACCACCTCTGGGAGCTGTCGTGAGGATCAAAGGATAACAACAAAGAGGAAAGCATTTGGGAAAAGCCTCAAACCTCATACAAATACACGTGCTGTTATTCTTACCCCACAAGCATCGACCATCCCCCCCACACTAACAACACAGCCACCCCCTGATATATTGCATGACTTATTTAGAGAAGTGACTCAACGTGAGGCTATTTTAGGGCAGAAAATACACTTACATATATTTAGACCTTTCCTGATGTTGGAGCAAAAACTTTGAAGAACATCCAGCTTAGAAACCCTGCTGCCAGAATGCGTGATTGCTTTTTTTGTCTTTTGCACTCGGATTTGTGTATGGAGTGTTTGTGTTTTGTTTTGGGGTTTGGTGTTCTGTTTGTTTGTTTGGGGGGGGTTGGTCTTAAGTTTTGTTTTGTTTCGCTTTGCTTTGTTTTTGCCTTGTCTGAGGACAAAACTTACCATGTTTAGAGGAAAACTGGGGTTGGTTTGTTTCTTTTTAAATCTCAAGGCTCCTGAGCCTCTAGCGCTGAGGTCTGAGACCCACTGACATCTTCCTTCCCCTTTGAAGCAATTTAATAAGAAATCCAATCTACTTTCATGCCGCATGTCAGTGCTGAACATTTTTCATATTGACTTGAAATGTGGAATGTGACAGACCCTTGAAATGTCTAAGGACCATAACTTTAACTTTATGAAAGCGAGTATTGAAGGGGTGGTCCAGCACCATCTAATAAAACTTTCTAGGATGATGGAAATGTTCTATATCTGTGCCCCCCCGATATGGCTGCCACTAGCCACGTGTGGCTGTTGAGCACTTGACGAATGCTTAGTGCACGTGAGGAACAGAATTTTTAATTGTAGTTAATTTAAATTAATGTAAATTTACATAGACCCACGTAGCCAATGGCTACCACAGTAGACAGTGCAGGTGCAGTTCCTGCTACTCAAAGCGAGGTCCAAGGACCAGTAGCATCAGCATCTCCTGGGAGAAGAATCTCAGGCCCTGTCTCTGATCTACTGAATCAGGGATCTGCATTTTAACCAGATCCCAGGGCATTCTTATGCACCTTGGAATTTGGGAAGCAAGATAGCATGGTCTAATGGTTAAGGGGTGGTCTGTTCTCTTCCTGACTTCCTGCCAATTAAATCAGGTTAACTGTTGGGATCTCAAGTTTCCTGAGTTGAGTGTGGTCACAAACCTTTTAAATATGGGCAGCGTCCAGTGCAGGGGGCTACCTATCTCTGTGGTGGGCGAGGGTAAGTTGATACATTCTAGAAGAGGCCATAGAAGTGTTGTGGTCTCACTCAATGTGCAAGAGAAGGTCCTGGAACCAGGACTGGTCACTTGAAGATCCATTGTGGTGTTATTCTCAGGAGGAGCGGGGGCTCCACGCTAGCACTCATGACTGTCTTTCATCTTGACAGGAGCTACAAGGTCAGGTTCAATAGTGTGTCCTCATATTCCGAGGCCCGCAAATCATCGGGTGAAGGGCCAGACCTCAGAGACAACTTCGAGAGCACTGGCCCCCTGGCGAATGTGAGGTGAGCAAGGGGCCCTGGGGACGATAGAGGCTCTAGAGGAACTGGACTTTGTTGCTAAGTGGGCTTTTTGGTGGGGGGGGGGGCGGGTTCTCCCTTCCACACCATTCATCCCGCAGCCACCCAGCAGCAACCTGGCTGCCCCGACTCTGCTTCCCGTCCACACCACCCCATCACCCATGTTTTCCCATCCCACAAATTTCACCCCATTCTCCGCTGAAGAATGTTGACCCATAGAAATTACTCAAGAAGCTGCCCTTCCCAAGTGATATGTTCTACACTTAACAGAAACTTCTGGAGACACCCATTCATGACCCAGTGATTCTCAACCCTGGATGCACATCCACGTCACCTGGAGATGTTTTCTGTCCACTCAGAACCAAGCCCCACTTCCAGAGATTCTGGTGTAGCATGTTTAGAATTGGGCCCACGCACTGCTTTTTTTGTTTCTTTATCCCCAAGGACCTCTATAGTCAGATTTGAAAACTACTGGCCTAAACCCATGTTCTCCAAAGCACAGTCTCAAACCGTGAGATAATTTCAAGCAGTAATTGGACAGACATTTTGTGTATTTCGTGTATTCAGTTTAGTGGGTATGTGGAAGGAAATAAAATTGGATGTGAAACGCTTAGTTTCACAGATATCGGTCAAGATGAGGCTGAGACAAAAGCAGAGCGTCCAGGCCTGGCCACCAAGCTCTCACTTTCACTAACTGAACCTTCTCCACACCTGCTTCGGGCAATGCTTAGTAGGCAGTACAGAGCACGGGATTCCCAGATGTTGAGGTATCATGTCCATCAGTACACTTTTTAATAGACTTAATGTTTTTCAGCAGTTTTAGGTTCGTAGCAAAATTGACAGGAAGGTACAGAGATTTCCCATAGGCCCCCCGCCCCCCCACACACACACACAGCTTCCTCTACTGTGACCATCTCACACCACAGTGGTATATTTGTATAACTGACAAATCTACACAGACACACACAGTCTATAGTTTACATGAGGGCTCACCCCTGGTATTGTACATTCTATAGGTTGGACATCAGTGCATTTTTTTAGCTTGACACTTCACATCTGTGGTGTGACAGACCCATTTTTCCCTTGTTAAATCTACCGTGGCTTAGAGCAGCGGTGACAAGCTGCAGCCTGCAGGCCAAATCCAGCCTGGGCATTGTATATTTGTATACATCCCATGAGCTAAGAGTGGTTTTTATAGATCAACTTTGCAATTCATTTGGTGATTAAAAATGCACTGCCTTTGAGCCCCAATTAAGCAAAATGTTACCCCCGCACAAAAGAATTACATTCTCATTGGTAGAACTATATTACTAAAACAATTGTACTCGACTGTAATTATTATTATCGTTCTTATTACACGTTTAACTTTGTCAATAAAAAAATGTGCAGGAATTTTTCTTTCTTGTTATGTAAGTATCCACATAATAGCTTTGACATTTTCTTCTTTGCCTGTAAGCCAAAATATGTACTATCTGGCCCCAAATGTAATAAGTTTGTCAACTCCGGGTTTGGAGGCTTAAAATAAGAATTCTGAAACCATGAGGTGAAGATTGTGATGGAAAGGCGAGTCTAGGTCGTGACTGTGAAGCAGGTCTTCAGGGGCATCAGGAAACGTATTAATGAATTAATCACCTGAACCATCTGTTAGTGAACACAAGTGGGCTTGATGAGCCGGTGAGCACAAATGAAAAGCAAGTTCAACAGCGTGATACGTAACTAATGCTATGGGTGGTAGTCAAGTATGGCAGATGTAGTGAACATACAAATTGGAAGGTTGCGGGAGCCGTCCCTAAACCACACGGCCTGACAAATGCTAGGAATTTCCAAATCTGCGTAGACTAAGGGCACCCCTCAAACCATTCCATTCCTGGTCACCAGCCCTCTCTACCCATCAAGCTATTGTCCTTTGAGGAAAAGGTGAGGCATCCAGGTCCAGGAAGAGCATAGATGAAGGAGTGATGGGAGAAAAATGCTGCTGAATCCCCCACACTGTCATTGGAAAGGCTCTGGAATTCCAGGGGCTGGGGAAAGAGGGCAGCAAAGAAGAGGAGAGTGAGATGAGAACGCATGAATGTGGATTTGAAAGGAGTGGATGTTAACCTTTGTTAACCTTCATTTGATCTGTAGGACCTATCTCAGGTTCATTCTCCAATGACAGAGAGGCCTTTCCCAGCTTTCTCACCTCCTTCCTTCAGCCCCCATCTCAATCTTTCACCATCTTGGCCCCCTCTTTGTAAAAAGGAGATTCAGGGGGCAGAGGCAGATCCTACGTGGAATAGGTTAAACAGCCGCACTCCTTGGCCTGTCTGAGATGACATCCACAGCAGAACACTCTGACCTGGGAAACAAGCAGGGTGGGGGTTCTCGTCCCACTGAGAACCTGTCCCAATGAGGTTGGGAACTACAGCCGGAATCAAGCCCTGGAAGTGTGACATGAAGTGTCTGGAGGACACAGTGAACTAGCAAGAGGGGCCGTCCCCGTCACAACCCTCCACTTCCCACACTTCACCGCAACCCCACCTCAACATAGAGAAAACTCTTATTAACTTGACCCCCAATGATGCAGACACTGACATTTTCTTGGAGGTATATATGCAAAGACGGTTTGCGAGGCAGATTCATTTGACAGGCACTGCAAGGGGTGGAGCCAGCATATTTATATTTATAAATCTTTCGTGCCCTTTTAGAAAAACCTGTTTACACACCGTCATTTGACGTGTTTTAACAGTCCTCCTGATCTCATTAATACAGGTCCCCGAACACCTCTATGTTATAGTTTTCATTATCTTGGTACTTAAAACTGATCTAGTTTTGTGGAATTACAAAACCTGTAGAATTCAAGCTTTCTTCCGATAATGTAGACTAATTTCCCCCCAATTAATCCAGCTTAGAAACGGACACACAAGAAACAGCCAGTGATTCTGGGTCATCGTGAACCCCAACCCGTCCGCCTTAGAACCAATGGGGAATCTTCTTCTGAGGAAAGTATTACCCAGCAGAGACCAGAGGAAGGGAGAAGAAGCCACGGGGCTCCCAGGTTTTAAGATGGCCTTCCCCAGATATGCTTGGGGTTGTCTGACCTAAACACAGTCCTTCTTGAGATACCAGAAGTATTAGTCTGCTCAGGTGGCCATAACCAAATACCACAGACTGGGTGGCTTCAACAACAAATTGATTTTCTCACAGTTCTGGAGGCTGGAAGTCCAAGATCAAGGTGCCAGGAGGACGGTTTCTGGTGAGGCCTCTCCTCCTGGCTTGTAAACAGCACCTTCTTGCTGTGTCCTCACGTGGCCTTTCCTTTATGCACATGCAGACAGAGAGAGAGAGAGAGAGAGAGAGAGAGAGAGAGAGAGAGAGAGAGAGAGAGAGAGAGTCAGGCTCCGGTGTCTCTCCCTTTTCTTATAAGGACACCAGTCCTATTTGATCAGGGCCCTAACCTCAGTTACCATCTTAAAGATTTCATTTCTAAATACAGTCATGCTGGGTTAGGGCTTCAACACATGAATTTGGGGGGGGGTACATAGTTCTATCTGTATCACCACAAACCCCCTTCCCAAATCCCCCCATAGTCTCCTAGCATAGACTTTCTGTTGTCTTCTTGGCAGGTTCTCGGTGTTCGGCCTGGGCTCACGGGCATACCCTCACTTCTGCGCCTTTGGGCACGCCGTGGACACCCTCCTGGAAGAGCTGGGAGGAGAGAGAATCCTGAAGATGAGGGAGGGGGATGAGCTCTGTGGGCAGGAAGAGGCTTTCAGGACCTGGGCCAAGAAGGTCTTCAAGGTAACCACCTGCCCAGATCTCAGAGACCCTGGGGGAGAAGTCATGCCCCCCACGACCCACAAAGACAGAGTACTTAAACCATCAGAAATAGAAGAGACTTGAGAGAAGCCCTGGTACTTCCCCCCTGTATCCAGCCAGGAGACAGCTTTAACCCACTCAGATGCGTGTAGTTGGTCTTAAGACACACATTGTCCACCCTGAATCCAACCTCGTGCATTATGACTAAGGAGTTGGCCTATGAAAAATATTATGGAGTCTTGGAATTTCAGGGCTGGAAGGAATCCATCCCTCACTCACATTTGGTAGACAAGTAGACGAAACACACAGAGTTGGTTAACCAAACCAGGCCATGCCTGGACCTGAAAGTCAGAACTCACCAATTTGTCTACTTTGACAAGCTCATTCGTCTTATACTAGATATTCACTGACCAATATGGCAGCGACTAGCCACATGTGGCTCTTTAAATGTAAAGTTAAAGTACCTCACATTCAAATATGATGAATGGATAAATGAAATGTAGTATTTCACACAGTGGAATACTACTGAGCTGTCAAAAGGAATGAAGTCCTGACACCTGCTACAACATGGATGAACTTTGAACACATGAGGCTACTTGAAAGAAGCCAGTCACAAAAGACCCTGTACTGTATTCTTCCATGTATGTGAAATGTCCAGAATAGATCAACCTATAGAGACGGAAAATAGATTAGTGGTTGCCAAGGTTTAGGGGGAATGGAAATGACAGTTACTGCTAATGGGTACAAGGTTCCTCTGGGGTCATGAAAATGTTCTGAAAGTAGATAGTGGTAGTAGTTGCACAATCTTGTAAGTATGCTAAAAACCACTGAATTTACTCTTTTAAATGGTGAATTTTATGTTATAGGAATTATCTCTTCTTGTTCTATCTATGTATCTATACATCTATGTAGATATATATAATATGTTAGCTATATATCAAGTAGAGTTAATTTATATATTATATATTCATTCTATATTAACTTAATATATTATAATTATTATTCTGTATTAATTTATATATATGTATATTAAATTGGATTAAAAATTCCATTTCTCAGCAGCGCTAGCCACACTTCATGTGCTCAGTAGCCACAAGAGGTGAGTGGTTACCACATCCGACAGGACAGAACATTTCCATCATCATAAAACAGCCTGCTGAACAGAACTATTCTAGACGTGAGGTTATAGGAGGATAAATGAATAACGGCCTTCCATCTGCATGGGAGACATGATTCAACTGTCCATCCTGGGAAAAAACAAAACAGCAATGACTGTTAGGTGGACCCACCTTTACCTGCTCCTTCCTGGGGCCTGGAACACACTCATCAGCAGCCCCGGGAGAAAGGGGACTATGCAGTCTTCTGTCATTGAGTTGACACTTTTCATCGTAGAGAGCAAGAGGGGAAACTGAGGCCCCTGAGCTATAACGATATCTGTGTGGGGAGCCTGTTCCTGCATGTCTTCCTAGACAAGGAGAATAGAGACAACTTGGCTTTTTTCACACCTTGAGACAACTGTATGGTTCTTGACTTCAACCAGCCAAGTTGGAGCATCCCAGAAGCGGTGCCTGTTACAAGGCACCGTGTCCCTTAGGTCACCCCTCCCCCATGCTCCTACCCCACTCCCAGTCCTGGTAACCACTGGTCTACTTTCTGTCTCTGTAGCAGTGCCTCTTCTGGATATTTCATATGATTGGAATCGTAGACTTTGTGGTCTTTTGGAACTGGCTTTTTTCATTTAGCATCATGTTTTCAAGGGTCATCCACACTTCATGAAGTGACGTAGAGTTATATATTACACAGAGGTTAGGTCCTAAAGTCAATAGTATGATATGTGCAGCACATTGGAGGCATTCAAAAAATATATGATGGATTAGTGGATAGATGGATGGATATGTAGGTAGTAGGTGGATGGATGGATGGATGGATAAATGGATGGATGGATCGATGGATAAATGGATGGATGGATGGATGGATAAATGGATGGATGGATGGATGGATGGATAAATGGATGGATGGATGGATGGATGAATGGATGGATGGATGGATGGATGGATAAATGGATGGGTGGATGGAAGGATGGGTGGGTGGGTGGGTGGGTGAGGGAGTAGAGGGAGGGAAGGAAAAGGGAAGGGATAGGTGGATGGATAGATAGAAGGATGGATGGAGGGCCTTGGCTGAAAGAGGTCTCTGAAAGCCCCTGTGTGCGCCACAGGCAGCCTGTGATGTGTTCTGCGTGGGAGATGATGTCAACATTGAGAAAGCAAACAACTCCCTCATCAGCAATGACCGCAGCTGGAAGAGGAACAAGTTCCGCCTCACCTATGTGGCCGAAGCTCCGGAACTCACACAAGGTACCTCTCGGCCCCCTCCTGGGGAGGCATTCATGACAGTGGGGGGAAAGGAAAGGTCCTTAGAGAAAGTGGGTTTAATTGCTTTGGTCTCCGTTTAGTGCAGTTCTCCGCAGATGAATACACTGCTACTGCCCCATGCTCAGCAAAACCTAGGCATGGAAGGTTCTCTCTCCAGCAGAACGGCATGGTACCCTGAACCATCCTCTTCTCAACTACGTTCAACCAGATTTGCTTTGTGTTCTGCATTATCCACAGTGACGCCACCCACCCTGCCCAATGCCTCTCTGACCTCTTCTCTTTCGTCTCTTCCCTTGACTCCAGAACACAGTGGAAGCGAGAGTAGAGTGTCAGTAGAAGCTGCAGACTTTTGATTGACAACGGTTTAAGCCATCTCAGACTGTTGTTGCTCTTCCCACAGGTCTATCCAATGTCCACAAAAAGCGGGTCGCGGCCGCTCGTCTCCTCAGCCGTCAAAACCTTCAGAGTCCTAAATCCAGGTAGGGGCACCTTGTTCACTCAGGTTACCCACCTCTGCTCCAGATGCCCCCACAAGAAGGGAGGAGTCCTTGTTGACTCTTAAGGACCGACTTCCTGTTACCAACCCAAGTGCCATGGAGACCTCTTTGTTGCTTTGTAGCATCCTGCTTTCCTGCTTTGCCTTGGCCAAGCTCCAACCTGGAGTGACAGAAAAGGAGATGGTGGGAAGACGAAAGAGAATGGTTTTATGGTGAATTTTTAATATAGACCACACCCTTGAAGAGCTGCTAATTGTACCATAGCATCTTAGTCAGAAATCACTCAGTCCAGGCACTTGCTCCTGGTGAATGAGTCTTCTCTGGAGTCCTGAAAACATGGCTACCCAGACTCTGCTTAAATTCCTTTGGAAAGACAAGAAGCTCATTACGGCCCAAATCAGCCCATTCTGTGATTTGAAGTCCTTGTTGTTAGTAATTATTTTCCTATGGCTTAGCTCCAAAGTCTATCTAACTGGTACTTCATGTTGATCCCACTTACACTCTCCAGGGACAGCTAAAGCCGATTCGGGTCTTCCAGATAAGAGACCTCCAATGAGCCAAGGACCTTGACCAATCTCTCCTGGCTCCTGATTTCTTGCAGTCATCCCTCCTGAGACCTGTTTCCCAGGACACTCTGTCCTGCTGGGAATGTCATTCTCAGACCTGGTCACAGGGCCGTGGAGGTCCTGTGATCTCTGCCAAGTGTGCTCAGGCTATTATTGCCCTCCCTGATCTGAACATGATACACTGATTCTGCCCGAGATTGCGGGCCTTGTTCTATCAGCCGTGCCGATCTCCCATGAGGCTTATATTTTTGCTACTCTTAGCTATCAAGTCTTTTCAGAATGATCCAGCCAAGGCGGTCCGTCCTCCCCCTTGTATAAGTAATTTTTGTAGCACTAATGAACACCTTGGCATTGATCCCCATGGAAAGGAATCTTTTTCACTTTGCAGTTACAGCCCATGGAAATCTTTTGAAATCTTGATCCTTTGCAAAGCACAGGACAAAGAGTGGGCTGTTGAGCTGGACAGCCCTGAGTTCTGACCCCAGCTCTGCCATGCGACAGCTGTGTGACCTTGGGCAAGTTCCTTGGGTCCTCTGAGCCCCTGCTCCTGACCTCGCATGAAAATAGTGGCTGTAAAGGTGGCTGATGTTTGTCGAATACTTTCTGTGTTCCATGCTCCATTTTGAGTCCACTCTGTGCAGGATCTCCCATAATTCTGACCAGCCCAGGAAGTAGGGGCCAATACCATCCACATTTTAAGTATGAAAAATGACAATTAGAAAAGGCAAGTCTGTGACATTTTCAAGGTCACACAGACTCCGTTTCTCTGACTCCAAAGTCAATAAGCTGAGTGCCTAGATGTATGGTCTCCACAGCGTGGCAAGGCTGCTCTGAAGCAACCGTGTACCATGTGTTCCCATTGCTAGTCCTTATCCCTCCCAGCTTCATGTAACCTGCAAACTGAGTGTGCGTGTGCTCTCTCACGTGGACTGAAAGACGTTGATCAAATGATCAACAAGATGAAGTCCCACGGCTTCCGTGTCTTCTCCTATGTTCTCAAACCTTAAAAGAAATGGGTTGAGAAATGGATCCCTCTGAAGCACTAGTTAAATGCAATACTCAGAGTCTAACAACCTTCGATATAGAGAAGGACTCTGCATGTGAAATACTACACATCTTACTTTCCATTTCTGTCCCATGGAATGGTATGACTTAAGTAGCGGTGGAAGAGAAGGGACTGAGAATCCCCTGGAAATTTCTTTCAGCAACAAACTATAAAAGACCCGATCTCGAAAATGACTCCCTAAACCATAGGACATAAGAAGCAAGTTAATTTGCAAATGTTTTGATGCTAAGTTGGACCAAAGTCCCAGAATAAACCCCTCTCCTACCTCTGGCAACTGACTCTATGCTGAGTGATTTACAGGAAACTATTTCAACAAGGTTAGAAACTGGAAGACAGGATTAGCACAGAAAGGATCACATTGTGTCTAGGTGTCTTTCTCTTTAAAAGCATGCTCTGGAGCGCTACCTATTTTCAGGCTTACTACCATTTCCAGCTTTTTAAGGTTTGGGGTGGTTTTTTTCCTAAGGAATAATTGAGTGAAAAAGCATAACATTTTCTCCCATTTTCCCCTGCCCAAGGCCAAAGTTGGGCTAGATATCACAAATCACCACACTAGACACCCTTAATTGCAAGCAAAGTGCTTAAGAGGAAGTAAACAGCCTTTTGCAAGGGTGGTCCTTGCAAATCTAAAGAGAAAAGTGACCGCAGTGACTGCCTGGCCCAGAAATAAATTTTCTAATGTATGAACAACAATTAGCAAACAATACAGAAGAGAGTATAATGGAGCACTAATTGGTGGGGTAGAGATGTAAGTCCTGGAAGTCAGAAGGAGGAGGGAAAATGCAGGGCAGCCTTTAGATAAGCTAGCGAGATTGGAGAAGGGACATCTAGGAAGAGAATGGCAGGAACAAAAGTGCAGAAGGGACCGGAGCACTGGGCTGTCTTGGAGAGTGGCAGGACCTTACAATGGAGAGTTTTTGGTTGGAGAATTGATTCCCATCTCTCCTCAGCTAAATTGCCTCTCTCCAGCCTTCGCCATCCCAACAGAGGACATCCACAGTTGCCTTAAGCCGAAAACCTCAAGTGTCCTCCTCACCTCTCACACTGCTCATCCCACTCTCAGCTGCCACCTTGAGCAAAGCCACGATCCCCTAGGATCTGATTGGCTGCAATAGACACCTAGTCTATCTCCTTGTTTCTTGGCTTTTCTCTCCAAGATCTAATTTCCAAATAGCACCCAGAGTAATCTTTTTAAAACGTACATGGAAGCCTCTCCCTCCACAGCTTCACACCCTCCAATGGCTTCCCGCTGGATGTCAGAAACTTCCAAACTCCTTGCCATGACAGGTCGTGATAAGGCCCTCCTGATCTGGCCTCCGCCCAGCTCTCTGACCTCCTGGTTCCACCACTCACCGCTGCGTTGATCACTTTCCAAGCATTCCAGCCTCCTTTCTCTTCCTTGACCGTGCCACACTATTTCCTACCTCAGGGCCTTGGCACATGCTCCTCCCCCTTTCAGGACCACTCTCCCCCCAGGTCTTTGCATGTAGACTCCCCATTGTCCAGGGCTCTGCGCAAATGTCAAACCACCACAGAGGCCTTTCTGACCATCCTATCTGATAGTCTCTTAGCCCACTGCCCCCAACCCCATCGCCACTCACCCATCCACGGCACCAACCCCATCTGAGATCTTTCCAAGTTACTTCTCATGAGAACGGGGTACTTTGTTGTCGTTATCCATCAGTCTCTCACCCTAGAACCGTGCCTGACACTTAGTATAAATTTGTTGAATGAAATGAACCTTATTAACTCAAACCGCTCATGATGGACAATGTTTACACTTTTCACTGAAGAATGAATATTAGCTTTTGTTTTTTTTTTCATTTAACGCTGGACATTAGCAAACTATTCTTTTCATCTGAGAAACTGTCATTGAACCACTGCCAAGTGCACGCACGTGTGTGTGTGTGTTATGCTTCTGTATGTGGATATAAATATATCACAAGCAGGAGCTACTCTGAGGGAGCAGTGAAGAGGGCCCAGATGGCTGCTAATTCCCCAATACTACCCTTTCTTCCTCCACTAATACTTTCAATGATCTATACGTGCCCCAAGCTTTATGAATGAATGAATGAATGAATGAATGAATGGCCTGGAAAATCCTGTACTTAGAAACCCCCAACAGAACTGAGATTTAAGACAGTCTGTCTCCAGGCTAGTGCTATCCACCAGGGATCAGCTTCTTGCAAAGCTTCAAGGGCCGGCTCATCAAGGTGACCTGGGACCATGCAGCCATTCAACAAGCCATACCTGGTCGCAAAGTCCCTTTGGTTAAATTCCCAGCTTGCAAAGTCCCCTTGGTTAAATTCCCAGCCCAGACAGAGCCTGGGCCCACCTTCTTGCTAACCTGCCAGCCTCATCCCCATTCCTGCCCCTTATCTGCCTGACCACCTTCTGCCACGTTCACGAGGACTTGGGGGAAGTGGCTGTGAACGTGAGCCAGCTCAGCAAGTTCGGGTCCTCCGCATTTCTATTTTGTACCGGCCAAAAGAACAGAGGCAAATATACTTCTGAAAGGAATCGTGATGATCTGGGAGAAAGTGGGAATTGATTTGCGAGCCTTTCCAAGGCTTCCTGTGGTTGTCTCAGGATGCTCCCAAATTAGCAACCCCACAGCGCCCCCTGCTGGCTGTGGGCTCAGCTAATTCCCTTCCTGGAGCTCCAGGGGGTGAAATCTTTGCTCTCCAGGAACCAAGATTGGTGTGAGCTCAGAGCAGAAGCAGTCAGGCAAGTCCATATAATTGACAAAAATTAGGGCCCCAAAGAGGGCAAAATCCATCTAGCAAGGAGAGTGGGATTCCAGACTCTAACACCCCCATTCACAATTTCAGTCACCAAGTTCCCCACCATACTACAGAAAGGGGTTCCTTGCCTCAAGAAAACACTTGACACCCCAAAAAGCAAATGTGCCAGCACAGCTATTTTTAATAATGGTGGCTATTTGCGGCACAAAAGGCTCTTGGTTGTGCCAAAAATTCCTTTAAATAACGAGTCCCATTAGTCTATTCAAGTGTTAATTTACATATCACGGAGAATGTACAAACTTCATGTTGAATATCAAGTGTCTCTCAACTGAAAACCAGTTGGCAATGACGAAAAGGCAGATCAAAGGATTTGATTTACCAACGTAATCAATCCCAAAGTTTTCAGGTATTGTATAAAAACTCAATATCTGTACTGAAACTTCTATCAAAGACCGGAATAATCATAATCTGAGAATTCATTCTGGAAGCCATTCACTTAGCCCAGGCCTCCTGCACTTGAAATACAAAAATCAATGTGAAAGGGCATGACCCAGCAGGTATAAATGAGGTTCTCTCTGGGTTTCTCCTTAGACCTCTCAATTTTATAGTATCGGTGCATTTGTATATGACAAGAATCTAAGCTTAAGGCCAAGTCCTTTTCCTTCTTCCACGACAATATGAAGACCCTGGTTGCAAAAGGGTATGGAGCTTGGGATTCCTAAGAGAGATGGAATTTCACAAAATGGGGACGTCACTGTCTTGGCACCAATGGGGTGGTTGGTGGTTGCTGAGAGAACTTTGATTGGTACTGAGAACAGAGCCTGTTTCAGCAGCTCGGAGACTGAGGTTCCTTCAATCAACAAATGTCTCCTGGGCACCTACTACGTGCCGTGCCCTGTCCTAAGTGCCAGGAATAGAACAGTGGACAAAACAGACAAGTTCTTTGCCTTCGAGGGTTTATGTTGCCCTGGAGACCAGGGTGGGGCAGCCAGGGGGGACACCCACAAACCAGCTACTGACGTAAACTCTACTATAGGTCAGATGATGGTAACTGCTATAGAGAAAAGAAAAGCAGGGGCAGGAAGATAGAAAAGCAAAAAGGTCTGCGGACTGAACCCTGGGGGCCTCCAATGCCCAGAGTTCGGGGAGATGAGAAGGAACCAGCAAAGGAGACTGAGCCAGAGCAGCCAGAGAGAAGGTCAGGAGAGCCTGGGGTGCTGGAATCCATGACGAGAGGAAACGAGCAGCCGTGTCCAGTGCTGCATCCATGGTCCTGACCAACAGCCTGGGAACCGGCTGTTGGATTTGCCATGAAGAGCACCTGGGTGACCTTGCTAAAAGCCGTGAATGGATAATGGGGACAGAAGTCTGGTTGGCAAGGGCCTCAGGAGAATGGGGGGAGGGAAACTGCAGCCACAGGACAGACACAGGAGCAAAGAAAGGGGGCAGTAGCTGGTGGGCCTTATCTGATTGTCCTCCTGTCCTTCCCTCCAGCCGATCAACCATCTTCGTGCGTCTCCACACCAACGGGAATCAGGAACTGCAGTACCAGCCTGGGGACCACCTGGGCGTCTTCCCTGGCAATCACGAGGACCTCGTGAATGCCCTGATTGAGCGGCTGGAGGATGCACCCCCTGTCAACCAGCTGGTGAAAGTGGAGCTGCTAGAGGAGCGGAACACGGCTCTGGGTAATTATGGCCATACCAGGCACCCCACCTGGCCCCTCCCAAGGGCCCTTCCCTTCTCCAGAAAGTTCCAGAGGCAGTCGGTATCTGGGGAAGAGGAGAGCCATTCTTCTTCCCCATTGCCAATCCAGGTAGGAGAGTGGGTCTCTGTTACCTGCAGTTTATGACATGGAAGATGCCCCATTTCTCTTGTCTGAATGACCTTGGCCCACTGGCCAGGACATCCGTGGTTCGTCAGTGGGTGAAGGGGCTTCTACCTTCCTTTATCAGCTAGAAACTGACTTGAGCAGTGCCCACTCTTTCTCCTTCCTTGTAACCACCGTTCCACTGCCCCCACAAGTAAATAGCAACCGGAATCTGACCCTGCCTCCTCTGAGGACCAAAAGGCACGATATGAAGCTCGATGGTCAGCTGGGAATTGAATCACATTTCTGACGTCATTACGTCAAGTTCCAACCTTTCTCAGCGAAAGGTTGACATTCCCATTGAAGAACTTTCAGAGGCAAATCGCTCTCAATGCTTTGTCTCAATAGAAGCAGGCGAGCTCAGGGCTGAGGCATGAGGAACTGGCAGGGGTCTTCCCTGACAGCCGGTGATCCATCACCTTTACAAAGGAGCGAGGGTGCAAAGTCAGAGTGTGAAAACAGTATGCAGTCAAAGCCTCCTGAAAATCCCTGAGGAAGGCACCACTTTGGAGAGACACCTTCTTGTAATCAGTCCAACCCAGACAGTTCTTGCTTACTCCGTGTTGGAGCTGTGCTTTGTTATCTTGGGTTGATAAAGTAGAGGCTTGTGTGTAGGGGTTATGTAAGATGAAAAGTACACAGAGCCAGCATAGTATAGTAGTTAGAACAAGGTCTGGAACCACACTGCCTGGCTTCATGCTTATGCGCTGTGCAACTTTGGGCAAATTCCTTAACTTTTCTATGCTTTCATTTTTCTCAATTGCAAAATGGTGGATAATAATAGCACCTATCACTTAGGTTTTGTGAGTTTGGGGAGATGAGAAGGACTCTATGAGTTAATAATATAAAGTGCTGAGAATAGTACTTTCCGTGTAGAAAGTACTAGGTAAGTGTTAACCATGTTTGTAATTTTAAACACTAGCATCCCACTCAAAAGAGGGAGAGGCTGACACCGTGAGAGGACAGACAGAGCCAAAATAGACTCACAGCTCACACGCAGTTGGTGGTTTACTGCGTAGAATGCCAGCGGACTGTCTCATGCTATTTTAATATTTGTTTATTTTAAAATTTTTGGACTAGTTTGCTCAATTGATTTTGGATATGCTCCTTGCACACATGAGGTAATCACGCGGTACCCAGGAGCCTGGGTGTAGGTGTGGAAGATGGAAGATGGGGAGCTGAGCTGAGCCCAAGCCCTGAGAGCTCAGACCCTCTCCTTCCCCCACACTCCCCTAACCTCCATGTGCCTCCACAGGAGTTATCAGTAACTGGACGGATGAGCACCGCCTCCCGCCCTGCACCATCTTCCAGGCCTTCAAGTACTACCTGGACATCACCACGCCCCCGACACCACTGCAGCTGCAGCAGTTTGCCTCCCTGGCCACCAGTGAGAAAGAGAGGCAGCATCTGCTGGTCCTCAGCAAGGTGGGTCCCTGGCCTCCTACAACCTCTAGGGGGCGCCTTTCACCTCCTAGTCCTCGGAGAGACGTAGAGTTATTACAACAATTTTCCAGCAGATGGCAGTCTTGGGCAAGGATGGCCATTTTCCAGTTTGCAGAAAGTCACCATATTGGCTGGTGCAGTTGGGCTCGTCCTGACCATCTCCCCTGGTTCTAAGGCGTGACAGAACAAGAGTGACATCATTGATTCTCAAAGTTCCTTCCTTTGGAACCCTTGAGCTTCCATATTAGCCAGTGCTTAGAAGAAAAAGACAGAGGATCCCACTGTGCTCTGTTTTAAAGATAAGCCTTTTCCCATGCAGAGGAACAGTAAGTAGGACTTCAAGGTATAGGCGGCTTCTGATGGCAAAGTGAACCAAACAAACACAGCTTCGCTCACCCTTGCTTAGAAACCAAAGACTCACCTCCCCAGGCTATTGCAAAGCCTTGCTCAGCTCCAAATCCGACCTGGGAAAACCAAAGAATGGTTTAGCTTTCTTCTGTTGTCCAGGAGAGGTGGTCAGTGAGGAAGAGGCTAATTCAAGGAGTGCATGTTATTCAGAAATATGAAAATAAGCAGCAGAAGAAACACTTAAAAGAGTTGTACGTGGTTACTTCTGGGGAGTTGGAAACAGATTGGAGAGGTGGAACAGGCGAGCCTGATCTTTCATTATAAGCTGTGCAGAGTTATTTAACTTTTTACACTGTACATGTAGAACTTTGATTTAAAATTTTAAATTAATGAGGGGGGGGGATGGCTAATGTAAAGAGGAAGCAGGGCTTGCACTGTTTGCATGGGGTTATTTAAAGTAGAATTTGATGTAACTGTGTGGATTAGTCCATTTCTTCTGAAGAGCGCCAACTCCAAGATGGGATTAAACGAGCGAGGCTTGTTATTAAGGGAAACACCGGTGTGAGGAAACTGCGAAGGGAGTCAGATAAGGCTGGGAGAACTACCAGACCTCAAAACCAGTCGGATCCCAAGTGAAGCAGCGGAAAGGAAGTGTGAATGGAAGAGTGCAGGGCTGCCTATGCGGTCTAAAGAAGGACCACCCAAGTGACCACGTCAGTTTCAGGGGGATGTCAGTTTCAGAGAGCAGCTGCTGGGGCTCTTGGCCAATCCCGTGCCCCTGCAGTGGGAGATCAATGAGGCTAGAGGTCTGGGAGGCACGTCCTCAAGGATGCCATCCCCTATCAGTAAAGCAAGGATGGTCTTTAGGGATGTGGGAAAAGTCTTTGTTGTATAATGCACTTAAAATGGGCTTTATCCCTCCCAAAATCTGAGCCTCCCAAAAGCAATAAGGACTGCCTAGAGCAGCTTCTGAGAGGTAGGAAAAATAACTCCAGAGCCCCCAAGGAGTGTCTCTGTTCCCTAGTAACAGCTGGGCTTTGTTGTCAACACTCCCCCGAACATGGTCCCCCACACCCTAACCTGTTACTTCAGGGCTGTCGTTTACCATCTGAGCATGCTCAGTGCAGATGCCACTCCAGCCTTGCCAACCCACAAATCACAGGTCTGCATGCTATACCTGCAAGCCGTGACTTCCTCCACAGTGTGTCTCTCTTGACCTTTACATGTGGCAGGAGAGTGTGATGGTCAGGAGTCAGGATTCTGGGGCCAGGCTGCCTAGGACAGGGGTCAGCAAGCTTTCTCCGCAAAGGGCCAGGTAGTAAATATTTAGCCAGGTAGTAAATGCCTCGTGGTCCATCTGGTCTCTGTCCCACTATTCATCTCTGCCATTGTAGCACTGATAGTGTAGATAATACATACGTGAGTGGGTGTGCCTGGGTTCCAATCCAACTTTATTTATGGACACTGAAATTTGAATTTTATATCACATTCTTGTGTCGTGGACTAGTCCTCTTCTTCTGATTCCCCCGCCCCTTCCCACCCAACCGTTTAAACATCTAAGCAGGTGGTGAGCCCGGTTTGGCTTGCAGGCCAAAGCTCGCCACCCCCGACCTGGATTCAAAATTCAGAATCACCACCTTGTAGCCAGGGGACCTCTATATCCCCCCGTTTCCTTATCTATGAAATTGGGATAATGATCACACTTGTTTCATGAGGTCCTAACGAGAATGAACACCTGGCAGAGAATAATTACTATGTAAGTGTGAACTAGTATTATCCGTATTGGCCTTTTTCCCCGGACCTGCTCAAGCCCTCATTGGAAATTTGTACCAGGAGCTGAGTGCGAGTTTTCCTCTGTCCTTCTTGGCACAGGGCTTGCAGGAATACGAGGAATGGAAATGGGGCAAGAACCCCACCATCGTGGAGGTGCTGGAGGAGTTCCGGTCCGTCCAGATGCCGGCCACCCTGCTCCTGACCCAGCTGAACCTGCTGCAGCCTCGCTACTACTCCATCAGCTCCTCCCCAGACATGTATCCCGATGAGGTTCACCTCACCGTGGCCATTGTCTCCTACCGCACCCGAGGTGGGCACGCGCGCTGGCAGAGGCTCTGAGTCTGCGTTCCCGCCTCCCCTCCCGCCCCCCAGGGGCCTCTGTGGGTCTGCCAAACCCCTGGGCAGAGACCCACCCCCAAACCAGGAAACTGAGGGAAGGAGCCGAGCAGGCAAACTGTCCCCTTAGGCAGAGCCAACTCCGTGCAGAATTAGGAAGGAAGGAGGTGAGATGTGTATTACTCCCCAAACCTGAGACCCCTTTTTACACCCTCAAGGCAGGAGCTAGAATAAACCACCATCACCCCTTTCCTTGGACAAGGGAGCTCTCTGCTGCAGGATATCCCACTGCTTGTAGGTCAGTCAGATCACCCAACTTTTTTCTGACTTTTTTCTCCCATGCTTTTCTTCTCCTTGATAAAGCAATTCAAAGGCACAGTGCCTGGGAGAGCTCCGAGACTAGGATCCCGGCAGGCCACCAAGAGCACACTAACCAAGGCCCTTTCAGTGGGCAGGATTGGAATTCGACCCCCCCACCCCCAGCAGAACCCTGGGCACTTTCCCCGCCACACGCTCACCCCCCAACTATACCGTTTCCTCTTTCCCTTCAGAGGAAGGAGCTCCAAGACAGAAACTTGACAATGGGGCTGTGAGCCTTCTGAACAGAGGGCAGGGGGGAGGCCAGTGGCGGAGAAGCTTGGGGGCAGTAGGTGAGCCAAACCACCCTGATTATTCTGCCAGATGGAGAAGGACCAATTCACCACGGCGTGTGCTCCTCCTGGCTCAACCGGATACAGTCTGATGAAGTGGTCCCCTGTTTCGTGAGAGGGTGAGTGGCAAAGGAAAAGAAAGGAGCAGCCATCCCAAATCTACACACTGAGGTCCTGAATTGGGGTGGGTGGACCAGCCCGAAGGCTTCTAGAGAGTTGGTGGAGCCAGATGGGATGGAGGTCCGCATTCTGCATCCTTCCGAGTTGTCAAGGAAACAGGATCATGAGACAGACGCTAAGGACATCCTCTACTCAAGGTCAAGTCAATGCAACAGATATGTATCAAGTGCAAGTACTGTGTTAGATGCTGGGGCTACAGTACAGAACCAGGCAAAGGCGGTCTCAGCTTTCATGGAATTTGTACACTAGGGAATTCTGTCCACATTCTACTGGACACCCCACGTACCCCCAGATTCTTAGAGACAGGAAAGATCCAAACACCTGCTCCTAACCCCATCAATCAAAGCCTTTCTGCCCAAACTCAGTTTTAAAGGATATTCCTGCCTAGAGGTAATAACAATGCTGTATTGTACGCTTAAAATTCTGTTAAGAGGATAGATTTCATGTTAAGTGTTCTTATCACAATCAACCAACCAAATGAAAACTATAACTTTAAAAAAATACGAAGATAAAGGTTATGCCTGAGCTGAGGCCCTCTCTAAGTGCCGGCTTTATCTGAATGGTGTCCTCGGCCAGCCATTTTCTCAACTGTTGAGGGTAGAACGTTCGTGGGATGGTGCACAGACCGTCAGGGGAGCTTCAAAAATACAGAGTTCTGAGTCCAGACTTACACTGCATTGCCCAGACATCTGCACCCGTTTTTCACACCCCCCGGTGATTCTTTTGTACACTGAAGTCTGTGACTCCCTGATTATAGGGGACCTCACCGATGATTAAGTCACCGGTTCTCAACCGGGGGTAATTGTGCGCCCTCAGGGACAGAATTTGGCGACGTCTGGAGGCAGTATTGGTTGTCACAGCTGGAGGGTGTTCCTGGCATCTAGTGGGTGAGGAGGCCAGGCGTGCTGCTCAGTATCCTACAATGCCCGGGGCAGGCCCCCACCACAGAGAAGTATGCAGCCCCAAATGTCGGCGGTGCCGAGGTAGGGAAACTCTGAGTTAAATCAATCCCACTGCCCTTGGTGGCTCAGCTCAGCAAAGGGGATAATTGAGAAATGGAGTGATAGCCAGACTGAGGACCTCCTGTTTTGGGAATTCCCCAACTCTGTGGGACATCCCACCCTAAGGGGCACCTGCTCCAGGCTGAAGAGCTGCAAGTTCTGTTGTGTTTTTACCCAAGCCAGCCACCGGGTCTTCCCAAGACCCAGCTGTTCTTGATCACATTTGACTCAGCCAGCCTTCTGGCTTTCTCTTCCTTGAACAGAGCACCCAGCTTCCACCTGCCCCGAAATCCCCAAGTGCCCTGCGTCCTGGTGGGCCCGGGCACCGGCATCGCCCCTTTCCGAAGCTTCTGGCAGCAGCGGCAATTTGACATCCAACACAAAGGTGGGTCATGGTCCGGTAGCCATGTGGTTTCCACCCCTGGACCTAGGGAGGCCCACCTATGTCTCAGCAGCCCAGAGACGTGATGGCATTCTCTCTCCAATGCATCACTGCCTGGGCGAGGGGCTGGTGGGAGGGCATAGTAGTGACCTGACCCATGATGTAATTCAAAAGACTTGTCCAGGCCGCCCCAGTGGCTCAGGCAGTTGGAGCTCCGTGCTCCTAACTCCGAAGGCTGCCGGTTCAATTCCCACATGGGCCAGTGGGCTCTCAACCACAAGGTTGCCAGTTCAATTCCTCGAGTCCCGCAAGGGATGGTAGGCTCTGCCCCCTGCAACTAAGATTGAACACGGCACCTTGAGCTGAGCTGCCACTGAGCTCCTGGATGGCTCAGTTGGTTGGAGCGCGTCCTCTCAACCACAAGGTGGCTGGTTCGACTCCCGCAAGAGATGGTGGGCTGCGCCCCCTGCAACTAGAAATGGCAACTGGACCTGGAGCTGAGCTGCGCCCTCCACAACTAAGACTGAAGGGACAACAACTTGACTTGGGGAAAAAAAAAAAAAGACCTGTCCAAACAAATCTCCCCCTCAGCTTATCCTACGGCCTGAAATTCCACATTTCTCTGACTGTTAAGATAGGACCCCCTTCTTAAAATTCAAGCAGCCCTAGAAAGGATAAGCATGAAGCCTTATCACATGTGTGTTTATGAGATTCTCAGAGGCTCTTACTCAACAGCAGGCTTTGCTGTGTGACAGACGCACAGATCAGCTTTGGGAGGAGAGAGGAAAAGAAACCCAAAGTGGTGGCATGCGTTCAATAGGGATTTCTTGAGCATCTAGAAAATGCCACACACTTTTGGAGGCACTGGAGGCATAGCAATGAACAAGACAGAAGCACCTTTAAAAACACAAAATGCCCCTATGGGACTGTCGTTCTAGTGGAAGAGCTAACATTTATAAAGTACTTGCTGTGTCCCAGGCACCGTTGTGGTGTGTGGCATTCATGTCTCACAATGACCCTGTGAGGTAGTTGCTATTATTATTTCCATGTTGGACATGGGGAAACCGAGACAGAGAGCTTTAAGGAAGGTGCTCATTGTCGCACAGAGCTGGGATTGGAACCCAGGCGCTATAGCTCCCACGTCTGGGCTTGTAGCACTTCCCACACAGGGCAGGAAGGAAGATTGAGACCCAGAGAAGAGAGGTCTGCCAAACTAAGAACATTTTACCTTTTTGAGAGAGAGAAAGAAAGAGAAAGAGAGAGAGAGCATATACTGGCCTGCGTTCAGTGCGTCCAGTGTTCATGGGCCTCTAGCTGTATGGCACCGGCAGCACTGAGGTCTCCAGCACCCCACCCCCCCAGCACCACCTCAAAGCAGATGTCAGAGCTGTCGGTGACACGAGGTCTTCCTGGCCCCCAGGAATGAGCCCCTGCCCAATGATCCTGGTCTTCGGGTGCCGGCAGTCCAAGATAGATCACATCTACAGGGAGGAGACCCTACAGGCCAGGAGCACGGGGGTCTTCAGAGAACTGTACACAGCCTACTCCCGGGAGCCAGACAAACCAAAGGTAACCCCGGCCTGTCCTCGGTCCCCTACACAGCCCACACACCCCCTCCCAGAAACCCCTTTACCCTTTCTGCATGCTCCTCCATGAAATTGCTCTGTACTTTAGGAAGCGGACAGCCTACAAATACCAATTTAGAATATTTAACAGCCCATATTATATTATGCCACTTACATGAAATGTCCATAGAGACAGAAAGCAGATTTGTGGTTGCCAGGGACTGTGTGTGGGGGTGGGAGGGGGATGGAGAGTGACTGCCATTGGGTACAAGGCTTTAGTGGGGGTGATGAAAAGTTTCTGGAACTAGATAGAGGTGATGGTTGCACACCATTGTGAATGCGCTTAATGCCACGAGTTGTACACTTTTAAATGGTTAAATGGTAAATCTTATGTACATTTTATCACAACGAAAAAATGTTTTAATGTGAACATAAAAACAAAACAACAACTATTTAACAGCCCATAGGAAGCCCTACCAGTCAGAATGGACACAAGCCGCAGGACGGGAGCCTGTTTCTACTGGAACGTGGGGAGGTCTGGGTTGGTGGGAGCGGGGATGGTCCAGGGAAGGGGCGAGAACAACTGGAGCGGGGAGCATTCTGGAGGTCTGGGCAGTGGCTACTTGACGACGGGTGTAGAAGCACAGCAACCTTTTAACAGCCGGGATAGGCCTGCCAGGATTTAACTAGCTAAATGTCAGCATCATTTGGTGGGGACGGCGGAGGGGGTGGGGGGTTACACGACTTAAAGACATCCGGAGCAATTGAGACAAATTCCCTGAAGGCTGTTTATCCCATTGGACACCCTTGGACCTGCTTGATATTCTCTTAGCCCACTGCTTACACCAGCTATTGCTGCAGCAGCTGGCTTTGCACAGGAATAACCTGACAGCTCCTCACCTGGCCCCATCTCTTGCTGTCGCCTGGGGCTTCTCTGGTACTCCCGCATAGGACGCCTGCAGTAAGAACCCCGCTCCTACAAGTGTACAGGCATTCACACCCCATGGGGGACCACTGGTTGTTGCAGAGAGGAGCAGGTAGAGAATGCCCCGCCCCCACTTATGCTCCTCCGGAGGGTGGTTCTAGCCGTGTGTTCTACATGGCTGCCTAGAGGGTCCTCAGCAGAAGTGGAAAGCAGCTTATTCATATAGCCTCAGACTGGCTCTCCTTCCTCCCTGATTTCACACTCCCCAATCCCCTGGGGTCACCTGGAGAACTGTACTACCTGCCCACAAGCTCCCGTGTCAGGTTCTGCTCCCTGTGGCGGAGTGAGCTACACAGCAGCGTTATAGCCCGGCTCCTGCTCACTGGTCCTCACGCTCCGCACAGAAGTACGTGCAGGATATCCTGCAAGAGCAGCTGGCGGAACCCGTGTACCGAGCCCTGAAGGAGCAAGGGGGCCACATTTACGTCTGCGGGGACGTCACCATGGCCGCTGATGTCCTCAAAGCCATCCAGCGCATCATGACCCAGCAGGGGAAACTCTCAGTGGAGGACGCCGGCGTGTTCATCAGCCGGCTGAGGGTGAGTGACGGGCTGGATTCTTGGATCCCTTTCCCGGCATCCCGTGTCCTGTCTCCTCTTCCTCACCCCATCTATCTCGATGATTAGGGGAGCCATGATGACATCCCTGCTCCCATTTTTCCATTTATGGCTGGGGGTAGAGGATTTACCCCCATAGTTGAGAGAGAAGGAAGGATGGTGGGGTGTGTAGGTAAGTGTATTCAATATGGTTGGAGCTGCGGTTTGTGAAAATAACAAGTGGATGAACTACTGGGTAGCAAAACAGAAACCATCCTAACCCAACTTTTCCTGCCCTCAGAACCAAGCAGTAGCACTCTCCTGTGCAGTTGTGCAGGTTAGGTACTGCACAAAAAGGTCTGTCTAAGGGAAGCAAGTGAGAACGGAAAGCTATCCCATGCTTAGTTCTCCAAGCCATTCACCTTGGCACGGAACTGGGTCCACCCCAGATGGAGACATGCCTTTTCCTATTTTTCACAAAGGTTAGGAGCCACCCCACATGCAAAGTCCTAACTATGTGACCAACTGCCCCAAAGAGAAAAAAATGAATCTAGACTTCCACGAAGCTCCAGGGGCGATCCCATCTTTCTCCCTTCTTCCCGAAATGAACAATCATCAACATTTTTTGCAGAAGAAGCTCTTGCTCTGAATCTGATGCTAAACCCCAGTAGATTAAAAAAAGGAAGAGCTTTTTGGTAGAAATGTCAGAGATCCAAGGAGAGCTGCAGAGGGCCCCTTCCCTCAGTCTCTTTGCTATTACCCTCAGGAGATACTTTCATAGATTCCTGAGAACTCTGCAGAATAAGGTTGAAAAACCAACCCAACAAAAAAAAAAAAAATGAAACTATTCTACAGAAGAACAACTCTCTTTCAAACCTTCTGAACTTAAATCAGTGCATCACTGTGCCCAAGAAATCTCCACTTTGGCAACAGGGAAGGTGTTCCCTGAGTGCTAAGCGGGCACTTTTTCTTCTCTCCCATCCCTGCTGGTCTCTAGGGCTGTGATGTTTCACACTAAACCCAGCCATGCCCAGGTCTGAACATGCAGGAGTCAGGAGTTGGGAGGAATGGGGAAAACGGTGAGGTTTCCATATGACCTCAGAATTGACAAAGCAGCAGCGCTGTTCCTGGACAGGAGCATAAGTGCTCTTTGCCATCTTGGCTAGAGAGGTCCCATGCCTTGGAGGACAAAGGGTTTTGCTGAAACAGTCTTGGAGACCAAGGGACCTCCAGGGGGCACTGGGTTAGGCCTCCCTTCTTTAGGAACCGTTTTCTTTAGGGATAGTCCATTCTGCATGTCGGTACGTCTACCCCCTCTCCGTGACCTTGGCTGGCATTTGAGGGCCGTTTGTTTCCTGACTATTTTTGTCCCCTAGGATGATAATCGCTACCATGAGGACATTTTCGGGGTCACCCTGAGAACGTACGAAGTGACCAACCGCCTTAGATCTGAATCCATTGCCTTCATTGAAGAGAGCAAAAAAGACACCGATGAGTAAGCTGGCCCCATCCCACAGGCAAGGGGGGGGCAGAGCCCTCTCTTCTGGGTCCTGATGGGCAGGGATGCCTGATTTCATTCCCATGGCTTTCCCACAGAGGGGTCCCCCTGGCACAGCGGCACCTGGAAATGTGTTAGAAATGCAAATAGGCCACCCCAGACCAGCTGAACCTGAAACTCTTATGTTAGGGTGCAGCAGTTTGTGTTTTAACGAGCCCTCTGGGAGATTCTGAGACCCCCTTCAAGTGTGGGAACCCCAGTTTTGCCTGCCAGCTTCTGCCTGGGGCTCCCCCTAGTGGAATGATGTATTTCCAGCATTGACACCACCTCTCACACACGGCAAATTGCTAGGAACCGTTTCATTGATGCAAATCCCAAGTGGCATTGTTTTGCCAATGTCACTCCTCCACTAGAAATTGCTGGAAACAATCCGGGGCACCACAATATTGGGATTGAATCTCACTGTTTAAACCTGACCTCAATGCGATGATACAGGATCCTTGACTGTAATTTCACTTCCCCCGTTCCCTGCCACAGAATACCTGGAAACCGACCATCCTCTCGCCTCTGCAGGCGCGTTGCCTGCAGACCCCAGTGTCCTTTACATTAAATTAGGTAGGAATTCAGCCGTCTTGTTTTCGGGAGCATAGGTCACAGACTCCATTTCTCCAGCATCCTCCCTTTTTTCCCCTGATGACACGGCAGCCTCAAAAACATACTTTTATGTCAAGTAGACGCGTGTTACTGCCACTAAGATCACAACTCCAGTGGTTGTCACAAAGCTCCTTTAAATGTCCCCCTTCCTGGGCAGTTGTGTCAGTGAGCAAGCATTCATTCATTCATTCGTTCATTCATTCGTTCATTCAAGATAAGCCCCAACTAGGTGCCAGGTCCCGTCTAGGACACTGGGGCTACAGAGGAAATGACAGTGGAAGCCGCTGCCCCCGGTTTAGTTGGTTTTCTCTGGGTCTTGAAGCAAACAGAGCAGTCTTGCTCCCGTGGCACTAACACCCTGCCCACTTCTCTTCCCACAGCGTTTTTAACTCCTAACCGGATCCTCTTGCCCAGACGGATGGCAGGGGGGCCGCCCCATGCGCTCCGGCAGGGGTGGCAGCGGGTTTTGTAAGCGTGGACACTGCTGAACCTTTCCTACGGGACCGCGCGTGGCCCCCCGCTCTGCCTCTCGTCCTGTCGCCGCGTGTCCTGGTTTCCCTCTTCTGGGTTCTCGCCTCTCAGTGTTCCCTTCTTGGGTTTCCTCCTTGAGTTTTCCTGCTGCAATGCAATGCCTTTATAATCCGCAGTGGCTCTTACAAAACTGTCCCCCCCACCCTTCCTGACAAGGAGACATCAGCGGTGCGTGAGAGCACCGGAACATGGGCACCGCTCGTGGCACGGCTGGTTTTCTGGGGTTCCCCTGGAGAGGCTGCAGGGGCAACACAGAAGAGTTTTCTGAGCCAGTCCCTCGGCCACTGAAGTCCCCCGTTTTTTATGACGATGTTCTGGGTGTGCGCACGTGTACGCATGTGCAGTGCGCCTGGGTCGCGACCATCCTCTTGCCTGTTGTAAGCGCGTTGCCTCCAGACCCCCGGTGCCCCAGCCTCTGCTGGCTCCATAACTAAGGGTCTGTGCTAGGGTCCCTGTAACACTGGGAAGCGCTCTAAGGGTCCCGGTTATAAAGGGTCAGCCATGGAGAGCGGCATGTGATGGTTAAGGGGGAAATCTCCAACGAAAAGGGGGAAATCAACGAATTCGATGTAGTTAGATTCTGGCGCCAGTTAGCGGCGCCCTCGCTGGGAAACTAACCCATCTAGTGGATGGGGCAACGCCTTCTCCAACCCCACCCACCCCAGCCGGAATCATCTGATTTGGCCTCAGAGGCAATAACACCCTCAAGGCCAGAAGTAGCCTTGTCCAAGGGAGCGGGCTGGAAATAAGAATCTTCTCGTTTTTGCCACCTGGTGACTTCAGACAAGTCCCTTGTCCTCAGTCTCCCCTCGTTGTAATGTTATAAAGCTAAAAAGTATAAATGGATCAACCTGTAAAGCTGTGAAGACCGGAAACAATATGAAGGAAAGGTGTCATGGTTCTGCTTTTAGTCTCCCAAGTGGGGCTTGCTGTTTCACCCTTGGGGGTAAAATAATGGAAGCCAGTCACAGTGGAACCGGTTTGGGGAGGGAAGCGTAATGGGGCACCGCATGGCGTCTCCTACAGGACCATAGCTCAGGGGAGGAAGAACCTGGTCTTCAGTCTTTTGGCTTTCTAAAAGTGATCCCCCAAATTTTTAACCTGGTAAAATAATTTTGACAAATAAATTATCCTTAACTCAGATCAAAACTTGGCAGCAGTCTTTAGCAGGAATCAGGGCAGGTACAATTTCTGCCTGGCAGGCAACCTCCTGAGTTTACCCTCTCCAAGTAAATGCACTGGAAGAGTCCCTTTATACACTTAAGTGCTAAAAATCGATAGCAGGCAGCGTCCAGAGAGAGCCAAGAAATCCCAGTGGCCCCACACATAAGGGACTGCCTCCGGGGGTCTACCCTGGGCCCCCAGCATTGGAAGGGAAGCATTCAGCCAGTCCCATCCTTCTGTTTGGTTTGGTTTTGTCACACAGAAAGATGGCACTTCCTTTATGTACTGCACAATGGGCATTTCTTTCTTGATGCTCTATTTGGGGGTTTGCCAAAGAGAAAGTGCCCTGGCCTTCTTTGGACGGGCCTTAGAATGGGGGTGCCAAAAAGGTGTTGAGGGGGGACAACTTCCAAGACTCGTAAAGTCCAAGGACAAACTCTATCTCGCCTTTCCCCACCCACCCTGGCAGCTCTCGCTGGTGTCCCTTCCCTGGGACAGAGTTATAATCTCCCTGCCTGCCTTTAATCCTGTTTGCTCCTGCTCAGGCTTCCATGGGCATAGAGAACAAACACTCAGCATGCTCCCCGACCCTTTCGACCCTGGAGCGAAGCCCATTGTAAACCCCACACAATTCTGGCTCCTAGTAGCTTTCCTCCCAGGGGATTTCTTTCCAACCCCTTGAGCCTTTTGGAGATACCTGCTAAGATATCACAAAGCTCCCCAGGGACTGAACTGCTGTGCTCAACCTCCCTCAAAGAGGGAGTGTGCTTCCCTCTCTAAATTAAGCTTTATGCACGAATGCTTTTCCATCAACGAATAAATACGTGTGAGCGCTTACTCTGTGCCAGGCACCTTCTTCATATATCTCTGTTCCTCTAGCAATAGGCAGACAGGTGGAAATAACACTCTTGTTTTGTCGGGAAGGCCAAAGAAATTATTATATAACCAGGACTCATCTTTGTTCCCAAGAAGAATTATTTTTTTTAAGTAAATAGCTTTCAACCCCAACACAGCTGCTTCACAGCTGGCTAGAGGACAGGAAACTGGGCTGATCTGTTTCCTCTCATTTGTCAGAATCCCTGGTACCAAAAGCCTGGCTATAAGAAGCCTAAGAAGTGGAGGATGGAGTTCTGATTTAGGATTTAGTTCTGATCCAGGGTGTGTAAGTGCTGCCCTCTTGTGGTGGTTTTTAGTTCAGTCCAAGTAGCCAAAAATAGGTGCAAATTTTGGTATAACAATAGGTGAGCAAAAATAGGATTCACTGGCATTTGGGGGTTACCCAGGTTATAGACTTGTTCTTTACCTCTCCCCTGTGAATTGGCCTGCAGTAGCTAGAACCCCACTTAACAAAAGTAAGTTTGGCCAGGAAGAATGGGACATCCAACCCCAGCGACCGGAAAGCTGGGACTTCATGTTCTATCATTATTATGACTGTAATTCCCGTACCTAGTGTTGGGAACGAAGCAGAAGTAGTTAAACTCCCTGAGAGGAGATGGTCTTCTCTTGGTTTCTACAGAGAGAGTCAGCCAGGTAGCTTTTTTTTGAGGGGAATGCTTCAGACCCACTAAAATGGCGTTTTGGAAGCCAACCTGAGTCCAAATGCTAACGCTCCCCCTGTTTCTGCAGACAGCTGTAGGCTGGTGAATTGTTAACCTTTTGAGCCTGCATAGCCACCTGTATAACAAGGTGGGTTAAATGAGAGACTGCCCCTAAGATGCCCAGTTACAATACTTGGGCCATGTAAGCGATCAAATTCTATGTTTTCACTTCATCTATAACATTTCTTGCTTCTCCAGTAATCGGAAGGCATGGTGGAGCATACAGAGCAAAACACAGTTCTTTTCTTACAGGTTAGACAGAGTCTGGCATGTAGGGACACAATCCTTAGAACTGATGTAAATGTCCGGGGTTTGAGAAATGGGTGGGATTCCATCGGCTTTGGGGAGACAGGTTTGCCAGGAAGTAGAAACAGTGAAAAGAAAGGCATGGACAGGGAGCACGTAGGGTAAACGGGGCGTGGCCTCAGACAGCCCAGCTTTGGAAGGCTGAGGAGGGTCAGAACGGTGAGAAATGCTGGGAAGGTGGTCAGGGACCAGAAGATGGGGAGAGGGGAGTGGCATGTTAACGACTTTTGACTTTATTTGGTAGGCAACAGGGGTCCTCAAGTGTTTACGAAAGGGGGAAATACTGCGACTGGCATTATGCTTGGAAAAGAATGTTCTGACCGCAGCCTAGAGCATGATGGCCGGCCAGTTGACCTATCGGTACTTGATTGTAGTAACCGAGGCTGGAATGAGGGAAGAAGCCGATGTAGTGATAAAAGACATTCCAGGGTTGAATCAACAGGACTTGGGACCAATCTGTTGTGGAAGATGAAAACAAACGAGAAAGTCAAGATTCTTGCCTCTCGGTTGAGAAAGGGGCCTTGTGAAACACAAACAGGCTCAAGGGAAAGATGAGTTTGAGATGCTGACGTGATAACCAGCTTCTCCCTGAGTCCACAGGGTCAATCCTTCCAAGGTCCAGCCAGGCCTAGAAGCTCAGAAAGAGAACTGACCCCAGGTCAGCAGACCTTGGACTCAGTACACAGGATTTTCTTGCCAGATTTGCTCTCAGCAGCCACCTGCTTTGGGCTCCAAAAGGAGGTCAGGTTTTGCCCTGAGTCCGAAACAAGTGAGATTGTTCTAACTCAGAGTGGTTTCTGCCAGAATGGTCAAGCCAGATGTTTATCCCCACAGCACCAGCCCCCAGGGCGGCCTTTTAATCCCTGCTATGAGGAAAACTGTGGATGTAAGATTTTGGTTTTTGCAGGCCATGTTGACTTGTGTATTTCTGTCTCCACGGCCCCGATCCCAGCATGTCTCTAGGCCCACTTTCCCACAAAGCCTTCTGTCTGCATTGGCACATTAATCTGCGACCGCCTGCAATGACAAGAAGGAAGAACTATTACTAATATGAGCTTCCTATGTGACCTGGCCACACTCCCTCTCTTCTCCCAACCCTTGCAATGTCTCCTGCATCCAAATTAAAGGCTCAAGAACGAAAGGCCAGGAGCTGGGATGGAGGAAACACAGGTCTGACAGTCTGCCCCTCAGGAACTCAACACACATGATCCCCATGAAGCTGAATTTGGCCTTCGGGGGGCTAACGCCTGCCTGGCCTCTTCTTTCTCTCACACCTACCCTGCCCTCAGTCCACTGCCATTCCCTGCCTGGTGGCAATAGGCACAGCCACCTCTCCCCAAACACGGATGTGTCTCAGACCTGAGGACCGAGGTGAACTTATAACCTTAGAACGAACATCTGCGTCGGGCCTCTGCTCTTGTCAAAGCCACGTGCAAGGGGGGAGGTCAGGCGTCAATATGACTTGTTATGTGTATGGGTTCATTTTGTCCTAGACTCTCAGTGGTTCTAAACGAGTAGGGCATGTCTGTGCAGCCCAGGACAGAGCCCACTCTGGCCCTGGTGGGCAGGAACCAATCTTCCTTCAGATGTGGCTTTCCACAGTCTTCTAGAAAATGACTCCAGGGCATCCAAATGTTCCGACTCGACTCCTCAGCTGTAGGGGATTCTAGCCCAGGGTCTGTCCAGAGGTGCACTAGTGGCATTTGGGGCTGAAGAACCCTTTGTGGTGGGGGCTGACCTTGGCATTGGAAGACATTGAGCGGTGTCCCTGCCTCCATCCCACTAGATGATGCCAGCAGCAGTCCCCCCAAGCGTGATAACCAAATACGTCTTCAGACATCGCCAGATGTCCCTGGGGGGCCACAGAATCTCTCCTGGCTGCCCTAGGCCTTCTGGACTAAGCAGAGCATTCCTCAGCCTAATGGCTATTTCCATTATCAGCTGCCCAACTGAGACTCCAAGGATTGTGATGGAGGAATGAAAAGGTGTGGTTTCACAAACTCCCTCCCAAGACAGCACGTTGGCAGCTCCATTTCAGTACCAAGCGATACCCTCAACGTCCGTTCTGGTTAAGATCCATGGAGGCCCAGTGCCCACCTGTGCCCTGCCGCCCACCTCCACCCTGTTTTCCTTGTTGTCTTGTTGTCACCGTGATTGTAAAGACCCACTCCGGGCTCAGCAGTGGTTTTTCTGGAAGGCTGAGAGAGAGAGAGAGAGAGCATGCTCATTTGGTTGCTCACACCGCTGTACCCGGGGGTTCCATTCCGGGGTTGGGGAGCGGGGGAGGGGGGCAGAGCAGTGTCACATCTCGCCACACACACACACTGTCAGCAACTCGGCCTTCCCCGCTACCTCTGAGCTCTCGATGCTGCTGATCTCCGCCAAGTATCCCGTGTGCTCCCGGCACCTTCCCTGAAGGACTGACACCCACCCCACGCTCTTTGCGCGGTTGTCCAGGCTGTGTTTGCCGCATGCTCTTCTTCTGTATAGTTCTCATCTTCTCATTGGATGGAACTCAACAAAAGTCTCCTTCTGCCTGTTTGCATTATGGTTAAAACATTAAAAAGTGAACTCAACTTGGCTGACTGCTGTCATTTGTTCAGTGCGCGTGGGAATTTCTCGCGCGTGTGCCCACTGTCACGCGCCAGGGCACCCCCCCTCCACCCCCAGGAAGCCCAACCTGAAACAGAGGGGGCAGGAGGCTGATTGGGAAGTGGACTTGGGAAAGGGGAGAATGGGGAGGGGAGCATAGTCTCCAACTAGTCAGAGGGAAAGCCTGAGCTGCAATATTGTCGCCACCAAAACTTGGGCCAAGTCCTAGGCCATTCTGAAGATGACCTTGAGGGCGAGCTGCAGGTCAGAGAGGGAGCAGCCACCAGGGCATTTCTCAGTGCCGGCTCGGCCCTGCTCTACAGACGCTGGTCAGTTAATTAAAACAATGGCTGCCAATTATTAGGCGCCCAGTCTTCACCAGAACACTTTGACTTGTTTTCATTGCTCTCCCCGGTTCAGAACTTGGGAAACTGAGGCACCAGCTGATTGGCTGGCTTAAGCAAGGTCAACACAGCTAGTAAATGTCAGAGGTGGAGTCTGAACACAGACTGATCGGCTCTAGATCTGCATTTTTAGCCACCACCCAGTGCTGCTGCTTAAGAGACCCAGACTGTCCACGATTCAAATCCTAGCTCCTACTTCCTGGCTGTGCAACTTCAGATAAATTACCCAACTTCTCTGTGCCTTCATTGCTTCACTGTAAAACAGGCCATGATTGTTTCAAATTCACTGCAGTGAGACAGGATTACCTGGGTTAATACGTGCAACACACATAGGGTAGGATAGGATAGGACAGGACAGAATAGCCCTATATTTTACCAAAAGAGTCATCCACCGGCACTAGCAGAGCCAAACACTAAACACCAAGAATTACAGTGGAGAAAGACTGGCTATTTTATTATGAATGGCATCACCCAGCAGAATGGGAAGCTAATGCTCAAAAGCCCGAACACCCCAATATCATGTAGGTTACAGAGTCCATAGGGCAAAATCACAAGACACTGTGGGCTCAGGGCCTCAAGGTCATGCTGGGAGCTGACAGGTCGGAGGTGGGGTAAAGGGTAATAAATCATTTCTTCAGATCTTGAGGACAATTCTGAGATCTGTTCTGGCGTCCCTCTGTCTGGTTTCATGGGAAAATAGCCAGGAGGTTGTCCCACCTTGGGGCTCAGGAGCTGAAACAGAACTTAGGTCAAGATGTTATCTCTAGCCTGCCAGAGGCTGGAGCTTGTGATCTTTAGTCAGATGGGGGCTACTGCCTTCTGCCTTGGGGGTTGCTGATTATCAGGGGCAAAGGCTAGGTCTCTGGAGGTGGGGGGGAGAGAGCGATGATTTCTAGAGCTAGGATTTAAAGCTAAATTTAATCAAAGTCATGAGGACTCCTGGTTTCATATACACAAGTAAATAAACTAAGATCCACGCTCTGGTCCCTTCCACCTATCTCAGCCCTTTACTCTCACTGAAGCTCGAACAGCCCCACCTTGAGGTCATTCGCCATTTGCTATTTAGGCACTGGGTATCTCAGGCCTCCTCAGAACACCTGCCATCAGTGGGGCCACTTGTTTCAAAAGCCAATTCCTGGCCTTTACCCCCACCCCCTCCCACACACACACACACCTGCCCGTTAGGAACAATGCAAGCGGGTCTAATACCCGCTTGCATTTTTAACCAGCTCCCCCACATAATTCATGCACACACCAGAGTTTTGACAGGCCCAGCCTCAGAGGTGGCTGAGGACAATTTAACATGTATATGCATCCTGACTGGAGTGGCTTCTGTTGCCTGGCAACCAGGTGAAAAATCCAAGTTTACACCAAAACAGAACCTTCCCAACCACAAATTGAAAGGAGAAGGGGGTGGGAAACAAGTGGGGGGAGGAGGAAAAGGATTTTTAAATCACTGCAGGTCAATATAGAACACGGGCTTCCCCATCAGTTAAATAGTAAAAATGTGTCTCTTATTTTGTTCTTTGTACCCTTGACAAAATCGCCCAGATCACAAAAGCAGAGACAGTATTTACAATTAGGTGGATCAATATAGTGTTTACTCACATCACTAAAAGGAAATCGCTTTAGCAAGGGCCCCTGGACGAAAATAAGATTAAGTTAATCAAATAGCCGAAGATTAAAACCAGAGTAATTAGTAAAGTGATTTAAAAAAAAAAAAAGCCCTCAAATATTTAGTGTTATTAGACTTGGGGTCTCCTGGCTTCTCTGCATCTGTTTTCTCCACTAGAACTTGGAACTAAGCTTGGAAGTGGATACTGAAAGCCCCACTCTCTTCCCCCTTTTCTGCTTCCAAGAATTTTGAGACCTACAAGGAGAATGAGTTCGCTCTCCTCTCCCTTCCAGTTCCTGGTCTCTCAGGGATGTGACCGAATAAAGAAACTAAGTGCGAGAAAGCCTCTGAGACATACTGTCAACTCAAGGTGTAGTATCTGTGGCATTAATTAAACCTCGTGCACTAATTGAATCGGTTTGGTTGTGAAGACTTTAAAAAGAGTCGCTAACGAAGAGGCAGGTAGGAGCAGAAGAGCTGCTGGCAAAATCTGTGGGGAGAGAGACACCTGTTCTTTTTTCCTCCAAGATCCCACGCATCACCTTCCTTGAAGAGCACACACTGCCCCCACAGTGCCCTTCCAGAAACATCTCTTTCATCCAGTCATGGCTTTGCCCAACGGCATTTGGCGCCACCAGGGACCAGAAGAGGACCAACTGCTCCAGCCAACGTTTGGCGCCTGCCATGGCCACCAGCAGCCTTCGCTGCCTCTGTCTCCTTTACCACTCCACACCAACCTTCCCTTCTGCAGATTCGCCCCAAGAGTTCTAAGCACAGGTTTTATTCTCCTTCTTCCTAGCCTTTGTTTCTGCCACTCCCCCTACCCGGAAAGCCCACCCTCCTCCCTCACCTCTGCAGAACCCACTTCTATTGCCGAGGGTTTGATTCAAACATTGCCTTTTCAGGGCAGCCCTGCTCTAGCCTTATCCTCCAATGGTGCTTTCTATCTGTACCAGTCACTTGGCATATTGGCAGTCTTGCTTTGCAACAGTGTGTGTGAGAGAGAGAGAGAGAGAGATCGGCCTCGAGATAGACGTTACCTATTGCCACAATAATGCTGAGTCACAAACAGTCACAAAATCTCCCTGGTATGCTGCATTATCGCTGCAGAGGTTAGAGTCATGTGACGAGGAGCCGAGAAGTGCAGGCAGCCTCTACACGCAACAAAAAAAAACAAGTGATTTTCACCTGGAGTCTCTGCCGACACCTTTCTTGTAGCCCCACAAGACCCACTGGAGACTTCTGACATTCACAACAGTAACATAATAAGTGTGTGTGGTTTTGAGCCACTAAGGTGCAGTAGTTAGTTAAAACACCAATAGAAAACTAAAATCTGTATTAAATCTCTATTCGTTTCTCATGGCTATGTTCTAGGGAAGAATCCATTTTCTTATGTTTTCCAGCATCTAGAAGCTGCCCACATGTCTTGGCTTATGGCCCAGCCTCACTCCAACCTCTGCTTTCATCATCACACTTTCTCTGACTCTGCCCCTCCTGGGTCCTGCTTCTAAGGACCCTGGTGATTATTATATTGGGCCCCCCCCACACGCTGTCCAGGATAATCTCCCCGTCTCAAGATTCCTCACTTAATTACATCGGCAAAGTCCCTTTTTCCATGGAAGGTTAACTGTGATATTGTGATTTATAATGAGAAGTACATGTTTGGTCTTCATCCTGATTCTGGTAAAGCGCTCCTAAAATCCTTGGGATTTCCTAAGTGGTAAGAGCAATAAAGGTATCTTGTGATTCTTAAAAACCCCTTCTCAACAACACCAGAGTTTATGTTAATGAGTGATTTATGGAAAGCACCAGAGGATGGAGGCTGGTTGCCAGGGGAACCAACGAGGTGATTAAAGGGTTGAAATTTTTGGTCCCACCCCTTGACCTCGGAAGCGAGGGGGCTCGAGATTGAATCCTTCAATGGCCCAAGATTGAATCAACTATGCTCATGTAATGAGGCCTCCATAAAAACCCAAAAGGAGAGGAGGAGGTTCAGAGAGCTTCCGGGTTGGTGGACATGTGGAGGTGCCAGGAGGGTGGCACCCCTGAAGAGAGCATGGAGGAGGCTCTGCTCCCTTTCCCCATTACCATACCCTATACATCAATGCCATCTGGCTATTCCTGAGATACGTCCTCTCTCGTTAGTAATCTAGTAAGTAAAATGTTTCTCTGAGTTCTGTGAGCTGCTGTAGCAAATTAGTCAAACACAGAAGGGTATTGTGGGAAGCTCCAATCTGTAGCTGGTTTGTCAGAAGCCCGGGCGACAATGTGGTCTTGCAATTGGCTTCTGAAGTGCGGGGAGGGGAGGGCAGTCTCGTAGGACTGAACCCTTAGCCTGTGAAGTCTGTCTCCAGGTCGATAGTGTCAAAATTGCGTTGAATTGTAGGACACCCCGCTGGTGTGGGAGGATTGCTTGGTGGGTGGGGGCGGAAAAGACACATCATAGTAATATATTCACAGGTTCTAGGAATTAGGCTGTGACCATGTTTGGGGGCCATCATGCAGCCGACTATAGGGTGTCCTCGGGCCCTCAAAAATTCATGTCCACCCCACATGCAAAATGCATTCAGCTCAATTGAACTGCACGTATTGGACTAATTCGCGCATTTAACAGAAATATAATGAGGACCTGCTATTGTCAGGCTTTTTTGTAGGCACTGGAAGTCTACCAAGAGACCTCACATTCTACTGAAAGGAGAGAAACAACTGGTTCATTTTTTTTTTTTGAAGGAGTATGTTAGATCGTGATCATTCATTTTGGAGAGAAACAACGCAGGGTGACAGAGAGTTTCAATAGGGTGGACACAGAAGGCCTCACCAATAAGGTGACTGAGGAGAAAGACTTGGGGAAGGGAGGAAGCAAGCTGTGCTCATTCAGGGGGCAGGGGGCTCTTCGATCTGAAGAGCATCTCTATGGGTTAGTGGGAGACCCTCTCACCTACCTTTGCATATGTTCAATAAGCATTTGAGCAAAACTGGACACAGGCCCTGCTGTCATGGAGGTTACTGTTTTATAGGAAGGTTACCGTTTATCGTGGAGTTCATGAAGCTGAACTTCCGGGCCCCTCCCTTGGAGAGACCCCATCCAAGGCCCCTTCTTTTCTCATCCTCCATAAATGCTCTCCTGTTTACTGATGAGTTCATCCCCGGCTATTCCTTTTCCAAACCAGGGCCTCCAAACAGGCCCAACGAAACCTGGATCTGCCCGTGCTGGTGGGTGACTCCAGTAATTCCCCAATGTTCATGTCAGGACCATTTGGGGACGTGTCCTGAGTGACAAGAAGGTTCTGTGAGGGCACAAGACCGAAGATGTCTGTGCTCAGCACACGTGTATTTCTGCGGACAAGTGCTTGAGTTCCCATCGAAAGCAGCTGAGACGCAGGCATTTCAGGAAAATGCAATTGCGCTAACAAAGGCCCTGAGGTGGGATGGAGAGTCTGGGGAGATGGGCCACAGGAGAAAAGACGTGGATATTCACTTTGAAAATAAGGAAAGCCATCGACGGTGTTGAAGGGAGTTGAAGTGGTGTCTCTGGCTGGATTGTGGAGATCTCATGGGAGAGGAATGTTGATATCTTCCAACCGAAGATAAGCAGAGCTGCACCGAGAGTCCACAAAGATAGGCTGATCAGCTTGTTGCAGTAGGAAGTGAGCCCCCGGGGGAACTCGGAGGGGGATCACTCCGGGGTTTGGGCTTGTTCTGGGTGGTCTGAGCGGGAAGTAGGATCATGAGGCCCAGTTCTCGGCTGACCTGCTCAGCAGGAGGGTAGTGTGGGCTAGATTTTAAAACTTAGAATTTTCCCTGTTGCCGAAAGGGAAAGGGAGCCATTTCCCTCCTTTCACTCTTAGAGCATTGCCTTGAGAAATTGTGCGCGTGTCTTTCCTGTCTCTTGCATATATGTATGTAAGTCTGTTTTGTGTGTACTATTTTTTTTGTTAATTATGGTAAAATATGACAGAAAATTTACCACTTAACTATTTTTAAGTATACAGTGTAGCGGCATTCAGGACATCCACAATATTGTGCAACCATCACCACTGTCTCTTTCCAGAACTTTCTCTAATCTGTATTCTGTCTCTATGAATTTTCCTAGTCTAGACATTTCATAGAAATGGAATCATGCAATATTTGTCGTTTCATGTCTGGCTTATGTCATTTAGCATAATGTTTTTAGTGTTCGTCCATGTGGTCACGTGTATCAGTGTGTCATTCCTTTATATGGCTGAATAATAGTCCGTAGTACAAATATACTACAGTTTGCAAATCTTTTCAAAATAATCCTCTTCCCAGTATTTCAACCCAGGAATATTTTTGCGTAAGGGCCTGAGAACCGTCTCTGTGAAATGAAAGTTCTAGGAAGGTGGTGTCCCCATCTCCCTGTATATAAGTTTAGCGTCAGCACCCTGTTCTACACTGTAATTACCTGCTTGTCATAAAGATGAGAAGTTTTCTTATTCCTTGAGACAAAAGCAATTAGGTAGCACCATGAGTATCCCAACTACCAGGTAAGCTTAGGATGAACTAGAAAAGAGTTTACAACAAAGGTATAGTACAGTCAAGTCCTCTCACTTGAGGACAAGTTACCATGAATCTCGAGAGTAGGTATGTAATGCAGTGCTTGGTTGTATATAAAAAGGGTAGGATTTCTCTCTGTCTTTGCAATCTCATCAGCAGATTACCTGTGATGTACCCCACAGTCTGGTTTAATGCTTGTTCAATAAGAAAACTATTCTCCTGGGGCGGCCGGATGGCTCAGTTGGTTAGAGCGCGAGCTCTTAACAAGGTTGCCGGTTCAATTCCCACATGGGATGCTGGGCTGCGCCCCCTGCAACTAAAAATTGAAAACGGTGACTGGACTTAGAGCTGAGCTGCGTCCCCCCATGACTAGATTGAAGGACAACAACTTGCAGCTGATGGCCCTGGAGAAACACACTGTTCCCCAATATTCCCCAATTTAAAAAAAAAAAAAAAAGAAAAGAAAGAAAACTGTTCTCCTTTACTACAGTGGCGGCAAGGATTTTCTAGATTGGCAGGAGATTTTAATTTTTTCCCGACAGCATCTTTGGTCAGAAGACAGGAAGAAAGAATGAGGGCCAGGACATCATTGATAAGAAAGCAATAGTCTTTCCTAAGAATGGCTTACCGATCATTTGTGCAGCTGTGGGGTCTGCCTTGCACCTAACAGGTTGGAAGCTGTTTATCAATGTCTGAGTGTTCTCAGGGCCAGGGCAGAAGCCATGAGAACAGTTGGGAACCACAGTGCAGACGTGGGCTGGGACAGTGTGAGCCGAGACAAATCTAAGAAATATTAGGATCTTTTAGAAAATGGCCTCCCTGTTCCAGAAACAGAGGCACAGAGAACTTAACCTCTGTTGGGCATTTGAACATGGATAGTGCTTCCCAGCACACTTAAGATAAAATCTTAACCATCTTTCCAGGCCCTACAGTATCGGACAGAGGTAAGTACAGTATGTACAGTGGTTGAGAGCCATGCAGCAACAGTAACTGATACATATTTTCATTTAATAGGAAGGTCTATTGTTATCCCCATTTTATAGGTGAGAAAACCAAAGCACAAAGATATTAACCGCTAGGGACCATTTGGATGGTGAGGTGCCAAACGGTGACGAGTTCCGGTTTTGCCGTAATAGATGGAGTGGCACCCTTTCCTAAGGCAGGAACCACTGGGAGAAGACAAGGTAAGTGGGGAGGGGGAACTGTAAGTTCAGTCCCAGATAAGTTCAATTTCAGGGGCCCAAAGGAAATGTCAGGTGAGCAGTTGGCTGGCTAAGCAAGGCTGGACCTCAGAGGAGTGAGCCGGGCCAGAGAGAAACGTGGACATTTTAGCTGAGCTTGGATTGTCATTCGAGATGTCGACAGAGGTGAGAAAAGTGAAAGAAGGGGCCTGTGGCTGTGCCCCATGGTACCCTAACATGTACCATCTGGGTGAGACGGCAAAGGAGACTGACAGGGAACAGCCCTAAAGAGAGGGTAGGGCCACAGAGGCCAAGGTGAGTCAGCATTTTTGAGAAGAAACAGCATGGTAAACAATGTCTGCTGATGCTGTGGAGACGGCAAAAACAAGGCCAGGGAACGCCCACTGAATTCAGAGGCATGAAGGTCCAGGATCTAGCCCAGATCTGCCAGACTCCAGGGGTTACTCTAAATCTTTCTGTTTTAATGACCATAGTAGCAGCAGCTGCAGTAACACTGTACGCCCGCCCCAGCCCCAATTTCCTATTTTGAAGCCCTAACCCCAGGACCTCAGAATGTGACTGTATTTGGTGACAGGGTCTTTAAAGAAGTAATTAAGGTCAAACGAGATCATTAGGGTGGCCCCCTGATCCAATAGGACTGGTGTCCTTATAAGAACAAGAGTTAAGACCCCCACACGCACACCCACACATACCACGTGAAGACACAGAGGGAAGATAGCCATCTACAAGTCAAGGAGAGGCCCCAGAGAAAAACAACCCTGCCCACACCTTGATCTCAGACTTCTGGGCCTCCAGAACTGTGAAAAAATAACTTTGTGTTGTTTAAGCCACTCAGTCTGTGCCACTTTGTAATGGCAGCCCTAGCAAACGAATACAGGCAGTAACATAGTTTCAAACACATTTATTGAGATGAAAGTCACATAACATGAAACTCAATAGTGAATGATTCAGTGGCATTTTAGTACATTCACAACGCTGTGCAACCATCACCTCGGTTGAGTTCCAATACATTTCCATCAATCCAAAATAAAATCCTGAGCCCATGAAGCAGTTGCTTCCCATTCCCCCAAAACATGCTTTTATCAAGTGTGTTCTGTGTGTCAGGCACAGTACACATGCACTTTATATAAACATACTCATTTAATTCTCTCAACAGTCCCAGGAGGCCAACATTATTATTATTATCCCCATTTTACAGATGAGAAACTGGGCCTCAGAAAGGCTAAGTAACTCGCTGTAAACAACTGGTTAGATAACTGTAATCAGCAAATAATTATTGAGAATCTGCTGTGAGCAGAGCCTGTGAAAAGTAACTGGGCATCCGGACAATCCTGATCCTGAAGTTGCTTCTGATCTAGTAGGAAAGATGCAGGTTGAACAGTTATCAATTAAGTAAATAAGTACACGACTGCAAAATGCTGAAAAGGTGCCGTGTCTGGCTCTGGGGCTGGGATGAGAGAAGGGAGGAAGAGAAGAGCAGCCAGAAGGAGGGAGTGCCGGCATAAAGCGCATTCCAGGCAGTGGGAATAGTACACATGTGAAGGCCAGAAGTGGGAGGAAAGAGATCAGCCTGGCTGGTAGGGTTAGTGAAGGAAAGAATGTCTTCAGACAGGCTTGGAGTGGTAGATAGGGGTCTGTGTCTTTGCAACAATGTTAGGGATTTCAGATCCCTAAGGGCAAGAGAGAGAGTCATGGAGGCAAAACAACATCCACAGAAAGTAACAGTTACTAGTTCAATTGTCTCAGGGCATTCTGCTGATTCCAGGTTGGGGAGGAGGAGGTTAGTGAGCCCTTCAGGACAACAGTACTGACAACACATTGTTCTGTACCTGTGTGTCCCCGCTACCTCCCACCCCAACTGGAGTTGGAGCTCCTGAGAGGCAAGCACACCATCTTACTCACCTCTGTATCCCCAGGGGACAAAGCACAGTGCCTGGCACTAAACGTACCTGAGTTTTCTTTTACGAGGGCAGACACCGAAAAGAGTACCCACCCACACCTGAGTGGGAACTTCTGCCTTGAGAATTCAAATCTACCACTTTTTGTCTCTACGACTTTGAACCAGTGACTCCCAACTTTCTGAGCCTTGTTTTCTTTATCTGTAGAATGGGTACAAATATGGTACCTACCATAGAGGGCCCAAATGAGGAGTCCTTGAGGAAGGCATGTAAAGTGCTTGGCACAGCATCCACTCAAGAATATTAAGTTTGTGATCACAGCATGCTAGTTTAGAGTACGGTCAAGCAGAAGTCAAGAGGATCTGGATTAGAATCTAGAACAAGGGAGTCTGAGCAAGTCTGTTTATCTCCCTGAACCTCAGTTTCTCTATCCGTAGCTTGGGGACAATAATGGTTTAAGAGGGTTATTGGGAAGGTTCGACGAGCTCCTGCACAGGAAGCGCCCAGCACTATAAGAAAGATGGATGTTGTCATTGTCATTGTCGGTCCACGGCTCCAAGGCCCACAGCCCAGTTACTTTCCAAAACGCGGTACTTTCCCGTCGCCAAGGCGCAGTCCTCGCAAGTACCCTGGGCAGAGGGGGTGGAGCTACCGGCGTGGGCAGGGCCATCCTGGGGCCCGCCCCTCAAGGCAGGTGGGCGGAGCGAAGTGGGGTTCCCCCGGCGCGCGCGCACAGCGGCCCCAGGTACGCGGACAAGATGGCGGCAGCAGCGGTCGACAGCGCGATGGAAGTGGTGCAGGCGCTGGCGGAGGAGGCCGCGCCGGAGACGGCGGGCCTCAGCTGCCTCGTCAATCTGCCCGGCGAGGTGCTGGAGTACATACTGTGCAGCGGCTCGCTGTCGGCGGCGGACATCAGCCGCGTCTCCAGCACCTGCCGGCGGCTGCGCGAGCTGTGCCAGAGTAGCGGGAAGGTGTGGAAGGAGCAGTTCCGGGTGAGGTGAGCCTGCCGCCCTGGCCGCTGGTGCCCTGGTTCTGCGCCCCCGGGACGCGCGGGCTTGGCTGGCCCGAGCCGCCGCCTCCTGGCCCGCGCGCGGACCCCACCCCGGATGCCACCCCCAGACCCCTTCCCGGGGACCGACAGACAAAGGCCTCCAGGCCGCCGGCCCCTTGGGTCCATGCCGCGCGGACCCTCCGGTGCCCAAATTGCGCATCGGGAAGCGCCCAGCAGCCGGGCCCTCCCTAACGGATGACGACGGTAGTATCGCAGCTCATCCATTCTGCGCGCTTCTTTTGTGCCCGACACTGTGCTAAAATGTTTACACGGATCTGGTGATGCGGTGATCCCCACAGCCCTGAGAGGAAGCGGGCGCAGCATCCTCTGGTTGGTGGTTGAGAAGCACAGATTTCGGTGTGGACCCGGGATAAAATCTGGCCCTGGCATACTCGCCGTATGACCTTGTGGGCAGACTTCCCTTTTTTGAGCCTCGTTCACCGACTTGGCTGATAATTAGACCTACCTTTGACTGTGCTTATTAAATGAGATGTGTAGGGAGCATTTGCCAAAGGGCCCAGCTCTTAGGAGGCGCGCAGTGCATGTTAACTGTCATTGTCATCGCTATTATTGTATTATCGCTACAATTGTCCCCATTTTATAGATGCAATGGAGACACAAGCATTCTTATGGCAATGCCAAGGTCACTCCGTGAGCGAGTGCGTGCGTGTTGGGTGGAGATTGGAACTGGGTCCATCACCAGGGCCCCTTGACCACTAAACCATACTGCTTTCCCTGTTTTCCAAGGCTGCCTTTGATTCCTGCCTGCCTGCCTGCCTTTGAGTCTCTGTTAAGCTGAGGGGGTGTTTTTCTCCTTGTAGGTGGCCTTCCCTTATGAAACACTACAGCCCCACTGACTACGTCAATTGGTTGGAGGAGTATAAAGTTCGGCAAAAAGCTGGGTTAGAAGCCCGGAAGATTGTAGCCTCGTTCTCAAAGAGATTCTTTTCAGAGCATGTAAGAATCTGTTGATGTGGCTCTAAGCTTTTGCCTGGTCGTGGTGTGTGTGTCTGGGTTTGTAGGCATTAGCTCATCCAGCTCTTTTTGATATCTCCCTTTTCAGTGCTCTCACAATCCCTTACTCACTTAGATGGCTGCAAGAGTCATTGTGTCCTTTTCCTCCCATCCAACAACATGAAGCCATTTGTCCCTGCCAGCTTTACTTTTCTAAAGCCAGAGAGAGAATGGGGGTGGAAAAGGAGGGAGGGACCCACAACACAATGTAGAGGGATTTTTTTTTTCTCTTCAGCGTTATTTCTCTTCAAGTGGGTTAGCCATTTTTTTTTTTTTTTGCAGCCTCCACATGATTAGGGGGATCATTGATGATTGAACACTACAAATCTCACCCAGTTGTTTTCCCAGAAGGCTTGACGAAATTAATACGGTTCTTCTCTCTGGCTTTGCAGGTTCTAACCAGTTGTGAACTGCATTATTTGTTAAGCTAATAGGATTAAAAGCTATCTGTAAATCAAAATTATTGCTCCCTCAATTAAATTGTCTTACTTTTATTATCCCTGAAAAGTTTTTTTGTTTTTGTTTTTGTTTTTTAAATATTGCTGAACTGCATGGTTTTGTTTTTGTTTTTACTTAACACAAAGCGTTCACAGGTCCTGATTCTTAACTTTTTGTGACTCTGGAAAATAGTCCACCCCAATATTTTAAATTTATTTCTGATTGGGGGTCTAGAAATACAGCCAGTCTTACTTATTTTATTCTCCAGGTTTACTGAAGATGAAGTCCTATTTTCTAAATTCAATTACTATTACTTAATGGAGTTCATACATTTGAAATATTTTCAAAGCTTGTCAAGTTTTGAAAGGGAACGTTCAAATTTTGAACTTTGGACAAATTTGAATGCATTCTTCTGTGGAGAATAAAATTAGGTATTCCTTAGTGCAATTCATCTCTATAAATAAATGTTAACGTTAGAAGGGAAAAAGTTTATTTTCTACTTGGAAAAGCCATGCCCTAGCTAAAAGCATGCATGATCACAGATGTTAAATAACTGGTTGAAACGTTGTTTGCACACACATGTATTTGGACCAAGTGTTTGATGCACTTGGTCACGGGCTGCTAGTTTGCAACCTCTGCTTCTAGTCCAGCTGGTTTTGTGTGCATTTTGAACAGCCTGTGCCTTTGTCTGATAATAATGAATTGTTATGTTTCTTCCTTAGCTCCCTCTTCCCTGATACCACTGCTTAATTAGAAGTACGTCAAGTACTTTGAACAACGCAGGAGTGTACTTAAGATTGATCTGTGGGTGGGTGACGACTTTGGCTCAGGACCCTTGTATTCCTGTGTTCCCAGCATGCACACAGGTTGACATGAAATTCCCTGGCTACCTTCAAAAAGAAAAGTGGCAGAAGTGTTAGACTTTTAAACTGAGGGGATCTTAAAGCTTATTGGTACCACCACCTTGGTTTACAGAGGAGAAAACATGCAAAACATGCTCGGTGGGTTGAGTTGCCCAAAGCACTAGACTTCTCTCTCCGGCCCCTCCCTTCTTGAGTACAGCATAGCCTGCAGGAAGTAGTTCTTGTGAATTCAGAAATTTTATATTTCTAGTTCTTGTTTTTTTGTTTGTTTGTTTGTTTTCTTAGTTTCAGGGGTACAAAACAATGTAATAGACATTTGCACCCCTCACAAAGGGATAACTCCCCTCCCCCAATCTACTGCCTCTCTGACATTGTATATAGCTGTTACAATTTCTAGTTCTTGTTTCAGAGCTATTTTTCTTCCCATTAGAATTCTTGAGTTACCAGTTTCAGAAATTTCAGTGTATGAAACTATCATTAATTTACAACTAACAACAAGATTTAAACAAATTATTGTTACTTTGCATGTTACTTTCCACCCATGGTAAGTGGTGCAAAAGAATATAGGATAGCTGTTAACCACTTCCATGAAAATGACCGTCTTTCTTTGCCGCTCAGATTTGTGTATGAGAGTGACAACGACATCATTACTCGTTATTGAGGCCTGTTTGTATATGTCTTCTTCATAGGTCCCTTGTAATGGTTTTAGTGACATTGAGAATCTTGAGGGACCAGAGATATTTTTTGAGGATGAACTGGTGTGTATCCTAAACATGGAAGGAAGGTAAGCCATAGTTATAGCAGGGGTTTTTTTGGTTTGTTTGTTCATTTGTTTTAATAATAACCCCAGAATTAATTGCTGTAATTTGTATGTGGCCGAACCATGGGACATGTGTTTCCGAAATTTCATGTGTTGCTACAGTTATATTTATTTAAAAATTCTGTATACTGAGACAGTTGATATTTAAAGAAACCATGCAAAAATCCTTTTGGAAAGAAGAGAATTACTAGTATGTATTTTATTTAGTCCTATTGTGGGCCAAATACTGTGCTCTGGGCACTTGTGTCTATTATGTCATTTAGGTAACATAAATTATCCTTCCTTTATTATCACCTCCGCCTACCACCACCAAATTTGCCTATCGTGCATTGAATATTTAAAAAAATAATTTCTTGGGCATGTCTTAATTGAATGGATAATTTGTTACAGTTTCTGAATTTGGGGAAGAAATAATGTTACTTTGACCACAAACACTAGAGATATTTGGTTGAGCCATTCTTTTATCTCTCCTTATCAAGAAGGATCCATTATCTCTTGGTTGTTGCTTTAGAATTTTTATGACTCGTATTTTCTGCTGTGGGGGTTAATTTCCAGTTTGCCTGAAAAATGACTTGCTTCCAGCCTAACTTACCTGTGAGAAAGATTCTCTGCTCTAAAAGTTCTGAAAACTCTCCTAGTGATGAAAGATAAGAATGTTAGTTTAGGATCTTCCTTGAGAGAGGTTATTGGGAAATACCTTACAAACAAGGCATAAGATATTTTTCTTGTTGTTTTTAAGGCAGTTTAGGGATGACACGTATCTATCAGTGGAACAACTGTAGGGGAGAGGTAAGATGTGTCACTGTTCTAGGCCTCGGATGAATTCAGATGCAGAGGTCATTTTTCTGTTTCTATTTTGGTTTATCTATAAATGAATTGGAGTATGATCTAACAGTATTGTGCAGCCTTAAAAATAAAAGCTGACCTGTCTTTTTTACATATATACCCACATACTTTGAAATACATAAATGTAATATACAGACTGAGTTTATTGTTTAATTAAAAAATACTGTTTTGTAGTATATACCATAAGTTATTTAACCACCCCTCTATTGTAGAGTAACCGTTTGCTTCTCCATTATTGTGTTACTGTGGAGGGTGATGTTTTGGTGGTTCCTTTTCTCAGTAAAAGGTCCCTGGGAATAAGCTTCCTAGGTCAGACTATAGGATATTATTGAAAAAACATAAAATAAGAGCATGTTCTTGAATGGGAAGACTGACCATCATAAAAACGTCAGTTCTTCCAAAATTAATACGTAAACCTATGGCCATTTGAGTTAGGATCCAACAAGAGTTTTGGGAGGGGAGAGTTTTTTTAATGTGTGTCTTAATTGGGTAATATTGTCTAGAAGAAGAAAATCACAAGAAAAGCCAGAAAAAAACAATTTTGAAATAATCACAATGGGAAACTTGCATGACTACATATTAGAACATATTGTAAAGCTACCTTTAATGAAAACAATACAGTGTTGAAGTGAAAATTAATAGCCACATCCACGGGAAAGGATAATTCAGAAACATGTCGCAGCATAAAAGATAATATATTTAAACTCAGAGGGAAAAAGATGGACTATTTAATAAATGATATTAGGCATAACTGATTATCCACCTGGAAAAAAATAAAACTTGCATCATATATAAAAACTATTAGGTTGGTGTGAAAGTAATTGCAGTTTTTGCAATTATTTTTAACCTTTTAAACTGCAATTACTTTTGCACCAACCTAATAAATCCCAAAAGACTAAACAACCTAAATTTTATCACAATGAAAATCCCTCAAGAAAATAGGAGATTTTGTATACAATTTAGGGAGACTTCCTTAACCAAGACCAGTAATGCAGAAGCAATAAAAGAATATGGACAAATGATTTTGCAATTAAAAAGTAAACTTCTGTATGACCAAAGAAACCATAAACAAAGTCTTAAAATTTCCAAGAGGAAATTGAAAAATGTCCAAAGGATAGGAGGATGATATCCACCAAACAGCAAATCCAAATGGCTGGTGATCATGTAAAAAGACCTTTAAATTCACTCTTCAAAGAAATGTTAAAACTGTGAAATACTGCTCTTTTACTTACCAGATTGGCAAAAGAGACTGAGTATGCACAGCCATTAAAAACATATATTGTTACAGTCTTTTTAGAAATATAGATATGTTACCCCTTGGCCTGACATATATTTTGAGCCGAAAACAGTGTTGTTTTCAAATAACAAGGGGTATTCTCATATTTGTAAATATTTTGGATTGCCAGTTTTCGAGAAGGACCCTATTTGTCTTCATTCCTGGCAAATGCTTGTTTGGATATGGAAAGCTTAGGAACGAAGAAAAGTAGTTTCTATAAAGCCCCAGTCCCTGGATGTTTGAAAACAATGCATTTGTGGTGTTTTCTATGTGGTCTTGAAAGAGAGTACATTCCCAATAAAGATGTGAAAACATATTAAAAGGGTACATAGTACCTTATAAAATTGACCCAGAATGACCAACACTGAGACATATTTCGATAAAAATACTGATATTAAAGACAGAAAAGTCCCTTGGGCATCCAAGCAAAAAACAAAACAAAAAACAAAAGTCACGAGGGAAAGAAAATCAGAATATCATCATACTTTTCAATAACAATGCTCTGTGACAAAGGAAAAAAGGGTAACATATTTAAGATACTTAAGGATCAAAAATGTCAGCAACAGATTTTTATATCCAGCCAAACTGACTTGCAAGTATAAAGGCCGCAGACAAACTTCCAGGTTGCAAGAACTTGGGGACTTTTGAGCCCATCCTGAGAAATTTGCTAGAAAATGAGCTGTAAACTACCAAATAGTCAGAGAGACATGGACATAAGAACTAGTGGTGAGCATTAAATATTGGTTTACTTGTAGAATTAAATCCAAATGACAGACAGTAGGGTAGAAAGTATTTATGTAATGGCTATAAGCCCTGACAATGTAGAGGTAATATAGTTGTTTGGAAAAAACGAGCAGAGAATGGGGGAGAACACAAGCGAAATATTTAACTTTTTGGTAATCACCAAGGTGATAAGAATATTAGTCTTGTTATTCTGAGGCTGCTGTGTTTTGGAGAGAGGGAGTGAGTGGAATAAAGCAGATGAGTACAGATGACCCTTGAACAACTCGGGTTTGAACTGTGCAGGTCTACTTGATACACAGATTGTTTTCAGTTGACCTTTGCAGTTCAGTTGAGCTGCACAGTTCAAACCCGTGTGGTTCAAGGGTCAACAGGCAGTTGGGAAGCCGCGTTTGCGGAGGGACAATTTAAGTTATAGGTGGATTTTCGACTGCTGCGGGGGTTGGTGCCCTTAACCCCCTTGTTGTTCAAGGGTCGACTGTGATTATGTAACTGGAGAAGCAGCATGCTTCTGGAAGAAAAACAAGGTACAGATATAAAATGGAAGAAAGTAAAAACTGTTAAGTTCTGAATTTGAATTGGAAATTTCAGTATCAACTCATGAGCTATCTTATATTTAAACATATGTAGAGGGGTGTGTGTCTTTATGTGCATGCATACGTACACCACACTTCCTATCTCTGTCCACTGGAAAGGCTTAAAACAATAACCAACCGAATAGGAATGATCATCCCTAGTACCAGACTGTGGTCTTGATATGCCATTTCCTGTTAGAGAAGCCAGAGTTTTTGGAGAAATGGCTGATTCTAGGTCCCAAACAGGAAATGTAAAAGATGAGCCTGGAGCATCTTGGAAGCCTGGAACCGGATAGCAAGGAAAGTAGCAATACTTCATGTCAGAAGTCCGCGGGGCCAACTGAAGAGGCTTCCATTGGCCCAAAATGGGACAAGGGGAGCATGACTGTGGATAAGAACTAGAAGGGACAGAAATAATCAAATATGTTTAGCTCCGTTGAGTTCATAATAATACTTAACAACAGCTAGTTGGTCACCTTTGGAGGATAATAACAACCTAAAGTTTTACTCTAAAAATGATGAATGAAAGAAATGAGCATTTATCCTGCCTTTCTAATATATTATGCCATTGGGGGACCAAATAGTAGATAAGGAGGAATTATTCTTTATAGAAGTATTCTAGCTAATAAACGAAGAAGCGCTGGTTGAATTAGGATATCATTCCTCTGTAACCTCTGATGAATTAATGGACCTGGGCACTGAGTAGCAGCGACAGCTCACATCACAGAAAGAAACAAGGCAAGATTGCCTCCTGATCGAAGAACCCGCCACCACCTAGGAAGCAGTCTCACTAAGTAAATGCCATCCGAATGTGATCAAGCCTCTGCATCCAATTGATAGAAAATTCAGAAGACGGAGGACTGTTAAACTACAGGATGCCATCCTCTATCCTAGAATCCAGACTCGAGGAAACTTTCGAGTCAAACAGCCAGGTTTCTTCAATAAATAAAAGGCCGGGGAAAAACGATGGAGGGGAATTCTGGAGACTGAGAGACTTCAACAGCATTGAAAGAGACAGGTCGAGGGTGTTCAGGGACGCAGACTTGGTGAAAACCAGAGAAAAACAAGGTAGTGATGGCCGGGAGGCATAGACTGGGGTTATAGATGGGAGGTGATGGCCCCCCCACGCAGCACTTCTGGGGTGTCTGCAGAGTTCTGTTTCTTGGCCAGAGTGAAGGGGACAAGGTGTTGGCCTTATAATAATTTATTAAGCTACTCGTTTCTTTCAAGTGATTTGTCTGGATTGATATATTGTACATCTCAAAGGTTAGAAAGCTGATAAAACCTGGCTCTGCTAATTTTCATGTACTACCGAAGCTTGAGAGTCCTTTGTTTCTTTATGAAATCAGGCAGATAGTTAAACACTGTCTCCTTCCTACTTTCTGTGATCCCTTGTGTGTTTGGGAGATTTGGTGAAGAATTTCATTTACTCAGCAAGTATTTATCGGGAGTCTCCTCGCCACACACTGTTCTGGGCAGTGAACAACACAGAAATCCTACCTTCTCAGAGCTTCCACTCCATGGGATAGATAGGCACTAAACAGATGAAGGTATTTATTACACTAGAAAATGAGGACTGCTATCGAGAAATACTAATCAGGGAAGAAGCTGGGTGGGTGGGGGTAAATAGGGTGGTGGGTGAAGGCCTGACTCAAAGGGACACTTGAATCATAAACTTAAGAGGAGATAAGGACACAGATTGCAGATCTCCAGGGAAGGCACGTTCCTCAGGAGGAACGGAGAGTGCCCTGGCCTGAGGTGAGCTGAGCAGCAGCCAGGCATGATGAAAGAACAGCAGGGACGCCCGGTGAGCGGTGACTGGACCGACGGTGGGAATAGTAGGAATTGAGCGCAGGGAGGTGCGGGGCGGGAGTGCAGGCGGCCTTTTACGTCATCATTAGGACTTGGAGCACGGCGAGGAACGGTGAAGAATTGGCAGCAGAGAATTTCTGTGCTATGATTTCACATGTGAACTGGAGCACTGGCCGCCGTCCTGCGCACTGACGGGGGCCACGGTTCGAGGCAGGAAGCTCACTCCGTGGGGAGGATGTTGCTGTGACAAAAGGCGGCGGTCGGTGGCTGAGATGTTAGTGAGAGGCGGTCACATGCCGGCCGGCACACTGGTGGATGGATTGGACGTGGCTTCTGAGAGAAGCCAGCAGTCCAAGGTGACTCCACGTTCGGGGCCTGACTGGAGTGATGGAGCTGCCTTTATGTGACATCAGGATGGCTCCAGGAGGGGAAGGACATGCGGGTGCTCACCAGATCCCCCATGGGGGAGGTGGCATAGCGGTCCGACATACAGGTCTAGAGTGTAGAGGAGAAATTTGTTCTGAAGAACACATTGGGGGTTGTCGGTGTGGATAATACAAGAAACTGTGAGGCTGGCTGACATCCGTGGCAGTGAGCGTAGGAAAAAAGCTGCAGCCCAAGGCCTGAGTTCCCTCAGCCAGCTGCGGAGGGGCCAGCAAAGGATTCCAGACACCTCACCCTTTTCTCCTGAGACTCCCCCCAGTTCCCCTAACTTTTCAGGTTTCTCTTTCATTTCCTTTTAGTAAAGCTGAAGCCAGACAGATGACCGTTTCTTGAATTTCAGCACGACTGATTTACTGTTCAATTACAAATGCAAAGTCCTAAATTGTGTTGTCTGCTTGCATGATAATAAACTATATGATCGTGAACCAATTACGTTTGTCTTGCTAAGTAGACTCTTTACGTGGTATGATTAGTGTGAAGTAAATAGATCACTGAAAGTTTTAGTGTCTTAATTTTCATTGACTTGTTTGTGTGTTTTCTAGAAAAGCTTTGACCTGGAAGTACTACGCAAAAAAAATTCTTTACTACCTACGGCAGCAGAAAATTTTAAATAATCTTAAGGCTTTTCTTCAGCATTCTGATGACTATGAATCATATCTTGAAGGTGAGACTTTAAATAACAGTATTTCAATAGGCAGCTTAAGAGTAGGACTGGAAACACTCCCTGATGAACAAGCAGTGGAAAAGTAAACTATGCCGCATGGGCTTCTGGAGGGTCTGGTCTTTTAGGTAGGCAGAACTATTAGATTCAGAGCTGAAATTCTGTCAGAATCTTTAGCTGTCAGCTGAAGAGACAGTGTTTTCTAAAGATGCACCATCGGTTCAAAGCTTGAAGCTGAAATTTTGGCCAATGAGATTAATTCCTTGCTTTCGTACGCTTTGAGCCATCATTTCCAAATCAGAAATAAATTTGTCCAGTTTTGTCTCCATGTGACCTCGAGCAAATCCCTTAACCTCCTGTTAGAGTTTAATGAGGACGAAATGTTCTTGTGCATCAGTGAGTCTGCGTGTCCCTAATGAGAAGTGAGGAGAGAGAAGTCAAGTGGGCAGGCCCGATGAAGGGAATAACTTTTTGTTCCTATTGAGTTGAACAAGAACAAAATGTGACTTGATTTTTTAAAAAATGATCTTAAATTCCTAGCGTATTACACCAACACTCCCATAAGTTGTGGTTATAAAATACATACATTCCCTACTCCCAGAGATTTACCCGATTCATTTTTTCCTTTCCAGTGTTTCTCACAGTCATGTCTCCGTTCTCGCCACCTCTCCCAGCAGCAGCTTTCTAGGGCATACTTGCTGTCATGAGTGTCACCCCCTCCTGCCCTCCTGTCACCCAACATACCAGTGCCAGTCCAGCATGAAACTAGCCCTGTCCCCGGGCCTTGTAGCCAGCTGAGTGCCTGGTTTTTTTATTACGTTTCTACCTGCTTTTCAATGCCGTCCGTAATTCAGTCCTCCCCCAGCTCCGAGCCGTTGTCCTCAGTGGCGCCCTACAAATACACCTGGCCGCACATCCTCTTTCGAGGTCTCCCTTTTCCTTTGCATTTCCTCTTCAGTCCCGCTCACCCAGGTTCAGCCAGGTTTCACTTCCATGGAGTCTCTGGCTGCTGCAGCACTTCTAGATTTTCCTCCCCTCAGAACTCAGAGTAGCGTTGACGCTAAGCTGTATTGCGTCATTTCTATTTTATGTGTGTACAAGTCATTTCTCCAACTGATTTTCTTGTGTCCCTTGTCCTTCTGTGTGATCGCCATATACTCCACAATGCCTTTGTGGGAGCGTCTTACAGTATCATCCAAAACAAAATGAAAAATCTGTTGCAGTTCATGAAAGTATCCTCACCACCCCGGAATCTTCTCAGACGCATACTGGAATTGAGAGTCATCCTATCTTGGTTATTCCACAGTCAAGAATAATTTGACAAGCTTTATTTTCCATAGCTTATTGATGAAAATGGCACTTCATTTTCATCTTTCAAATATAAAGTAATAATATCATTTCAAGTCACCTTCCAAATCAGTGTTGTCGGTATTGGGTACCGTTGAAGGTTTTTTAAGTGGCTGAGTGAATGGAAGTGGGCTCCAGGGTTTTGATCCTTGGGGACTGACGTAAATATTCTGATGCCATTGACGAAGTCTGGGATCATAGCATTAGGATGGAATCGACTTTGAAGTGGGACATAAATGCCTTCTGAGGAGAAGCTCAGTCCTAAGGAGGCCCAGGAGCCCATCCCTGGCTACTGGTAAAACTGGGACTGGGGTCCAGGCCTTTTGACACCCATTCAACTGCTTTCAACTCTTTGGGGTGTGGTGGGTAGGGGGTCAGGATTCTGAGCTGGTTTGAGACTGCTTGAATTTAAAATGACTCTCCAAGTGAAAATGTCCTATAGCCAAATGATGAAGTTAGCCCTTCAGTCTCTGGTTACAAAATTACCTAAGGCAGTGAAGAGGGGATTTTTAAGAGACAATGTCTCCAGTGTACTTTGTACAGCGTTTTAGCTGCAGGGTCCTGGAGTGTAACTGTTTCTGTAATTTAAAAGTACGGTTATCTTCAAAGGCCATTTGTTGGCTCTCCTCTGAGAGATAATTTGTTGTTGAAATGGCACATCTTTCGTTGAGTGCTTTCAACTATTTTTTAAGTTGAAGAACTGTCTTAAGTTTTCAGAGTTGTTGGGTTTTAAACTATAGAAGAATTAGAAAGGGAGAGAGAAAGAAGTAGCTTGAAAAGATCTCCTTTTAGCATTTATTTCTCTTTGTAATAGAATATCGAAATGTGCCACATACGGTTTTTGAGTCCATGACCTCTGAGAGAGGTTTGGTTTATTTAAAAAACTAGTGACGTGTAAGATCCCTCGTTGTGAGAATGATTTTTGCTCCTTTTCAGTGTCTTAGCAGCCAGACCTGGCATCCAAGATATGCAGCTTATCGTGGGATGTTGTGGCCCCACGCATCTGGGGTAAATGACAAACTAGTCAGAAAAGGGCAGAAATAGGAGTTGGTGGCCCAATTGTTGTTCCTGTCCAGGTGCCGTGTACATCGACCAGTACTGCAATCCTCTCTCGGAAATCAGCCTCAAAGACATCCACGTCCAGATTGATAGCATCGTGGAGCTCGTGTGCAAAACCCTGCGTGGCATCAACAGTCGTCACCCCAGCTTGGCCTTCAAGGCAGGTGTGGAATCACTTTGGGTCCCGCTGTATTTGCAAAGGGAAACCTAGAGTGATTGGTTATTAGGACATTCTGCAGTGTGTTCCCATTATGTCAGAAAAAAGCCATTCATGACACAGCCCCGTGTTCACCTGGATAATGTACAGGACTTTGAGTACATATTGTCTTCTCCACCCTGGACTGGTGACACCTGATGAGTATTGTGGGAGCGTGGCCAGTTTGCATGTTACGGGTCGTTGGGGACACTGGTCGCAGCCTGGTTTGTGCTTGTGTCCTCAGAGTAGATCTCTGTTTCAGGCGAATCCTCCATGATAATGGAAATAGAACTCCAGAGCCAGGTGCTGGATGCCATGAACTATGTCCTTTATGACCAACTCAAGTTCAAGGGGAACCGAATGGATTACTATAACGCCCTCAACTTGTATATGCACCAGGTAAACGTGGGTGTATTAAAAACAATTACATATATATACATGTTTGTAGGTTCATCTCTGATAAATTGCACAGTTTTTGAAGGCAAGTAGAACATCGTTTTGATCGCTCAGTGCCCAGTGAAACTCATTTTGCCTCTAGTATAAAGATATTGCTGTGGTTTTACCTATTTCATCATGAGTGTCCTCTGTCTAAAACCCTTGAGACAAATTCCTGATTAGAAACAGGTATTTCTCTGACCCAGTTTGGTCAGTTTGTATCTTATGAACACTGATCTAGGAAACTAATCCGGTCCTTTTTTTTTTTTTTGCACCGGCCTATGGGAAGATTGGAGTAAATCCGTGACCAGTTACGTCATTGATGTTTATTTTTTATGGGCTTCCTATTTGGCTCCATTTTCACATCTAATTCTGTTGCTCTATGTGCGACTTGTAATTTCTTTTGTCACATCTTACACACTTTTCCTTGAAATGGCCTTAAATTCTTTCTGGAAGGAGTGCCTAAGTCACAGGTCTGTGAACTTTTTCTGTAAAGGGCCAGAGAAGAAATGATGGGGGCCGTGTGCTCTCTGTCCTAACTGCTCAGTTCCACCATTGCAGCAGGAAACGAGGAATAGACAATACAAAAGGAAACAAATGACTGTGGCTGTGTTCCAGTAAAACTTTATGTGTACACATGGAAATTGATATTTCATATGACTGTCACATGTCATGAAATACTATTCTGACTTTTTTTAAACATTAAAACTGTTCTTACACAGGCCGTGCAAAAACAGGTGGTGGGCCAGATTTGGCCCATGGACTGGAGTGTGTCAGCCCCAGGTCTAACTAAATAAAATACTCATCCACTTAAGCCGCAAAACCTAAGTCTCATGCCTGATACACAGTCGGTGCCTGATAGAAATTTGCATTGAAGGCATGAGAACAGGTGGTTCATGTCTAGTAACTGAAGCATTTTATTCTCCTTTAGGTTTTGATCCGCAGGACAGGAATCCCAATCAGCATGTCCCTTCTCTACATGACAATTGCCCGGAAGTTGGGGGTCCCCCTGGAACCTGTCAACTTCCCAAGTCACTTCCTACTAAGGTGGTGCCAAGGTGCAGAAGGGTAAGCCATCTATAACATGTGGTCGGTCCTGAGGATTCATTCTCACAGTGCTGAGAGGCAGGGAGGAAGTGTAACTAAACAGGTTAGAAAGAGAACTGGCACGGTGACGGGGCCGGTTCATTTCCTGACTGTATCCATCTCGGTCATCTGGTTTGGGGGAGAAGGGCACTCTGGGTCTCTCTGTATTTCTCACAACTGCATGCGAGTCTACTGTTATCTCCAAGTAAGAAGTGTAATTTTAAAGACTCAGACTAGGAGTTCAAGGGCTTGTGTGGGCCTCAAAGTCTCTTTTGTTCCAAAGCAGATCAGAACAAAGAGTTGTTAAACTCGTACTTTCCAGTCTTCCATAAAATCTCCCCCTCTTTCCCCACACAAGAGACAGAGGCGGGGAGGGAGGATGGACGGGAGAGAGGGGGAGAGAGAACAGGACAGCCAAGCTCTTTATTGATGTGCAAAGCAAATATTCACGTTCTCATCAGCAGTGGCACTCCCGTTAGGCAAGGTTGGTGATTGATGTGCATTTTGTAGACCAGGTGAAGAAGTTCTGTTTTGTTCTTTTTTAAAAAAAAAACCTGGGCATAAAGCTCCTTTTCAGCTATAGTCTAGCTGTTCTGAAAGAAATAGTTCATCAAATAGGTAGATATATCTTCTCATTAAATGTGCCATTATTTAGGTTATTTAATTACATCCTCTTCTTTGAAACTACTTCCCAGTGACTAGCTCTGAGATACCCTTTGGCGAGGTGATGAGCATATAATAGAAAGTATCTGAGCTTTGAAGTCAGATTGGATTCAAACCGTGGCTTCCTTTGAGCCTCAGTTTCTTCTTCTGTAAAATGGGGCTCAAGTTTTTCATAAAGCGGTTTGGAGGATTAAATGAGATGATCCAGTGCTTTACACTTCTGGTAGAGTTGCTGGCGCATACGAAGAAAAAATATATAACTGGTCTCTGTATTTCTACCTCTTAGCTTAAGAAGTAAAATGCATATACAGTTGGAGCTTGTGGGATATCCTTATCTTTCTGCCTCCTTATCTTTCCTTTCTGCCTCCTCTGCAGAGGTAACCACCAGTTTAGTTTGAAAGTATTTATTTCCATGCAGATTTTTATAGTTTCTTACATACGTATTTTTCCTTAAATAATAGGTACAAGCTTCCCTTTTTTCCAAATGTAATATGTTCCTAAAAATGTATTCAGTGGTTTCTTTTTTGGATAGCAGGCACCCACTTTCCATAATTTTAATTGGGAAAAATGATTTTTTCAGCCCATTCCCTTTCCCTGAATAACCCAACCGATTTCCCCAAATATCTCTAAAATATTCTTAAATGCTTATATAACAATCCACCAGGGATGTCTGCATAATATAAAACATTTAAAACACCAATTACCATATTATTTACAACAGTAACTTATTGCTGGGTATACTTGCATGCGGTAGCAGGATCATTTTTCCTTCTTAGGCTACAGTGAACATACCCTACTGAGCAAATGAGCAATGAAATAATTTGTTAGCGCCCCAGGCCCCAGGCAAAAACAAACATTGAGATTGAGACCCATCAAGGGCTGGTACGTCAGGGACAGGCAGGGATGAGCCTGAAGGTGCTCAGCTAGCTGCCAGGAGCTGGGCTGCATCCTCCTAGCTGCCTGGGCCTGCACCCAGACCATATTGTTTATTCACTGCCTTTCTCATTGGTCCCAACACCTGGTAGGTGAGAGAGACCCCCATCAAGTTCTTCAAATAATTGCCCTGGCTGTTCTCAGCCTTTTGCTCGAATCTAGATTTAGAATCAGTTCATCATCGGCTTCCTTCAAAACCCCGGGTGGATGTTGATTAGCGCCAGAGCTTACTGGGATCGTATGCACCGATTAATACGAGGAATATTGCCTCTGACTCTTTCTGTCTAAACATACCTCCCGTACATTTCAGTAGTCTTTAATGCCATTAAAAAGATTTTATCATTTTCTTCATCAAGCTCTTTGACATCTTGTTAGATTTATTCCTATGTCCCCTAAGTTTTTGTTGTTATTGTAAATGGTAATTTTTTAAAATTATGTTTTCTAAGTAGTAACATTGTACAGGGTTATGGTTGATGTTTAGATACAGGTCTGGTAATCAGCACCTTTGCTGAATAAGTGATTAGTGTTAATAATTTGTCAACTTTTTTGGCTTTTCTCCATAGACAGTTGTGAATCATGACATTTGTTTCTTCTCTCTAGCCTCAGTAAGTTTTTGTTTCTTTTACTTATCTTATTCTGCTGGCGAGGTCGTCTTGTACAAAGTTGAATAGAAACAGTGATAGCAGGCACTCTTGCCTTGAATCTGACTGTAAATGGACTCGTCTGAAAACTTCACCTCAAGCATGAAGTTTGGGGACAGTAACTTTCATTGGGATTGTCAAAACTGCCTTCTAAATTCCTAGTTTGCGAAGAGTTGTTTTAATAACTTGGCAGTAGCTATTTTTTTCTAAAATTTCTTTTGTGTGTCTACTATGGGTGTCTTTTTTAGTGTTTTTATGCTGAAATCGATTTTTTAATGTTCAACTGCCCTTTCATTCTTGGGGTGCATCTAGCTTGATCATATGGATTCTTTTAAATACATTGCTGTATTTGATTTGCTCGTATTTTATTTAGGATTTTTGCCTATAAATTTGTGCGTGTATATGTGTGGTTCTCCTAGACTCATAAAAAGAGTTGAAGAGCATTCCTTGTTTCTGGGACATTTATATATATGCCTCGCTATAAAGGAAGGCTATTAATACGACTCAAGGAAGAAATCGGGGCTTTTTAGCAGCTCAACAGAAAACCTCTCATGTGATTTGCAATGGGCGTAAGATCAAAGTGAAACAGTTGTTCAAGGAACAAAATAGAGCTCTTAGTGGCCCAGAGACCCACCTAAGTGCCTCAGGAGTGCTCATAGAGTGTACTTGCGGATGCAGTGAGGACTGGCTTCCTGTGACTGCCTCTCACTGCTCTGCTCAGCGCACCCACCCTGTACAAGAGCACGGGGGAAGCCGTGTGCTTGAGTCCAGGGACACAGCTCCCTGTGGTCTGGAGCAGGTGCCCAGCCTGAGGCCGTGGGTGGGCTCAGGTGTGTGACCACCTGAGCGTGTCTGCAGAACTGAGGGCAGAAGACCTGTGCAACGTGCCATAACTTGCATCATAGCCCCAAGGGGCCTGGGGCCCAGGGCCCACAGACATTAACTACTGCTCATGTGTGGGATCAGCCGAACTTCCGATAGATACTCCTGGCAATGAGTTTGAGGATCAGTCTCCCCGAAAAACGACATTAGATGGCATACATCATACTCTAAACATCAGTGTACGGTGGTCTTAACACAGCAGAGCACGTCTAAAGGGTCAGGGTTTAAACTTTGGACAAGGCCTTGGTATTTTCCGCAGAAATGCGACTGTGTTAATCCTCAGTCTCTGATGTGAGCTGCTCCTTGGGGGCTCCCACACCGACCTGTTCCGCTCTGATCACACGTGGCTGACTCCGTGTGTTCCTTGGATAGGGCCACCCTGGACATCTTCGACTACATCTACATCGATGCTTTTGGGAAAGGCAGACAGCTGACAGTGAAAGAGTGCGAGTACTTGATCGGCCAGCACGTGACTGCCGCGCTGTATGGGGTGGTGAATGTAAAGAAGGTGCTGCAGCGAATGGTGGGAAACCTTTTAAGCCTGGGCAAGCGGTAAGGTTTTCTTGGTTTTCTGATACCTGTGTGGAGTGCGTGTCCTTGAAGGCTTGGGTTACCTTACAGAGAATTTTATTTAACGAACCTCCCTGCGACATGGCAAACAAATGCCGTGTGTGCTGTGCAGCACAGTGGGGATCTCAACAGCTGTCACCTATCCTGGACAAAACCTGGTTCCTGTGACATGAGGCCACCCAGATGTAAGATGTGCTAAGTGAGTGTTCCCTGTGAGCTCTGCAGTGGACGCAGGCAGTCCAAGGCCTTTATAAATACCAAAAGCATTCTTCAGGAACGAGAATGTTTTGGACTGGCAGAGATTCTCTTTCGGGGGCAGGATGTTCTCGTGTCCAGGTGCTTTGTTATCTTTTCATTTATACCTCTGTATCACTTAGGTAGAATTCTCTCTTTTTTTTTTTAATAGGCTTTATTTTTTAGAGCAATTTTAGGTTCACAGCATAACTGAGCGGAACGTACAGAGATTTCCTCTCTCCCCTGCCTCCGAGCACACACAGCCTCCCCTGCCATCAACATCCTGTGCCAAAATGATAACATTTGTTACGGTCAATGAATTGACATTGACACATCGTCAGCCACAGTCTGTAGTTACAGTAATACATTCAGGTTCACTCGCTCTTGGTGTTGTACATTCTATTCTACTGCTTTCAGTGACCTGTGTCTACTGTTACAGTATCACACAGCACAGTTTCACTGCTATAAAAGTCCTCTGAACTCTGCCTATTCAGAATTCATTTTTAATTATGTACAGTGTTACTGAGGTGACTACGTAATGAAAATGCTTATGGTTTTAGTTTAGTGCGCATCACCAAAGTGAGGTACAAAATTTATGTGTGTGTGTGTGTGTGTGTGTGTGTGTGTGTGTATTAAGACCATTGTAACTATTTGCTGACTAGAGAGGAAGTATCAGAATCAACATACGGGATTTGTGTCAATTATTGCTAAAACCCGAGCCTTGGAAAAGAGGGTCTTGTTCAGAAGCCCACAGGGTAAGACGAAGCTCTCTCTCCGCTGCTAGGGAAGGCATCGACCAGTCGTACCAGCTCCTGCGAGACTCGTTGGACCTGTATCTGGCAATGTACCCGGACCAGGTGCAGCTCCTTCTCCTTCAAGCCAGGCTCTACTTCCACCTGGGAATCTGGCCAGAGAAGGTAATTATTTTACTTTGATGCTTTGCACTTGCCTTAGAGAGGGAAATCCTAGCTTGAAAGGCGGCTCTCCCAGGTTTATCCTTACATTAACATGGGGGATAAACACAAATCTGTTCAAAGTCTCCCAGTCTTGACCCATAAATCAAAATTTTTTTTGTCTCCTCTTATTCTAATAAAAACCTGGTTATAGTGCCAGGAGTTGCCCATTCCCTTTGTGTTCAGGGCCGTAAGTACCCAAAACGACAGGTTCTGCCCTGCCACTCACCCTCTAGTGCCCCAAAGATGTGTTTTCCCCAGATCACCCTGACTCAGCAAGGGAACACAGAACCTGAAATGCTCATTCTCCAGCTGTGCTGTTAGCAACTCAATGGACCAGGCACAAGCAGCCCTGTTTGACACAGGAACATTCAGTTCTAGATATGTTCAGGTCCAGCTGCTGGGCCAGTTAAGGACTGGTTATGTCTTTGAGAAGCTGTTGAATCTGATACTGTTTCACTTGGAGTTCTCAGTTTTATAATGGCCCCTGCGGCCAGCAGCAAGCACTTTCAGAAGGTCGCGGTGTCGGGGGTCAGACGCGCTCCTCGGGGAGCTGTGGGAGTAGCAGATGTTTACATCCAGTCGCGTATTGCAGTGCAGGAGCAGCTGGGCGCTTCCATCACGCCCTTGCTTTTCCCTGGGAATGTGTTAATAACACGTTCTGTTTGGAGCATCCTTGTGAGAGAAGTGAATTCTGAGCTGTCACAGGGTCGTCCTCATAAAGTCATCTGCTCGTGTTATTAGAGAGTGGTGGAACCTCTTTCTTGAGAAAGTAAATCGTCTGAATGACTTGACATTGCTTAGATCTAAATCGTCGCCTTTACTCACAACTTCGAAGATCTAAAATAATTCTAAGAAAGGACACATCAGTAGGAAAATCTCTCGACTCCTCTCTGAAGAAAAGATGGCATCTGTGGCCCAGGGAGCAGCGTCAGACAGTTATCATCATGTGACCTGGTCAGACAGTTAGGGGAAATCTAGACTCCACCAAACTTACCACCTTCCTCTCAGAACCCTGTTGTCTAGGATTTAATAGCTTAATTTTATTTTTTTTTATTTTTGATGCTAGTATATACAAAATTAATTCTTGTCACTTTTTACTTTAGATTCATTCAGAAATTTCATAACTTGTAAAATGCAGAGATCCTTTCAAAGCAAGGTTCTTTATAAGTAAATTCCATGCTTAAGCGGCCCATCGGGCTTAGGAGAGGTGAGGTTAACATCTCCTTTGCGGGGGAAAGTCTGCAGAATCTCTGCGTCCTTACCCTCCACCACTGACTGTTTGCTGGGGAATCCCCTGGGGGTCCGCAGAATGACCAAGGCTGCCTTCCTGGCAAGCAAATGTCACTAAAACAAGATCCAGACATGTTACACGCAGAACATATGTGCTCCTGATAACCATTCATTTATTCCTGGCAGAGATACGCCCCCCATTCAGAGATCAGGGATGGAAAGTGGCTCATTCCCAAGGCGTAGCTGACTCCCCTCCGTCAACACATACCCTGGCCAGGGAACCGAGACAGTGAAGGGAAACTGTGGGGCTCCCCAAGAGGAGGGTTCCGGGGGGGCTGGGGTAATTAGAAAAGGCTCCTCTGGAAGAAGGGTTTGAGGTGGGCGTGGAAGGATGGGAAACCACTTCAGAAGGCAGAAAAGCAGCTTACTCCAACGGGCAGGAACAGCGAGCATGTGGCACGAAGGTGGGGAGCTTGGTGTTTGCAGCGGAGGGCCGCTTGACAAGGGTCTCTGCATGTGTACATGTGTGTGGAAAGAATGTAGTTTTCAGGGCATGAGATCTGTGTGTGGAGGGCTTAGAATCTGCTTGACCTGGTGAGGTAAACGGGAAACCTTCCCGAGCTGGGAAGACCAGAGGGTAAGCTTGTTTTCAGTTGCATTAAATCAGGAAGAGCTAAAATAAACAAGTCCACTTGGTCACGGGCTCAGTAATCTGAGGTAGTTGTGGCTGCAGAGAGTGTGTGATGGTCAACTTTGAAAGTCACTAACACTTAACTAAACACTTCCTTCCAACCCTGTGGGGTGCATACTGACTTTGTGCCATTTTACAAAACTGAGGCACTGAGAAGTTGGGTAACTTGCCGAGGTCTCCCACACAGGCATGGATGGACCCACGCCCACCCACAGGCTGCATTCCCTTCCCCCTCCCCACAGGTCAGTGGGCTAAGGCAAGATTGTCTGTAAGCAGCCAGCAGTCAGGCACGTTCTCCTGCTGCCAGGCCTGCGTCCCTGTTTTGAGCTGTAGTTATCCCTTCGTCTTCCTCTGCATTTCAGTGGGAAAGATGTCGGTCGCTCTTGTTTTCCAAGGCAAACCCACCTGTGCTCTGGGTCCAACTCTCCAGCCTTTTCTCGGATTGCTGTTTTCCTTTCTTCTCTTAGATCTTCAACTCCCTGTTTCTACTGTCTACTGTCAGCATTAAACATACTCAGAATCTCTCTCATCTTTGGCGAAAAAACCAAAAAGCACTCCCATGACAGGCCCGCTGGCATTTCCTTGCGGCGGTCTCCTTATCGCTCCGCCCCCACAGGGCTGAAATCCTGGCGTGCTGGCCGGCCTGCGAGTGGGACGGCCACCTGCCTCGCCTCCCACGCACTCCTCAGAGCACGGACACACATTCCCAGCCTTGCTTCTCGCCAGCGGCTCTTGCCAAGGAAGCCACTGACCCCTTTTTGATAAACCATTCTCTTTGTTGCCAAATCCAACAGATGCATGTCTTCCCTTATCTTTTCTCATTAGTGGGGGCCACTTGCTACTCAGGACGTGCTGTTCCCGTGACTCTGTGCTTCCTGGTTCCCAGGCTCTTGCTAGTTGCTTGTCCTCTGACTCTCCCTTAAAGGCTGCACACCGTAGGGAAGTTTCTAGACTTGTTTTCACTCTGCACCTTTCCCCCAGCTGACCTCACCTGTTCTCCCACGACTTCGGGGCCTGCCTGGACCCCGGGCTCCAGAGCAGCGTGTCCAGATGCCCCTATGTCCGCACGTGCCTCTGTCTCCTGGGTCACTGCCTCGGCCTCCTGCGTGCTCTCCATCCACTACGCTGAGACGCTTTGAACCTGGTTTATACACTGTTGTCGGAGTGATCTTAATCCAATCTCAGTTATATCCCCTCACTGCACAGGATCCTGTGGGTGGCTCCCCCAGTCTTGAAGGTCTGGCTCATTTTCTTAGTGTGGCTTCCTAGGTCCTGGGTGGTCTGGCCCTCCTTGCCCGGGCTTTCTCATCCCACGGTTGCTCCTTCTGTACTCTCTGCTGCCACGACCACCTCCTCCTCCATTTGTCCCTGTCCTTTGTGTCAGTCCTTTGCACGTGCTGCATCTGTGCCTGGGCACCTTTTCTGTCCCTCAGCTCCATCTCTGGCTCCCTTCTGCCTCTGACGCCCCCTCTCTGGCCCCTTCTCCCATCGTGCTGCTCCACTCGCCCGTGCCTTTTCAGGATGAGGACCATCACTGTTTCGTTCTTTACTGGAATTAGTCCCCTTGCCCTCAGCACAGTTCCTGCCACACAGTAGGTGTTTAAGGGGAAAGGCTCCGAGAGGATATTCAGATTTCCCAACAACTGTCTGGCCACGTGACAAATGGGTGTTTGGAGAACAGACCTGTTTTGGGGAGGGAGGACATGTTCAGTTTGGGGTATGTTGAATTTATTGGGACCTGGAACTGGGTGCCACTTGTCCCTGAACGTTTGGCCGGGGGCACAGCATTACCTCAAAAGGAGAGGAGCCCACAGACAGGTGGGCATCCAGAGGATGGAGCCAAGCACTTTCAGAGAGAGCCTTAGGGGATCCTGCCGTTAAGGGTACAGAGCAAGGCCTGCAAACTACAGCCTGGACTCAGAAGTTTTATTTGCACACAGCCACGTCCATTTGCTTGCTTGTCTCTGGCTGCTTTCCCGCTGCAACAGCCAAGGGGAGTAGTTGAGTCAGAGACCATATGGCTCACAAAACCTAAAATATTTACCCTCTGGCCCTTTACCGAAAAGATTTGCCAGTCACGAGGGATAGGCTCCCTCTTCCAAGATCTGTACCCCAGAAGTCATGGACTCGGGATTCTAGGCCAAGACATTGGTTTGGACACATCACGGTACCCAGCTGTCAGCACTGCCCTTCGGGAACATAGGAGGTCCATATCACCACGTCATCTCCGTTTCTGCCCCCTCCCTTCACCCTGTCATCCACACATCAAGGGAAGGAGGGGAGGATTATCCCTGAGCCTCATCTCCTCCTCTGGTACTGGAACTGCTTTGAAGAATCCAAGTTAAGCCTGTTTCCCTGCCCTGGTGGGAGAGCTGCTAGGAGAGGAGGAGAGGCTGAGTCTGGAATGCAGCAGAAGCCTCGTTAGTCCTAACAGGCTGGAACTGATAGGGGAACACAAGGAATGCATTACGCAAACCCAGTAAATAGAAGCTGACTGTTAAATCCAGTGCTTTTAGCTACAAAAGATAAAGGTTGTTAGTGTCCCCAAGTTAAAAGACCTCTATTGGAGGGCGGGGAGCTGGATAGGGATTGTCTCTCAGCTCAGCTGGCAGTGGTTGAAGCAGGGTTTGAGGTACTTGGTGTCAATTCTATTCTATTTTTTAAGTGTCTGAAACTTTTCTTACCAGTTCGTTAAAGTATCCCTACTCTTGCTTTGTGTTGATGGTGCCGAGACCTGGGGTTTGGAGTTAGCCCCAGATCCCATCCCCACCCACATTTTCAGAACCCCATGACCTCGGGCAAGTTACTTCCCTTCACTAAGCCTGATGTCTGCTACTCCACTGGGCTCATTATGAAACATAGTGTATTGATGACCTGCAAGTGGGGAGGATTAAATGAAACAAAAAAGTGGTGGGCTTGGCACAGCGACCAGTGAGGAGCAAGTGTTCATTAAAGACCGAGATCCTGCACGTCTCAACCTGGAAGGCAAGACTGGGTTTTCGAATAAGAGCTTACATTGCATACAATGGTAGTTTTCACACTTTGACAGGTTCAAAATATATCAGGAAATAGGGCTGTTATTAATCATCATTTGATAAGCAAATAAATGAATTCAAAGGGAAAAACGGCGAGTTGTACAGATCTGGGACTAGAATCCAGGTGGCTCAGTCTTAGGACCCAGAAAGTAGGGAAAGAGCCTGTTTCCAAAAGACAGACGTGTCAGAGGCCGTCTGCTAAGGCTGTAATGTAACTGTGTGTTTCATGTCCATGTGTGTATTCACGTTACTAGAATTTGATTTTCTGTAGAGACACCAGGTACAGTAGGAAGAATACAACCTTGAATTCTGCTTCCACCAGCTAGTCATTTAAATCCCACAGAGATGTGGTTTCTCCCTGCCCCTTGGATACCAAATGCCATTGTCAGTTAAAATAATGGAAGTGACCAGGAGGATCTCAGAGCCCTGGTAAGCTCTGCACGGTTAACATCAGAAACTAAACTAATTTGCGTCCCTTCAGTGGCTTGTCTGTGACCTCTTCCACCTTCCCCAGCACTGAGGCAGCGCTGTCAGACGTCCTCTTGGTCTTGATTGAAGTGGCTTAGCATTTATTTTTCCTCCCCACTCATGAATGGCAGCTTCAGATTGTTTCCTTTCTGTGTCTAAAAAACTGAACCGACGCTGACCAAGAAAGCAAGACAGTTTGCGAGTTCCCCTAATCCAAAATGTGCCCGAAGATGGCAGACGCTTGCCTCCTTACCCCGTGCCGATTCTCGTCCTCCGTGTCTCCAAACCATCCCTTACCTTCACGCTGCTTGAACTGGGGTGTCTGGGGCCAGTTCCCAGTTTCAGAAGTGAGTGCACCAAGCCCGGGCTTACGGATGGAGCACTGACTGGGGAGAGCCCCTTTGGCCCCGCCTTGCCGTCCTTTGTCAGGTTAGGTAGGTGTAGTGCAGTGGAAAAGAAAAGGCCTAAATAAAAATATTATCACCTAGTCTTTCTGTCTTGTCCTGAAGGTGCTTGACATACTCCAGCACATCCAAACCCTAGACCCCGGGCAGCACGGGGCGGTGGGCTATTTGGTGCAGCACACCTTAGAGCACATTGAGCGCAAGAAGGAGGATGTGGGCGTGGAGGTGAAGCTGCGTTCCCACGAGAAGCACAGAGACGTCTGCTACTCCATCGGGCTCATTATGAAGCACAAGAGGTGAGTGCCCCACGGCGTGCAGCGCCGCAGGGATGGACGCACCGGAAGGGGACCCGACGCCCAAGCAGCAACTGAGCGCTCACCCCAGGATGGACCGGAAGCTGAAGTGTGTCTTTCATCTTTGTGTTTTTAAGAAGGGACTGGCCTTCCTGCCTGGGAGACTTCTCAGGGTTTTGTGACCTTCCATGTCTGACCCTTTTGTTTGTGGGAAGACGGAAGCAGCTTTCTTTCAGTCTCCATCTTGAATCTGAGTTGTGGGTAGGGATTTGCTGGCCGGCGGGTGTGCTCAGGGTGGATTTAGGTAGAATTAAACTATCCTAAGTGATTGCACTGATTTACATCCCATCAGCAGGCTGGGAACTGATTGCCAGACCTTTAAAAAAGCACTTCTGTAGTAAATGGCAAATGGTATTGCATTGTGGTTTTAATTTTGCGTTTCCCTGGTTACTATGCAGATGAGGTTCTTTTCATAGGTTTCCTGGGCATTCATGTTGCCTTTGATTAAGTGCCTCTTCGAGTATTTCACTTATTTTTCAATTGCGTTCTTTGTCTTTTTACTGATTTTCAGTCATTCTTTTTTTGTATACTGGTCTCTGAGTGCACAGAAGTTGCAGATATCTTTTCCCAGGTTTTGGCTGGTGTTTTCATTCCTCTGTTGCATTCTATTTATTTATTATGGAAATTTCAAACATATATAAGAGCAGAAAAATGACTGGAATGACCCAGGTGAAGTTCCCATAGGAGCTTCAGTGGTTATCACAGGGTCAGTCTTCAGTCTTCACTGTTTCCTCTCCACCCCGCCCCTTCCTCCCTGGAAGCAAATATCAGATGTCATTCATCTGTAGCTCTTTCACTGTGTATCTCTACAAGGTAAGGGCTCTCTCTTTTGTTAAAAATACGTTTACACAAAAAAAACTAAAAAACAAAAAAACATACATTCACCATCTTGTAAATGTATTTTAGCTAAGAAAAAGTGTAAACAATTCCTTAACCTCATCAAATATCTATTCTATTCAGATCGTGTTTCCCCAATTGTCTGTCTGTCTATACACACACACACATACTCCCGATTCACGAAGATAGTTTAAAAGTTCTGCATTTAACCTAGGTCTCTGTTCTTCCTAACAACCAATTTTGTGTATTGTTGTCAGGCCTGGGTCCAGTACCATTTTCCATATTGATAACCACTTGTTGTCTCGTCACTCTTTGTCAAAAAGTTTATTCTTTTCTAACTGAAGTGCCATATTCACAGCGAGAGGGGTTTATAAAGAGGGGCAAGGGTGTCCTGGAAAATGATTCAACATGGAGTAAAAGCAGGTAAATGTGTAAGAACGGGAGCTTCAGAGAAGCCAAGCCACGATTCCTGCATTTCACAGTTGCTGTGACCGGGTCGCAGGGAATTGATTTGCCCTTGCTCCTGTGTTCGTTAGGTACGGCTATAACTGTGTGATCTATGGTTGGGACCCCACCTGCATGATGGGACATGAATGGATTCGAAACATGAACGTCCACAGCCTGCCTCATGGCCATCATCAGCCCTTCTACAATGTTCTGGTGGAGGATGGTTCATGCAGATACGCAGCCCAAGGTAAGTGGCTAGTTCTTGTCTGTACCTTTAGTGACGCCTGGGCTTGTTTTAAGCACACCTTTGAGCGCTCCGGTGCGGTGAGCACAGGTCATCAGTTTATTCCAAGATGGCCGTGCATGTCCATGGCTAACCTCGCTAGGGCCAGTATTCAGCTAAACCCGGGTGGTATGTCCTGGTGCGGCCGTACCACTGGTGACGTCACGGTCCTCAGGGTCTCCCCTCCATCACCACCACAGACAGCTAGGACCCTGTTCCAGTGTGGCTGCTGACCTCTCTTCTGATTGGTCATTGCTTCTGCCAATCAAATGCCCAAAAGTCCTGCTTCCCAGGCACTACCATGGGCTCCCTCCAGGTAACGAGGGTCGGCTTGTGCTCTGCCCATACCCCCTGCTTGAACTGGAGGGCATTGAATGGACACTGTTGGGGGAGCCACCCTAGCACCCTCTAGCCTCCTGAGACCACCTCAGTGAGGCCACCGTGAGGCCTGCAAGCCACAGAGCTGGCTCTAACAGCACTTGTGCTGGTAGGTGGGCCACTGCCAGCCTGACAGTGCTAGCCCAGGGCACTCCTGAGACAGACAGAGGGAGCCCGTGCAGGCAGGTTAGAGGCAAAGTGCCTTCATGTGAGCCTCCCTTTTCTTAATTCCTCCATTTAATGGGATGAATTTATTGCCTGCCTGCCTGTCAAGGCGTTCATGACATTCATTTTTTTGATAAAAACGAAGGCAAATACCAGTATAGTGCAGCTCCGTGACAGGCAGCACTTTTGTACTGACCCCACTTGAAGACTCAGCCATTTTCCATCCTCATCGTCAGACTCTTACACACGAGGAAACGGAAGCACATAGAGGCGTGTAAATATAGAAAGGAGGAATCCAATCCTAGGCAGCTTGGCAAGGAGCCTTATCCATAAGCATCAAGCTGCACCTTTTTGTGCCTGACCTGAAACATCAGGCTTGACCTAACTCAATATTCTGGTCTGGTCGGTGCATTAATAGAAACACGCTGTGTATAAAAATCTCACGGATCAAAAAGCCTATAAAAACCTTCATAGGAATTATTGCTAATTCATCGGAAGGTGAGAGAGGGTCATACGCAGCAGGAGGAATTCTGTTTAGAGAGCGCAGGTCGCTTTAGCCCCTGTCACTATTGTGGGGAAGTGGTAGGAGGGGCTTGCTGTGTGTGCCCCGTGGGAGGCAGAGGCGCGCGCAGTGATTTCATTTAACTGGAAGTTGTGACAGAAGAGGACACTCACAGTGTCTAATAATCAGCACGATTTGGAAATTGTTGAATGATTCGCAGACTCTTTGTTCCCCCCAGTAATCACGTGGGGAGCGTTTCCGACTGTACATCACGGAGTGTGTCACAAGCATGCAGGGAGTTGCCTGTCGTCAACCCTGCTGACCAGCGTCTGCGGCTTTGCCCTGTGCATTCATTGCTCCTTACATAGGTTTGATCTTAACACTTTCAGGGTTTGATACTTGAGTTTCTAGACACGTTTATGTTAACTGAAACATGTTTAGAGGCGGTGGAACGATATTTGGTTTTAGGTGTTCTGAATTTGTCCAGTGTCCAGTTTGAAGATTCGGGAATTGTATCTTAAGTAAACATGCAATGTAAGGTGTAGAGTCATCGTTGTAATGACTTTGTAAGCAAGTTAAATATCTGGTTGTCAGTTTTACACTCCCTAAAACTGAGATTGAACTAAGTGGTTGTGGGTAATGTTAGCAAATTACCTTTTTAAATTTTAAATTCTGAGGCTTTTAGAAAATGCTTAGACCTGACCAACAGTCTCGGCTTATGGTAACTGTCCATCGTTTTCCACTAGTGATTCTGTCACTATATGACTGGAATGACCCAGGTGAAGTTCTCCTAGGAGCTTCAGTGGTTATCACAGCGTCAGTCTTCACTGTTTCCTCTCCACCCCGCCCCCTCCTCCCTGGAAGCAGATACCAAATGTCACATCTGTAGTTCTTTCACTGTGTATGGCTACAAGGTAGGGGCCCTCTCTTTTGTTAAAAATACATTTTAAGTGTGTTTCCTGGACGTCTGTTGTGTGCCAGCCGGGTGCCGGGTTTGGCGGTAAGTGATGCAGAGGCGTCCCGTTGTAGGTTTCCCCAGAAGGGCACTCAGGGCTCTTCTCACCCTGTGGGGCTCCCCTGGGTCACCTCCTTCACTCTCACTGTTGGTGCATGTGGTGGCCACTCCCAAAGCCTTATTCCCATCCAGGCTCTTTTGTGGGCCCTTGGCCACATCTCTAAAGGCCCCTGGGCATCTGCACTGAGGAGTTCTTCAGGTGGCTCAAATGTTCCTAACTCATCGCGCCACTCCTCACCCCCACCCCCGTCTGCTCCTGCGCGTCTATGGAATTGTGCCACCCGGGCACCATCTCTCCTCTGCCCCCGCACCCCCATCACATAGCCAGTTAGTCAACAAATCACACTGATTCCATCTCCTAAATGTCTGTCTCTCATATTTCCATCTACTTATTTCCATTCCTGTTGCCCTGCCCTTCTTGATGCCACGAACATTGTTTGCCTAAATTACACCAACTTCCTAACTAGCACCCACCTCCAGGCTCACCCTCCACAGGGCATTTCCTTAGCAGCAGCTAGAGGACCTTCCACTTATTTCAGCTGCCTGTCAGAAGTACAGTGTTGGCCGACCAGACTCCTTTGCGTGGCCCAGAGGTGATCTGGACCCTGCTCACAATCCCATCTCTGTTCCTACCCTGTCATGCTCCAGCCGGATCCAACTTTTTTGTTCCTTGAGATCATCATTCTCTCAGGTCTTGCACAGGTGGCTGTCCCTTATGAACAGCCCCGCCCCCACCCCCAGCTTTGGGTCCTTCAGGTTTAATGCCACCCCTGCCCTTCCCCCGCTGCCCTCAGATTGGGCGTCTGTGCCTGCTCTGCGCGACCTGAGCACCCGCCCTTCTGAGTCCTGGCGCCTTCACCTCCACTATTTCCCACCTATGGATCCCGTTCCTTCGCCCCATCATGAGCCCTGTGAGCGCACAAGCAAGTCAGCCCTGTTCTCTGATGAGGCCCTGGCACCGCCCGTCATTCCAGACCCCTAGTCAGTGCTCGCGTCCGGCTGGAGGGACGGAATCCCTGTCAGAGAGGTTTGTCAGCCGAAGTACAAACTAGGGGATGAGCGCGAACTGTGTGACCGAGAGGCTAACTCTCTTTTAATCCAACTTTGGAGTAAGAGCATTTGAAACGTGTGAAACAGTTAAAAGAACACAGTGATACCCATCCCGCACTCGCTCCACTAGAATCAACAGCATTTACCATATTTGTTTGAACTACAGATAGAGATTCAAATTTTCTGCTGAACCATTTGAAAGAAGCCTGCAGACATCATGACCTAAATAGTCAATCATGCCTGTTCTAAGAATGAGGACGTTTCTTCCTCTGCATTACCAGTTACATCATCACACCTAATAAATAAAAATTATTTTAATCGTTATCTAGTATTCAGTCAGTATTCCAATTTCCCAATTGTCACAGAACAGCTTTTACAGGGTGTGTGTGTGTGTGAATGTGTGTGTGTTCATTTTTAAATCATGATCCATCCAGCCAGGATTTATGCACTGCGTTTGGTTGTTATGTCTCTTTAGTCTCTTTTTAATAAAGGACAGTTTCTCATTCCTACTCCTTTTTTTACTTTTTCACAAGACTGACTCTTTGACGAGTGCAGGCCTGTTGTCTTATAAATGGCCTAACATTCCAGATTTGTCTTACGGTTGCCTTATCTGTGCATTGTCTGTAAACCAGAAGTTAAGTCTGAAGCTTGATGATATCAGGTTGATATTTTTGGCTGGAATCCTTCTGTCAGATGCCGTGTGCGTCACGGTTGCGTCTCATCCAGAGGCCTGTGGTGTTTGATGTCTCTCTGTTCGTGCGGCGAATTTTGGTGGCTTGGCTGAGATAGCGACTCGTTATAAGGCACAGTGTTCCCTGTGCAGTTAATGAGAAATCCAAGGAGTCAGCCTGTGACATCCTGTGCGTGTCCTCTGCCCCAGTAACCTTTCTCCTTACGGTTTTAGCACCGACTGAATTTCCTCCCCTACGTTATGATATGAGAATTGTAAAATGGTGGTTTTTCTACTGCTGTTATTCCCTCCGCTTCTGTACACAAGAGCTCTCCTCCCTCTCCTTTTCTCCCCTCCTCCTCCTGCTCTCCTTCCTCTTCTTCTCCCTCCTCCTCCTCCTCTTCCCTGCTCTCCTCTCCCTCTCTCCCCTCCTTTTTTCTCTCCTCCTCTCCCTCTGGTTCTCCTTTTCCTCTTCCTCTTCCTCACCTCCCTCCCCCTTTCCACTTCTACCTCTATCTTTCCTCACCCCCTCCTGCCATAGATGCCTGGATTTTTGTTTAGTCAATGTGTTAAAATCATTTGGAACAATTTTATGCTCAAATTAGCCCATATTTAGCCAGTGGGAGACCTTGAGAGGCTAAATTTTTAAAAACACTTATTTAATATATTTTTTTTTAACATTTCTGGGTTAACTTACTTGCATTCAATTATATTGTTTTTAAACTTTTTCTTCATCTAAATTTTCAACCTTTGGCTCCGTGATCCTTGTAACCAGGGTAGAACCCATTGTTGAATGCTTTTCTGATTCATAGCTCTCCACAGGGAGTTGAAGAATGAATTATAGACCACATGCATGCATGACGTCTTCGAATAGTTTTAGTCTGCACAATTAAGGGAGTTTTTCCTTCACCGTGTGAGATTTCACCTAAATCCTAGTGGAGGGATAGACAGCATCTTGCATAGTTATCATTTTCCCCACCAGGGGGCGTGCTTTAATCCTTTCTCGGCACCAGGTGGGCGACTCGGGTCTCAACTTCCCCTACGCACTTCTTAGATGCACTTAGATATGTGGGAATGAATGTCACAGATGCTCTGAATTTCAGTCAGCTGCCCATGCGAGGAGGTCAGGAATTCAACTGCGATGTGAACATCGACTTCTTGTGCGTGTTTTGTATATAATGACAGCACCCTGGAGAAGGCTTGGTACGTGGTCCGCCCTCACCAAATGTTAGTTCCTTTTTCTGTAATTTGTCTTACACTTCTGACCGAAAGTTTCCAGCACACACCCACGCGCAAACAGCCCATGGCAGTCTGCACATGCTGGCACGTGTGTGAGGATCCCCTCACATCAGGCGGGGGGCGGGGTACATTTTCAAGCATTTCAGAGGGCAGTAGGGCGCTCTCTTTTAAATTGTAAAAATCTCAGGTGCTCATTCTTCTCCCCTCGGTCCCTCCACTAGAGAAACACCTCACCCAGGGGGCCTGTGGTCCCCTTGTTATAATCACACATCAGTGTCATGCATAAGGACTGGCCTGGTAGCTCGGGCTGTACCTAAACTATGGCATAGTAAGCCGCAATGGAATAAACCGGTTGCAGGTGAATGCTTGTGTGCTTGTATGAATAAACACATAAAATAATTCTGAATCTTCTCTAAGTACATACAATTATATGTAGATACACAGATGTATGTTCATAGAAGGACTAGATACTAGAAAGATCCCCGCACACTGATAGTGGTTTCCTCTTGGTGGGAGAGGCGGGGACCAGGGCCGGACACCTGCCCCCACAGGACTCGTAGGTGGTGTTTCCATTCATATACTTGTGGGTAGCTTGAAAATTTAAAATAAGCAGACACATGTCTCTGGAAGTTTCAAGGGAAGGGGAAAGACTTCTCAAGATTTTTCCAGGACTTTTCAGTAGTCCCTGTTTAATATTTTGCTCAGTTAAATTTTGTACCCCTTAGATTTCTCTCTCGTTCCTCTCTAGTAGATTTTTTTTAAAACCTTGTTTAGTGGAGTGGGATTTATTTTCCCTTCATAATGCATCGTTGCCAACTCATCATAGTGTTATTTCCTTCAAAACATTGTTTTAAATTAATACATTTTTCCTGTGACGCTGGGAGCCCAGGCAGCTGGATGCGCTGGATTCCGTCCAAGGCCCTGGAACAGCCAGCGGCGGGCTGTGAGCAAGCACCTTGTGCACTGGCGTCCACCCCTTGCGTGCTGTCCCCGGCGCTCTGCCGCACCTTTCATGCCTCTTGTATGTCTGACTTTCTTCACAGCAGGCGCTATCACCATTTTGGTCTAGACAGTTCTCTGTTTGTGGGGCTGGCCTGTGCATTTGCTTAGCAGCATTCTTGGCTTCTGCCCACTCGATGCCAGTAGCAGCCCCCAGTCAGGACAACCAGGAATACCCTGTCAGAGGCAAAGTAGCCCCCGGCTGAGAACCACTGCTCCTGACAAACTGGCGGCAAAGCCGGAGTTCTGAATTACGCACTTGAATTCTTTTTATCTGAAATAACTCTATTCTGCCGGTCCTGTGACAGGTAACAGTGGTCCCTTTAGAGCAAAGGGACTTACAGCTCCTGCTGACATTCCCGATTCTTCTCCCTCCCTCTGATATGCCTGCGTACCTCCGCAAGAAAATCCAGCTGTGAAAACCTCAGCAGCTGACCTGGCTAAGGCACCAGGCCGTGGGGACGCCCCCCCTCTGCCTCCCCAAGGGAGAGGCAGCGGACACTTCGTGCATTGGGGGAGGGGCGGCAGGAAAGGGCATTTTCTCAGCCAGTGGCATTTTGAAACATGGAAGTTGTTTTTACACTTACTGATTTTTCCGATGACAGCATTAGAAACTGTAGAACACAAGGAAGGACCTAAATCACCTCAGCATAGTCACAGCAGAGAGGGGTCCCAGTTAGCAGACTGCCCGCTCTCCTGTGTGAGAAGCGTGGCTGGTCCTGGTTCCTGCAGAGCGCCGTCAGCTGCAGCCTGTCCTCAGCCTGCGCCCGCCCCCCCTCTCGCCCGGATCCCTCCTGCGTGGCAGTCGCCTTGCCCTTCCCACGTCCGAATGTCTTACATTTGAGGCCTGGTTGAATCCGCCTGTGGGCAGGTCCTTCACTCTGCTGCAGTTTAGCAAAAGGGAGTCGGACCACCTTGTCTGGTGAGCATTCTGTGAGCTGGAGCCCGGCACCGTGTAAGTGCCCAGTTTAAAAGAATCCATTTGAAATAGGTAGCCATGCCACGTAATGCAGCAACCCGGATATGTGGCCTTCCAGGCTCGTCTAAGGAGCACGTAGGTTCTTACGTTCCTCCACAGGGTCTTGACAGTGCACGGCTCATGTTCCCGGCTGTTAGGCATTTCACCTCCTATTTTGCTGAGTGCACGTGCCATCATGTGCTTACATGGTGACCTGCATCCGGACGTGCAGGCTGTTTTCACTGTTTCGCTATCGTAGGTGATGCTGGGATAACCTCCTCGTTTTCATCCTGTGCACTCCGGGCACATGGCCTCTGGGTGGAGGCGACCGAGTGTCCTGAGTGTGTTTCAGGACGTTTGGGGATGAAGCACTGCACTGTGGGTGTGAGTCAGTCCGACGCCAGGCTTGTGCAGAGACTCACTTGAGTTAATCCCAATGATAGGCTGTGCAACGTGTGGCTTCGTGTTGGTGGGAACCAGCGCTGCCCTGGAACGCGGGGAGGGCGGGGGCGGGCTGCCTGGCGAGCTCCTTTCTGGTGCCAGGTCATGGGAGGTGAGGCTGGGCTGCTTCTTCTGGGGTGGGGGGCTGGCAAGGAAGGGTGCACAGGGGCCGTCCTTTCATTGGGCCCCTGGAGGAGTCCTCTTCCAAATACTTGGGGGGAAGAAGCCATCTGAAAAGATTTTAGCCTTTAAAATACCTCGCCTGCACTGTCCTCTTTTTTTTTTTTAATCCATCTTAAAGGAGTCTTACTTTTTATTTCTTTCTCTAGTAGCAAAATAGCAGGGTATGGAGGTAGCACGGTTTTTTAGATTACACAAATGTCTGCCCCCACCTCCATGTCCAGTCTGGAGCTGGCAGCCCCTTGTCTGTTCATCCCCCTTGATCTCGTGCTGCCCTGTGAAGTACTCGCCTTCCGAGGCACACAGCCACTGCTGCAGGGAACTGGGGTGGAGCAGTGTGGTCTCTGTGGGAGGGGCTGTATTAGTAGACAGGTACAGGACTTGTCACCAGATGATGTATGTGGAGGCTTTGGAAGCTTAGCCGCTGGTGACATGGGGCAGGCTGCAGTGCCCTGTCCTGTCCGTTTGGCTGTGTGTTAAATCAGTGAGAGGAACACGGTGAGTCTCTGGTGTGCCAGTCCCAGGAGACTGCTGGTCTTTGCTGAAGCCGGACACCTTGTTCAGAGAATAGGAAAGTACTTCTGTTCGCTAAGGAGCTGTTGGGGACCCCATGCCTCCATCCCTCCATCCTCCAACTGCCATCCGCTGCCTTTTTCCTCTCAGCTCCTCCAAATTCCGTAAACACCTTCTGTCTTTCCTGTTCCTCCGCTTCAGAAGTGCCACTCAGAAAAGGTTGCTCAGAGGTGGTCTGGATAAATGACGCCGCAGAAAAGTGTGTTAACTAGAACGTGCCTCTTTGTCAACAGAAAACTTGGAATATAACGTGGAGCCTCAGGAGATCTCGCACCCCGACGTGGGACGCTATTTCTCAGAGTTCACGGGCACTCACTACATCCCCAACGCAGAGCTGGAGCTCCGCTACCCCGAGGACCTGGGCTCTGTGTACGAGGCCGTGCAGAATATTTACAGCGCAGAGAAAGAGCACGTGCAGTAAGTCCTGAGAGCACAGTACCTCCGCCGCTGCCGTCTTCCAGGAGAGCAGGATTCCGGAAGAAGCCTCCACGGACCCCTCTGGAGTCACCCGACCAGGAAGGCCACTTAACCAGGAGTGCCGCTCGCCTCCTTCTGAGTTTAGATACGCTCTCCTCCAGCTGCAAACACAACGCCGCTCTCCGCCTACACTAGTGAATTCATTTGAAAGGCACTGTGTTCAGTGGCATGGCTTGTATGCTCGTCCTGTGGTGACCGTGTGTGACATTCTGTCTTCATGAGGTCTCACCGTCGACACTCTTATCTTCATTCTTTTTCTTCACTTTCCATTTTGTCTCTTAACATTTGTCTCAGAACATTTTATTTGCTGGACAGATGGGGTTACACGTTTGCAGTCATTTCTTTTCTGATTTCTCTGTGAAACACGTGCAGTCCTAAATCAGGATTGTTTGTCTTTTACCCTGAATTTAGTTGCTTATTCAGAGGTGAAGCTGTAAGTGATCTTGGCAGCATCTTGGAGATTGAGACGTTAACAAACTAATCATTTACATTTGTTTTTTTCTAATTGAAACAGATTTTTCAGGCATTTATCTTGTTCTTTATTTGAATTAGGGGGATAATACAGTTTTCCCTTCCACAGTCCCCTGTTGGATTTATGCTCCTATCTCTTTGAATCATTACTTTTCTACTTTATTACATAAAATTCTTTGAGAAAATGCATAGTAATGGCGTTGGTGATGGATTTTTAACATGTTCATCTACTATTCCTCCCTTTAAAAATTAAGTACCTCTTTTTTCTTTTTTCTTTTTTTTTTTTTTTAATTTTTAAAATCTACTCCAGTGACATAAGTGGATCATAAATCAATGATTGGGTCTCTTTATAGTGGGAAGTACAATCTAATGTTAAAATGTTTGCTTTTAGAAATGATACTCTGTGGTCTCCGAAGACAAAATGAGGTTTCACTTTTGTAACCAGAAAAAAGGAATAGTGAACCTTAAAAATGAACGAAAAAGGTTTCATGCCCCCTGTCATTTCTTAGAATCACTTGAAGACCTTTTTGAATGTGGCAGGGTAGAAATAAATATCTTTCATTTTAAGAGTGTTTGATCAGTGGGAAGGGAAGCGTGAGTGTAATCTGCTTTCTCGAGTTACCATTGCCATGAAAGCGTAAGGATGAAGCCTGTACTCAAGTCCTACGCGGGGTCTGATGTCTTATTCAGACTCCACTGGCTGCTTTTCCATGTTCTTAGTAACTGAGCATGAAGGTACCAAGTCTGTATGTAGCTCTGGAACTCCCACCATTTTCGACCTACCTGGTCTCAAGTGAGCTAATCTTGTAGTTCACCATTAGCAGCTAACTTCTGGAGTTAGGACCTAGTTACTTTACTCTCTAAGTTTAAAAGACTCCAGTTTCTGTAGTGAACGAGGCTTTAGGGAGCGGGAACCTAGTCCCGCCTCGCTGCTTGTCTGTCCCATTTGCATGCAGTATTTTCCCACCATGTTTGATGACTGCCTCTTGTTTATCCTTTGGAAACCCTGGGATGACCGAGACAGGGAAGCCACCTGAGACATTTAATAGCAAGTGACGGCTGTTAAGCAGTTATTAGCAAAAGATGGGGATTTGGCCACCCGACTCCGTCCAAGCCTGAATTCGCTATCATTCAGTGTCCATGTTCCTCGTCCGTCCAATCCAAAGGCAGACGATTTGGACTTGCATTTGAAATTGTGACCACTCACAGTGCCCAGCCTGCCTGCGGCTGGGGGTTTTACACTACTCGTCTAAAGGTGAAAATTAGAAGATGTGGAATAACTATTAACGAGATGCATTACTAAGAAACTGTGGCGCATGCTGAGAGTTATAATTGTTGGTTTTCTGATTGGATTTCCTTTTTTTCTTCGAGTAACATCAAAGCCAAGAAAGATAGTTTTACCTTTACTGACCCAATGTAAATATGTATCTAGACTGTTTTTAAATGTGTTTCTTCATGAATGCTTCATTTGGCTTCCGAAGGCCTGTCTCACCTGTGTAAGTTGGTATTTGGGCACTTTATATTTTTCTAAAAACGTGTTTTGGATCCTGTACTCTAATAAATCATAAGTTTCTTTTAAAAATTTTTTCCAAAAGTTTCCAACCCTGTTATAAAAGTAGAACTTTCACAATGTTAAAATATTAAATATTTGGATATAGTAACTTCTCTTCGAATGAATGCCAAGATTTTTTTGATTTTTTTTTTGATTTTTTTTTTTTTTTTGTACAATGATTAATAAATGGAACTTATCCAGAGAAACCACACAAATGGCATGCCCGATTTCATTCCAGAACAGAAAGCCCCGCCACAACTAGCAAGTGTCTCACTTTTCTTTTGGTCAAAACAGGCAAAAATTTGCTCTGCTGTATTTACTTTCTCATTATTGGTAAATGAACAGGGTACCTTTACACTATGATTTTCCTGCCACACGTGAATTTTGTAAGCTCACTAGTCATCTTGAGAGTATCTGATTATAATGCAAAGACTGCAGCTTTTAAATAATGTTCAAATACATGTTTATAAAACAAGCACTGCACATGCCTTGGGGGAAACCCGGTTCTTGGGATGTCATTGACCTGAGAGCTGGGTGACACACCGCATTCCAGAATGACCTGCGATTCTTGGTGACGTCACTGCGTACTGTGGAAGGAAAAGGTCCTGGGCCAAACAGTCACCAGTTTCCTCCACTGCAGTGTTTCTCAGAGCCTGCCAGGTGCTGTGTGCACTGTAATTCCCCAAGACGGCAGTGTGGCGTGCCGGCCGTGTCTTCCTGACTTCTTAGACCCTGGAACTCACCTCCCCCAACACACACACATACACCCCCGCAAACCTGTGGCCCAGTGTTTGCAGACCTACTTTGGGAAACGCTGTCTCAGGGAGACAGCAGTTATGTCCAAAACTAGTCTGCCTTATCATCAGCCTAGGTTTGCCAGGCATCTCGTTTGAAAATATCCATCTAATTAGAGTTTGGCAGGCCGGCTTTACGTTGTCTCTGCCTGAACTTCATCACAGTTCTCCGTTTTAAGTGTATTTACACAGCCAAATTGTTTCACGGGGAAAACCAGCATTAAAGACTGTTGCTAAATCGCTTTAACGTTTTATAATACCTACTGAACGTCTTGTTCTAATTTTCGAATGTCTCCATCCTAAATGTATTAAATTAAGTCATGCCCTTATGTTCTAGACTTCTGCTACCATCAAGTCCCTTTGCTGTAAAGGGGAAATATTTCTCTCAGTCCATATTCCAGGGACGTGAAATTGGAGTGCCAGCAGCTTTTTATTTTGAAAGTATCTTGTGGCCAGAATAACCCAGATGTAGCGATTCATGTTTGTCTTTTGTTTCTTGGAGGGAAGGGGAGAACGTTCACCTACATGAAATGTGGAACTTGGCTATGTGGCGTTTATTTTTGGAGACATTAATAGCTGTATTGCATGTTGTTACTTTGTATTGCGTGCTTATGTCGAGCCCGGCACTGCTAAGTCCTCAAGGCAACCCTACAAGGCAGGGCCAGGTAGTGGATATTTTTTGCGAGCTGCATATGGTCTCTGTCACATATTCTTTGTCTTTAAAAATGTAAAAAAACATTCTTAGCTTGAGGGCTGTCCAGAAACAGGCCGCCGGCTGGATGTGGCGGGAGGGCCGTGGTTTGCTCATCCCGGCTGAGGTACAGACCTGCCCAGCACCCCACTGTACAGACGGGGAATCGAGACTGCCCTGCGTATAGGTGGGCAACCTGCCGTCTGACAACCACACTACCGATGATTCTAGCAACTACCTCGTTATGTTTTTATCCTTTGCCTTGCAGCAACTTTGACTTGTAACGTTTCAGTTCTGAAAATTTAAAATCTTGGGAGAAAAGGGACATTCCTTTGGTGATTAAAATGATGTGCAATTATAGCGTAAATGTATTATGGCCATTTAGCAATGACTGTATTAGGGGAATGCTAGTTCTGTAATAAATAGACCCAAAAATATATGATGGCTTGAACACAAAAGACCTTTCTTGCTCCACCTGGAACGGGCAGGGGAAGGGGTGGGTGGGCGGCCCTCGGGAACACCCAGACTCACGCAGCCTCTACTGTCTGCAGTGTGTACAGGCTTCCAAGGGCACCCTGAAGCCATGTTCCTTCCAACCTGAAAGGGAGCGAGCCTGGAGGGACACGTCTGGGCCGGTTGCCCAGGCTGGGATTGGCATTTAAAGCTTCCACTCAGATTCCTGGGAATGGTGAGGAAACGTAGCAATTGTGGACCACAGTCTCAGTCTACTCTGGATGTCTTCTTCCCACAGTGGAACGCACCCCACTTCCCAGGGAGGCAACTGTGTGAAGTCGGGCTGGCTGTGGTGACAAACATTGCCCTTGTCATTGGTTCAGTCCAGAAATGGATTGCTGGCTTCTGCCACAGCATGACTACCAGGCAGTGGGGGTTATTCCTTACAGGTCGAGCTGCGATCTTAAATCCAGTCTCCGCAACAGATGGCGTGGGAGGGAAGGAGAGGAGACCTGACTGGACAAGCTGCATCTGTCACTTCTGCCGCAGTGACAAGAACTCAGTCAGGGACCCACAGCCTAACTCCCGAGGAGGCTGGGAAATGGCCTCCTGTGTGCCCAGGAGGGAAACGAAAAGTTGGGGCTCTGCCTTTCTGTCCGTGCCTTTCACTTGGCGCCCATTTCCTGCGTCCTGCCCATCAGTCCAATGTGGCTTCTTGGGGACCATCCCTCTTCCAATTCCCATTCTCTGGTGAGGCAGGGACAGGACAACTACAATGAAAACTCCCATTTGGGAAAAGAAGGAGACACACAAGCCACTGGGTTCTTGTGACAAAATACTGCTGGGTGGGCGTGGTGAGGACCTGTGTGGTGGGATTGGGGGCGGAGGGTGTGTTCTCTGGGCGGCACCCCCTCCTCAGTTCCCCACACCTGATCCTGCCCTGGGACGAACCCTCCCTGGTGCCATCACATGTGGGTGTTGGGGTGCCTCCTCCCTGGGATCTGTGCACCTTTCACAGCCCCAATCTCTGCCTGGTGCGACTTTGGGGGCCAGTCCTGGACTTTATTTATACAACAAACTTGAGATCCCTCTGGCAATAATTCCCTCAGATTTAGCAGGCTACTAACCTACCGTATTTCCCCAAAAATAAGACCCAGCTGGACCATCAGCTCTAATGCGTCTTTTGGAGCAAAAATTAATACAAGACCTGGTCTTATTTTACTATAAGGCCCGGTCTTATTTTACTGTAAGACTGGGTCTTATATTAATTTTTGCTCCAAAAGACACATTAGAGCTGATGGACCGGCTAGGTCTGACTTTTCGGGAAACGGTATCTGTGCCAGTAATCGTTCATACCCAAAGTTCTTTTCCAGAACTTTGCAGTCTGCTGTATTTCCTTCCTTCTCTGTCTCATACCCCTCTTCTCCCTGACTTAACGGTGGCCACCTTAATCTGATGCTAGCCAAAGCTGAGAGTCACTGTTTAACGGCCTCTGTTACTCAGGTGATTTTCACCCTCATCCCTTGCTGGGGGTGTACAGAAGCACCCACGTGTTGCCTTTTTCAACCTCAGAAGCCAGGATTTCTGACTCTTCAGTTCGTTTTTGCCTGAGTTCCTCTCGTCATACCTCGCTATCAAGCAGCAAAGAGCGACCAGCACGCCATATTCTGTCTCTTCGACTACTTCCCCTAGACAAGCTACAGCACCAGTGACTGACTCCACCATGCACGTTGTAAGTGACAATTTTACCAAGTACAACCCCCAAACACAGCTCTCCCACCTCCCAGCCTGCCGTGGGTGTCTCCCTGCCACCTGACTGCTACACTGACACCATACAGTTTAGGTTTTGGTCACAGTGGTTCTCCTTTCAAGGGTTTATTTGTTGTTTGAACGTGGGCAGGTGTTTCCATAGGACGTTCTACTTCCTGTTTGGCTGTGCAGAAAATCTGAGGAGGAGGATGTCAGCTTTTCTGGGGGAGTGGAAAGAACTAAAGCAAGTTGTTGGGTGAACTTAGGGAAAGAAATTATACAGAATAAAGGAAAGACATTTGGAGGAGAACCAGTGGGGCAGTCTGCATTACAGAATCCTTGCGTGGTCAGAAGTTCCATCCACTCGTAAAATGACAGCATTCTTAATGGAAATTTTGATATTCAAGTCGTTGCATTTGGGGAAAATTACAGAGCACTTTGAGAGTTAATTGTTATTCTCCAAAGCACTCTCATTTCAAGGTTCTGGAATTCTTTAATAATCAACCACTTATTATGGTGATGTCCACAATATATCTTACCATCCCCCACCTTGGTCTTTCTCAACCTCTTTTCCACTGTTGCCCCCTCCAGGAGCCTTATTTGAGACCATGTTTTTCCTAATTGTCTTCCCCAATGAAATTGTTTTGACTTTTTTTTAAATTGAGGCGAAATTCATTTAAAATGAACCATTTTAACTCAGTGGCATTTAGTACGTTCACAGTGTGTGCAACCATCACTTCTGTCGAGTTCCAGAACCTTTCCATCACCCCAAAGTAAAACCGCCGTGCCCGTTAAGCAGTCACTCCCCATTTCTCCTTCCCTCAGCGCCAATCTACTTTCTGTCTCTATGGATTTGCCTATTCTAGACATTTCATATAAGTGAAATCAGACAATATGTGGCCTTTTGTGGTCCGGCTTCTTAACACCATGTTTTCGAGGTTGCTCCTTATTGTAGCATGTATCAGTATGTCGTTCCTTTTTGCAGCTGAATAATATTCCAGTGTCTGGATGGACCACAATTTGTTCACCCACTCAGCTGTTGATGAACACGGGTTGTTTCCAGCTTTTAGCTGTTGTCAGTAGAGCTGCTGGGAACCCCATGCAATTTTAATACCACCGATAACTATATGTCTGTGTAGGCATTGTATGTATATCTGTGCATTACCCATTAAAAGACTAATCGTTTTTCTCTCCCCACAAGCACCCGTTTTGCCCTGTGGGGGCAATATCACCCCAGTGAGAATTCGAGCGCCAGCTGGGAGGTGGCGTTGGGGAAAGCGCCGTCTGTTCCATCTCACCGGTTGACCCTGGCTGTCTTGTCCTTGGGTGGCTTTTAATGCATCCACCTGTGTACCAGGAGCTGTCGTGAATACAGGAGAAGTACATTTCTGTCACCGAGCAGTGTGAAAATGTGTATTCTAAAGACCTTTTAGTACAAGTATATGTATTGTGTAATCTTCTTTTCTTCACTTAACTCCAGAATCTCCTCGAGTCTGTCCCTAAGAAAGAGAGAAAGAGGAGAGGAGAGGAAGGGAGGGAAGGGGAGGGGAGCGGAAGGGAGGGGAAGGGAGGGGAGAGGAGAGGAGAGGAGAGGAGAGAAAAACCCAACCCTGACTGGTTTGAGATACTGCCTCTTGTAAAAGTAGGATAAAAGAAAGTGCAGTTATAAGCCTTTCCGAGGTCTGGCTACCTTTTACAAAACTGTCCTAAATTGCCTCCATGAGATTAGAGAATTTGAAAACTAGGGGATCCCTTACCCACCAGCTGCCAGACCATTCCTTCCCGATGTTTTACAAATAGAAATAGTGAAGCCCGTGGAGCTTGTGACTTGCCTGGCTTGTGCCTCAGAGCGAGGAGGATCGGAGCCTGGGCCTTGGGACCTGACCGAAATGGGGTCTCTACTGCCCCCTAGTTGTTCCGTCTGTTTCTGGCCCTACAGTAAATGTCTTGCTAATATTCTCCTCCCTTATTTGAGATTCAGAACCTTGTATGTCTTCGTCACCAACTGTGCTGAGGCCACTTTCCACCACTCTTATTTCACTCACATTTACTTTGTGGAAGGAAAAGGAGGAAGTGCTTCCCTCACCATCTCAGCAATCTGTGCTCTTGAAATTTGAGAAAACCCCTATTCAAAACCTACAAAGACGTTTTAAAGGAAGTTGCTTTATTGTTTCTAGTTTTATTGAGGTATAATTGGTATACGAAACACTGCATGTATTGAACGTATACAGTTTGGCGAGTTAGGGCCTGTGTCACCATCACCGCAATCCAGGTACTAAACATCCATCACTTCCAAAAGCTTCCTTGTGTCTCTTTGGGGTTTCTTGTTTTTTATTTTTTTTTTTTTTGTGGTAAGAACATTTAGGATGAGTTCTACCATCACAATAACATTTTAAGCGCCCCAATTCAATCGACTGCATTGGTCAAGAACAGTGATTTGGGCTGAGGAATAAGACTCACCCATCGAAGGTTGGTTTGGGGCTGTGTTTTATTTCTGGGTGGGACAGCATGGGTCCCAGCCATTCCGTTTGCACGGGCAGAGGATGTAAAGTCCTCTCTTCAGCGCCTGCCTCATTGCGTGAATCAGCCAGTGACGTCCTGATGCATTGAAAACTGTCATGCTCTCGCCTCTTACTCCTCCTCTGCTACAAACGTCTGCCCTTCTGGGCCCACTCAGGATGCATAGCCAGTGGGGTGGCTGTACCAACGGCTGCTTCTTAGAAGCAAGCCAGCCGGTTACATCTTTCTTCTTTAATGCTGTTTAATACAACTGTCCACTTCCAGACTGTGGTATGGGCTTTTGTTTTTCTGAGCACTGTGTAACAGGAAGGTTCTTATACGCATGCCACTCTCCTCAAAGAGCTTTCAGTTTTTAGAGACTTCAAAGCACTCATCCTGAGAGGCCCAGCCGGAAGTCTTATAAGGACTGGAGATATTGTGCCCTGGGGCTCAGCCAAGTCTGTTGTTCTTAGCCGATTCCGTCCCCAAAACCTTCAGCTTTGCTCTTGTGTGTTTGAATCCAGTTGGGTCAGTTGTCTGTTAGCGCTTGGCGTGGGTTGCTGGGCCCAGGGCCAGGGTTCTTCTCCATTGCGACGAGTCTGTTCCTCTGCCGTCGGGACCTGGACCTCATGATGTGGAAACCATAGTCAGCAGAGGTTTAGAACTGAATGGAAGTCTCCTGTCGAGTCTGGGATCACCGGTTCCGTGGGGGGGGGGGGATTTACACTTGAGGTGGCTACAGGTGTAGTGTCGTGGCTGTTGAGACCCCACCTGGCTCTGGGGAGGAGGGGCTCATCCATCCCAGTTTGGTTGGCATCTTTCATTCCATGTTCAGTGAGACACGGGTATGTGTTGTGCATTTCCTTCTGCTTGGGGGAGGGGGCTTTTCCGTCTTGTAGACCTCAGTGGGAATGTAAAGTGTGAGCTCCAGCGGTCAATATGCACACTCTCTCCTATCTGTGTCCATAGCAGCTGACACGTAATAGGCAGGCGAACACTTCCAGAATGTTAGAGGAAGTCATTTACCTCCCCGTGACAGAACACGCTTTGCCAAAACACACAAACATTCCACACTGTCCAAACTCACACGCTTCTGAGCCTTTATTCTGTGCCAGCCCTGGGTGCACTTGGAATGATCCCTGTTTGACATACGAGGAGACTTAAGGCTCAGAGATGTTGAGTAACTTGCCCAAGATAACACAGCTACTGAGTAACGGGGCCCAGATCCCAACCCAGCTCTGCCTGACTCCAAAACCTGAGCTGCTCTTTAGAACTGCTATAGACTGAAGGTTTGTCTTCACCGAAATGCATATTTTGAAACCTAACCCTCCAGGCGATGGAATTTAGGAGGTGGAGCCTTTGGGAGGTGGGTAGGGCATAAGGGTGGAGCCCTTAGGAATGAGATTAGTGTTCTTATAAAAGGGACCCCCGAGAGCAGCCTCACCCCTTTCACCATGTGAGGACACAGCAAGAAGCTAGCCACCTATGAACCAGGAAACAGGGCCTCACCAGATGCCAAAGCTGCTGGCGCCTTATTACTCCAGAACTGTGAGTAATAAATGACTGTTGTTTAAACCACACAGTCTATGGTAGTTTTGCTATAGCAGCCTGAACAGGCTACGATAACTCTGCTGGTGGAGTTTAACTCCTTATCCTCCTGATAAAATAGAGTAAGGCAACCCTCCCTTAGAAAGACGTCTACAGTTTTCATTGATCTCAATGGTGACGGAGTTCAGCGAGGGCAGGTTGGTTGCGTTAGTGAGATTCAGAAGGGTGGACTCAGGGCACACACTTTGTGACCTTATGCCAAAGTGTGACCTGTGTGTACATCGTCAGTTTTCCTTTCCAGGGATCAGAAGCTGCCAGCCAAAGATCAAAGATGTTCAGAGGACCCCCTATTGATTGCTTGGTTTTTCAAGATGGTGATTAAGTGGTGTGTGTGTGTGTGTGTGTGTGTGTGTGTGTGTAAGAAAGGAAAAAACTATTAAACTTACACTGACGGTAACCACTTTGAGCACCTCTTGTCATTGCAGAAGTCAAACGTGGGAAAAAAACTATTAAACTTACACTGACGGTAACCACTTTGAGCACCTCTTGTCATTGCAGAAGTCAAATGTGACTTGTATTCATCTTTTGTTATCGGTACATATTGAATGTTACAATTTTAATGCAGTATTTTCCTTTCTGTACATTTTTTTTGGCATCCTCCATATATGTTATTTATCAACAGCTAAGGTTTCCTCTGTGTGTGTTAGAACTTCCACCTTCCTTGCTGAAATTGTCTGAGCACCATTTATCATTTGTTAGCCTCTTTTGTTTGGTTTTGCCCTCCGCTGGGATCTGTGGGTGGACAAGCTCCCGCTGAACAGAGAGGGCTGGTTTGGGGTCTGAGATGAGCAGGTTTGTGAGAGGCAGAGTGGCAGTCCCGACCTGAGCCCTGTAGGAGGGAGGCAGAATTCCCCGGGAGCATTGTGCCGGTGGTAATAGAGACAAACAGATGGTTCCAGGGTGAGGGAGGGTGATGAGATCTGGGGCAAATGTTCTTTAGTTTCATCTGGTAGTGATAGAGTCTGCTAAGTGTCACTGTCTACGCAAGGTACATTCAGCATGTGTCACCCACCTGTCTAGATTGCACAGCAGCCCAAAGCAACACACACCACCAACCTTAAAAGCTCTTTAAGCTTCTAGCACTCTGTGACCTGCCAAGAGGAGACTGCTGAACAGGGAGCACCGGGGGCCAGGATGGGGGCCAAGCCGCTGCACAAGATGGCCCAGGTGTCCTGCCAGCTGGTCACACACCCCAGGCTATGGCATCCCCTCCAAGGAACCAATGTTCCCATTTGGGAACAAGAGAGAGTGAGAGTGGTAATTTTCCATCCTCCTTCCCCGGGTGACTCAGAAGAAAGCAAAATCTGTTCCCAGCTTGTTTTACTACTTCTGTCATTTCTCTTGCTGAGCCGCTCAGAGTGAAGGCTGGGAGAGATTTGTCGGCCCCCACTACCCCTCCTGATCACGAGTTCTTCTCACGATCTGCTTCCCTCTCCACCTTCAGAAGACTTGTGTCTGCCAGGGGCCCACAGTTTGCCCGGAGATGCTGGCTCTCTGTTGTCGTATTTTAAATGAAAATGCCACTGCCCATTGGTGGCCCAGGGACGAGTGATATTCAGGTGGCTCAGATGTGAGGTTTGGGTCACGCATTGCTACCTTATGGAATGTGCCCCAGATCCACAGAACAGAGCAGGCTGGGAAAAGTCACACGACAGAGACTGTGCCTTCCGAAACACTGTCTTTGGGATATTGATCAAAACGGGGACTTCCTTGGCTCCAGCAAGTGACTCACAGAGAGAGGGGATAGTTCTTCTCCTCCCATCCCCCATGGACTAGCACTGGCTATTTCTCACTTGGGCCTAGAACCATCTCCGTGTTGGGAATGACTTGCCATGTCCCCACTGGTGGCTGTTTCAGGCACGTGCAGGTGGTTGACTCACTGAGTAAATCAGAGGCGTCTTAGGAGGGAAATCGGTTATGTGGCCTCACCCCCTGCATTTTTGGAAGTGCAACTCGGGGAATCAGACCCCTCCCTCTCCGGAGATGAAACTCCTCTGTTCCCCATGGAAATGAAGGGTTCACTACCCCTTCTCCCACTGCTTACAGTTCACCACCAGGTCCTGCTGAGGGGACCATGTGGACCTGGATCCCTCCCTGCTGCCACCACCTTGGTCCAGGACTCCATTGCCTCCTGCCTTGGAAGTTCAACTGCCCCGACCCGATCTTTCTAAAATATGTGTGTCCTCCAGCTACTCCCGTGGTTGGTGGCTTCCTGGCTGCCCTGAAGATAAAGTTCAAACTCCTCCTCCAGCAAGCAGACTGTGGTCAGCTGGAAATTACAGGCTCCCTGACTTCCCCGCACGCACCTACTGCTGGCCACTGCATAGGCTGTTCTCTCTATTGGGAACACCCTACCTCTACCATCCCCCGCACCCGTCCACCCCCCAGCCCTCCACCCCCCAGCCCTCCACGCCCCGCCCCCCGCCCACTGCCCCCCGCCCCCCCCAGCCCTGGTCCTCCCGTGGAGTTTCAACCTCATTTTCTCTCCCTGACTCCTCTCCACATTATCCCCTCCCCGCCCCCGCCCCCCGCTGGGTGGGACATGTCTGCGCGCCCTTAGTGTCCTGTGCTTAATCCTATGGGAGTGAGTACTTGCCACTCTGAATTTTCATTTCCGGCCTGGATGCCCCAAAATGCTTTGAGCTCCATAAGGCAGGCACAGGGGTTGGGTCCCTGTTATATGTGTATTTCCTGCACTTAACGTGGTGCCCGGCATTTGCTAACTGAGTGGAGAGTGCCCTCACGATGTTTTGAACGAAGCTGGCATCAGACAGAAGAAACACTTTTAGAAGGAAAAGGGAAGTAGCCATCCGAGTTGCCCCAAAACTGTCCCAGACATATAGACCCTCGTGATGGGGTACGTGTACTGTCTTTGCTTTTTGGGCGTGTCATCTTCCCAGCCAATGTATTGTCACCTTGAGGGTAACTGCTCCTCTGTCTTTTAAATACATGGCTTTATCACAATAAGGCAGGGGGTGACAAACTCTTTCTATAAAGGGCCAAATAGTAAATATTTTAGGCTTTGCAGGGCACACAGTCCCTGTTGCAACTACTCAGCACTGCCATTGTAGTGTGAAAGCAGCCACAGACAATACAGAAATGAATGGGCATGGCTGTGTTCCAATAAAACTTTATTGATAAAAACAGGGGTCAGCCATAGTTTGTCAGCCGCTGCAGTGAGACATTCGGTCACGTGGTCTTTGTCGAGTCCCACCTTTTTTTCCTAGGACATCCTCATGTGCTTAGTACAATGTCAAGGGGGTACTAGGCAGTCAGGAAATAGTTGGTGGTTGGTTGAAAATACACCACATGAAACCAGGTATCCAATTGGACGCCAGGGGCGCCATTCACTTTGGTTGCCCATTCAGTAGCCATTTCTCCCCCTTCTTATGAACAGAACCCAGACTTTGTCCTGGTAGCAGTGTACCTCGTTCCAGGATACAAACTAACTGTGAGTGGGTAAAGCCAAGCACGTTAACTCCGTTTGCCAGTGATTGGCCTGGGATTAGGGGGTCTGTGACTCAGTGTGACCTACATTCAGTCAGAAGAAACAGCTTGGTAAGATTTTGCTCCCTGATGAAAGGAGAGAACCTTTCCATTCTGCCTCCTTTCTTCCTGATTTGAATGCCCTCAAGAGAGGATGTGATGCCTGGTGCTACTGCAGCCACGTTGCAGCCATGAGGGGAAGGCCCAAAGAATTTCAGAAACGCCAGCCTAGAGCCCCAACTTTGCTGAACTTGTGTACCAGCAATAGAAATGCCCATCTCCAACTTCTTGATAAGAGGGATAAAACCAGTGTGTAATGTTTCCATCATGTATTCTTCACTCACAGTTGAACAGATACCAAATAACATATATATAATATATGTACACACACACACACACACACTCATTGGTACAAAGAGAAGGCAGCTTAATGCATTTCCTCCTGCTGTGAGACTTCCCATTCTTGAATCATCTCCCTGTTTACTTTCCAATCAAATATGCAGACTCCTTGAGGAAAAGTTTTGTGGTGAAAACCTAGGTACCGGGGAACCAGAGGCCTGAGAAGCCCCAGTTGGGAAGAGCCGTCTGTCTCCTCATGTCAGTCTTAGAGAAGCCCAACCTGTGCACTCCCTTTGCATTTTAGAGGCAAGAACTAGCGGAACAAAGTATGGCAAAGAGTGACACAGCCACACCCCAGGAACAGGAGTCCCTAATCTGACAGCCCACATTTGAAACGTAGCCAGGCCTGTCTGTCTTCCCTCGGATGATGAGCTGGTCGTTGCTTCGCACTGTGGTCTCCGTGGCAGGCCCTGGGCTGGTCACTGGACGTGCGTGGTGTGTCTCACTGACTCCTCACAACCACCGTGTGCGGTGGGTCTGATTATCTCCACCCTGTAGCTGGGACTTATGCTCTTCATCAGGCCCACTGCTCCGCTCTGCTGAATGCCCTGTGGCCTCTCGGTTCACTGAACAGTCGAGACAGTGATCGCTTGTGTTTCTACAAGCCTCGCCGGCCTCTGCCACTGGGCATCTTCATGGAGAAAGCAAACCCTGAGACCCAGGTGCTTTTAGTGAGGCTGCTTCGAGTAACACATAAATACTGCTTCTAGCAGCCATAGTTAGTGGGCAAGGGGAAGTAAACCATCTCCACCTTCTTGACAAGAGCACCTACTATGTTCACGGCATCAGGCTATGAGACATGTCGGGCGTCAGTCTAATACAGTCATCTCTGCCAAACACTGGGAGCCCACTGTGTGCCTGGGCTCCCTGACCCTTACAGCAACCCTGCAGGGTAAGTGCCGTTACGTTCTTCTGCTGCTAGAGCCCAAAGAAGAGCAGTAACTAGCCAGGGCCACACAGCAGGCCATGGGAATGCCTGGCCTCTGTGACTGTCGTGTGGGCCTCAAAGTCTGGTCCCCAGACCAGCAGCATCAGCCACACCTGGGAACTTGTTAGAAATGCAGAGTCTTGGGCCCCACAGCCGCGGAATCGGGAACTCTGGGCCAGAGCCCGCAATCTTTGAATCGACTGTCCAGGGCTTCTGATGCAAGGTCAAGTTTGGAAACCACTGAGTAGTGAAGTGTTTTATGCACAAATGGTTTAAAGGCTGTAAAGCACTGATTTGTGAGCATGGGGTTTTAGTGTCCTAACAGCCTTCTGTGAAATATATTTTTCAGGGGCCTCTTTGATGGTTTTTTCAATTAATATTCTATTTTTTACAAATACAAATTCGAAACACAGTTCTTCCCTAAGATTTTGTGTTGAATTTATGAACCTCACTATTTTGCTTATAAGTTGACCATATTTTACGATCACTTTAAAGGGTTTTTTTTAAAAACAAAAAAACAAAAACACCACTTCATTAAATTCCCTTAAATTCATGAAAGGAAGTAATGAATTTAATATGTTTGATTCTTCTTAAGCACTTTTCAAAACCTTCCCAAGTACTTCCTGAATTCTTCTATATCTAACACAATGAACTTTTAAATATGGCAAATCTTAAATTCTCTGAAACCATCGCATACTGTTCGCAAACTTAGTAAAAATTCTCTTGTAACTTTCAAGCTAAAAATCTGTCCAGATGCCACAATGCGAACGTCTTTAACACTTCCGAACTGTACACTTTTCAAATGTGTAAGATGATCGGTTTTATGTCATATGTATCTTTACAATTAGAAAAAAGATCCGGCTGTAATTGATCACTCACTTCGTGTAAAATTGGAATCACAAGCCTTTCTGTTTAGACAATACCAAAACCTCTTGAACGTTTCAAACACTTAAAATATGAAATAGACATGGATTACTTTCCAGTGCAATACAGGGTCAAAACAACCAAAAATAAGATGGCTTTGCTTTACTTCTTCATCTCTGTGCTAACCACTAATTCTCCTGGGGATTAAAGACCCAGCTAAGGAAAGCTCTATGCCGTCCTGACAAGTTGGTGCTCCCCATCTAGTGCAGAATGCGGCAAATTGCTCTATAGCCAGGAAGGAAGAATTGATTTTTCCAGGGACCTCAGCTGAACCCTAATTATACTCACTATGTTGATGGAAGATTCCAGGTCCCCTTCACCCTGCACATGGGGTGATGGCCTCAAAGCCTGGATTCCCTCCAGTGACAGATATCCTAATTTGCTCCAATTTGAATCTTCAGTCCCCCTCCCCCACCCTTTTCCTCAGAGCAGCACCACGGAAGTGTGTTGTTACCTGCCCATATGGCTTCCTTCTATACTGAACTCTGCCCACCTGCCAGGGCCATGACTGGTTTGAAGGACTTTCAATGCACCCCGCTGGCTCTGCATCCCTTGCCCCTGTTACTCTTACTGGCATTCCAGTGAAGGAAGAGGCTGGTGTGAGTCCAGGACAGCCGAGATGGATTTTCCAGAAAGGAGAATTTAAAACTGGTCTTTGGAGGATTAGCCGACAGGAGAAGGAAAACTTGTGAAGGGAGGGGAATTCATTCTAGTCCGATAAACAAAATATTAGCTGGGCACGCTATTGTGTGTATCACATTTGAGCTCCTCTTTCATCATCTGGTGGGGGCTAGCGAGGGGATGATAAGGCCAGAAATGGGGTAACCAGCCCCTTGGTAACTGAGAGCCACCAGACTGGATGGGGGCCGGGGAGAGGCTGGCCCTGGGGTGGTCCTGTCACCCCCTCCTGGAGCCGGCAAGAGGCTCTGGCCCTGCTGTGACTTAACCAAGTGTTTTCCATCGCAATGTGAAAACACATGGGAAACACCTGGATAAAGTCACCAGATGGTGCGTCACCGGGCAGTGAGTTATTCCAGAATGCCTGGGGGGCAGCATGTAGAGAGGCAGTGTCCGGTTCTCCTGGGCTCCTGCTCCAGGCAAGGACGTCAGCAGAGCCTCAGTGTCCATTAAGAGAGAGATTTGCACACAACCAAAGCAAGTCCCCAGAGAACCTATGCCAAAGATGAAGTCCTGGGAGGGTTGTAGGGAGACGGGAAGACGGGAACTTTCCAGCCTTGGCACATCTTGGCAGTCAGTTGGTCTTGGAGGCTGAAGATCATGGCGCCTACCCTATTGGTGAGGTTGGTGCCTTGAAAAAGCTGTCATTTAATCCTCATGCTACTCTGCAGAGTGGATGCTATTACTATAAACCCATTTTATAGATGAAGGAACTGAGGCTCAGCGAGGGGACACCAAGTTGCCCAAGGTTCCCAAGACAAAAGAAACAGACGGTGAAGGAGGATGGCTCCCCCAGGGGGAAGAAATGGGACTGGTTTCCTGGTGGTCACAGGCTCACAAATAGGGAAGTCCCGCCGGTCTTGGTGGTGTCTGATTCCCGCCCCCTGCCCTAGGGGGCAGCAGAGCTCCATAATTGACAGTGAGCTTTCCAGTGGAACAGCCATTGATTCAAATACTGCTTCTGTTACTGAGAGAACGTGGCTAAGTCATTTAACCTGGAGGCGAGGTCTCCGTTTCCCATGGGTGAATTAGGAGAACGGTACCTCCTCACAGAGTGCTTCTCCATCAGGGGCAACACAGACCCTCAGAGGGCTCAACTGTGCTGCTCTAAGCACTCTGTGGTTCAGTTCTTTTACTTTCATTGCCCTGGTTCCATGAAAGTCGACATAGAGGCAAAGAGAAACCAACGTGACTGCCTCAAGGTCACATGACCAGTGAGCGGCAGAGGCAGGATTTGAACACAGGTTCTCCAGCTGCATTGGAACTACTCCACCGGAACTGCCTCCACCGTCGCTTAGGACTTAGAACGCAGCTCAACACAGAAAGCACTCTCCTGTTCGCTGTGATTACGAAGGGGCCTCGTTCCAGGCCGGCAGGTAAGTTCAATTGATAAAAGTTATAAGAATATTTACAAGGTTCATCGGGGAGGGGGCGGGGTGCCCACCACGGAGACTCTTGGGACATCTTGCATAAAAGAAATAAGTATTTAACCAGCGGCCTGCACACGACAAGTTTCTCACTTATTTATGAAAAGCCTGCTGAAATCTAGAGACTTCTACCAGGCGGAGGTGTGTTCTTGAGACTAAGAATAGCTGCTGAGGCCTGACAGAAGACGCCTTCTTGTGACATCAGAGTGGCAGCGCCCTCCCTCACAGTCAGCAGCTTGGGGTGGGGGTGGGGGGACATGGGTTTTCTCCAGCTAAGCACCAGCTGCCTGGTTCCTCCTGGGAGGCTGCATGAGCTTTGACTAAGGTGCAGGAAGTGTCCAGGGGATACCCCAAACGACCAGGCTTTACCTGGAATCTGGAGGTTTCTAACCTGTCACTTCTCCCCTTCCCCACCATCCCACTGTGTGCTGAACGCTGGCCACCTGACCTGACCAGTGGATGGGGACAAAGAGCAGAGGTCACTGGGGAGGGGCGGGGCAGACTCCTGACCAGTCTTGGGACTTACGTCCTTCCCCCACCAGGGAGAGGGCATAAACTCCCCTGGGGGGGCTTCTAACAAGTGTGGACCCCAGCCCCCCCCCCACAGGGGGATTCTCAAACACACCCCAGTTTGGGAGCTCCCCACCTCAGGGAAGGAGAACTCCCCGAGGAATTTGCTTAAAGCCCCAGCGGGTGACCCCTGACTCCTTCTGAAGTTAAAAGAAGTTCTGGGGAGACAGTACAGATTAAGTCAAACTGAGGTTGAATTGTGGTTCCTGCCAGGAACTGGGAGCTTTCAGTGGAGGTGTTAGAGGGACTGAGCGGAGAGGAGAGAGGAAAGGGAAAGGGAACTGTTTAAACCGGTTAATTTAAAACACTGTATTTAATGATATCTTGCCGTCTGCAGGCTCTCAGGCGTGGCGTGTCCCTGGCATGTTACTGGACATTTGCATTTGTGTATTGTACGTATTTACCGCACAGGGTTGGTGCATAAAGCTGGGTGCCCCACCCTTGTGGTCACTAAGGAGTTTGAGGGTAACTGAGGCTGCACGTGATTTTGACCTCGCACCCCGGCTCTGGGAAACTTAGCCCGCTAGGCCTCAGTTTCCCCCTTTCAAAAGCGTGGTTTTGCCTTGACATCTTGTAGGAGCCTGACACGTCATCTTTTAGAAACTCATCACACCTGACTTGCATTCACCCACGCGCTTTGTCTTTAAGAAAGGACCAAGGACGTGAAAGTCAGAGAACAGAAGGAATTTGCCCAACATCACACTGACGTGCCCCAGATCCTAACGTTCTCTGTACCAGGCCTGTCCCTACAAGAGTGGCCCCTGATGTTCCGTTGGCTGCAACTGGCAGCCAAGGAGAAGCAGTTCTGTGGTGCCACCTGCGAGCCGTCCCTGTTGGCAACATGGCCCTTACGGCTGATGTGCCGGCGCGTCTCTGGGATACGGGGTTAATGAGCTGCATCTCAGTGCAGCTGCCAAGCGCCTGGTCTTAGCTCAAGGTCATCCCAGGACTCTCCAAGAAAACACTGGCCCAGGGACACAGGGACACCCAGGGGGGTCACAGAGGAGTCCCACCACGGCCCTGATGGGATTTGTGATGATTCTCCGCCCGGGAGGCACCTTTGCAAAAACACCAACACCTGGCCCTCCCCCTCAGGGATTGAGTCCACGCTCCTGGGACACACCACACAGGTATGCTTGACGGATTCCACACGTGGGTCTCCTTCGAGGCGAGGGTGGCCACAGTAGTCCTCAAACCTGACAGTGTAATGGAATCACCTGGGGTGGGGGCGGAAACACCCATGCCTGCCCGATTTCATTGGGGTCTGGAGTGTGGTCTGAGCATTAGGAGTTTTAAATGCTCCCCAGGAGGTTTAAAGGTGCCTGGGCTCTTGCCCAACCCACCCCCTCCACCCCATCCCCCACCCGGCAGAGGGCTGCTGGAGCTTTTCCAGTCCCTCCAAAACACACTTTAGCCCATGGTGCTGCTTCTAAATCTGTATATACATCTCAAGAAAATGCTGTTCTTGACTTCTGAACGTCAAGAAGTCAATCCAAAGGGATGCGTCTCTGTCTGTGCCTTCCTGACTAGGAAGTAAAAGCTCAGCGTGAGTGGCGTGAAGGCTCTCCCCCTCTGCCCAGCTTTGGAGACAGAGGACAGGGAACTGTGCTGTCATCCAACCCCGGGCCTCAGCACTCATCTTTGGAGGGCCCTAGCCTATCAGTCCCATGGACACGCTGCAGGATCTGAGCCCACAAATCCCCCCTAGGCATTTTTGGGCAGCCCCAGGGCTGTCTCACTTGTGCCCTGATAGTCTGGCTTGGCCACCCTGGTGACCGAGGTCCCCTGGAAAGAACCCTCCCCAGCATGCGCTCTCCTGTTTGCGCTGACCCATAAGCCCATGGGACACCTATAATACCAAGCCCACTCCTGACTGCACCCCCTCCCTCTCCTCAGAAACTGACACATACTCACCAGGTGACATCTGGTGGCAGGGCTTGAGGCCCAGGTTTCACAAAATCCCTGAGGCACGACCGCTGGGCCTATCTATACTCTGACAGGCCAAGGGGCAGGCACCAAATGTCCTTCTCATCACAAGCTGAACACAGCTGCCCTCTGAGACTCTCGCCCAGGTCTGCCAGCTGGTGCAGGGAGACTGCCCTCTACCCAGTCCCCACCCAGACATGACCAGGACCAACAACTGTCCCTAAGTTAACCAGTTGACCAGAGTCTTATCCACTGGTGTGACACAGTACTCTCCATGTGTCAGCACCATGCAGGCACTTCATGTGAAGTGTCATGTACCCATTTTACAGATGGAGACCAAGGATTCCAGGGGTAGTCATTGCCTAAGGTCAAAGACAGATCTCCAACTTCACCCCCAACCTCTGCAGTGGACACTCTCAAATCGGGGTTCATAACAAGCACCCCTGTGATTCTATCACTGTAGGCCCCTGGAACCTGCATTTGAATACAAGAATGCAGGAGACCAGCCTTGGAGACTCCTTGCCCCGCCCCCTACTCTCCCATGCCCTGAGTCTTAGGACCTGTTCTAGGCCCAGCCATGCTCATCCTTGCTGCATGACCTTGACCCCTCTGAACTTCCTCCCCTCTGAACACGAGAGGGTTGAGCTAGCCAAGTCCAAGGGGGTCTTCAGCGAGCCTTGAGCCCCCAACTTTTTTCCTACCCCATGTGCTGAGGGAAGCGGGGGAAGGCTCCTTTTCTCCGGGTTTTTCCCCACAGCAGACTCCTCCACCAGGTCAAACAATGATCCCTGTCCCAGATTTCCACCTGCTTCTACAAGCAGGGACCCACAAGGCCCCAAGCATCTACTCCCACCAACCGTCCTGGAGTCTCTGGCAGGGGGGCCGGGCCCACTGCTTAAAGAGCTGTTGGGAAGCCTCCTGCCTTCCCTTCGAACCAGCTCCTTCCTTCATGAAGGGCAGGGCCCGCTTCCCATCCTGCTCTCCGCATGCAGCCAGCCCCCAGGAGAGCTGTAAGAGGCAGCTGAGAGTGGACCTCTGGGAAGAGCGTAGTCAGCAGGCGCAGGCCCTGGGCTCTGCTGAGTCAGCGTGGCCTGGGGATGCCGGGCTCCCCGCCTCTTCCCTCCACTGCCCCCCACGTCTGCCCGTGCCCTTCACTGCCGTCTGCCCGAGCTGGCCCAAATGGTAGGTGCCTGCTGCCTCCTCTCCCAGGTAAGCCCCAAATTACCGACTCCACCAGCTCTGAACCCCAACATATATTTATCATCCTTCCTCACAGGCACTCAGCCGGGGTCTCGCTTGTACTTGCAGCCATCCCAGGAGTGAGGGAGGAGGGAAAAAGGGGGGCACATGGATGTGCCTGACCCCCACCCCCGCGCCCTGGCTGGGGAGGTGCTGATGATACCGCCCTGCTGTCAGCTCATCCATTGTCCCCAAGGCAACCGGTTCAGGGTCCAGTCCCAGCCCTGTCACCTGCTACACACTGGGGGTGGGAGCTTGCTGCAGGCCAGGAAGCCAAGAGGACAGTCAGTAATAGCAGAGAATGTACCAGAACCTGGTACATTCCTCGTGGTTTTCCTCGTGGTCTGTGCCCATTGGTGGCCACAGAGGTAGGTAGCCCTTAGGGAAGGGGTGTCCGTCCCTGCACCCAAGTATGGAGTCTGTTCCCACAGGTCCCTGGGGACAGTGAGGCCATGAAAAACCGGCAGCTCAGTCCAAAGGGCCTCTAACTGCCCCTCCCCTGCCCCGCCCCGCCCCAGCTTTGTCCCTGCCCCACCCCCCACCCCGCCCCAGCTTTGCCCCCGCCCCACCCCCACGCCCCCATTCCCCCCGCCCCGCCCCAGCTTTGTCCCCACACCCCCATTTCACCCCCCCCCGCCCCCCCGCACAACCCCGGACACCAGCCTGCAGCACCTTTCATCAGAGGATTTGGGGGAGTTGCCAGAAAATACCATGTGAGCTTACCCAGCCCCCGTCTTCTGCCCCAGATGTTGGGATGGCGCAGGTTTCTTCATGTGTGGTCCATAGATGACCTGCCTCAGAAACAACTGGGACCCTTGTTCCAAATGCATATTCCTAGGCCCCCACTTTGACACGAGGAATCCTGAGGCACAAAACCATTTGAGAATTATCCGTGTGGCAGCCCAGAGCTATGACTCGGGTGGCACTTCCCTGAGCCCTCATTTCCTGGTGCTTACAAGGAGGGGTGTGAAGAACGCACGTCCCACAGTGTGGTCTTAGGACACTGTGAGGTGACATAACACAGACAGTGCTCAGCACTCAGTGAAAGGCAACCCCTAGGCTATACCTAGTAGCAGAACAAAATTGTGGCAAACTGATTCCGCAGATGGAAGGAGATTTTTCATTGCCTTCCAGTTTTTGCCAGCCGTGTAACGTTCGGTGAAGACAGACACCTGCAAGAGGTATGGCTGGTTCGTGGGTCAGGGCTCTGTCACTTACTAACCTCGTGAACTCGAGTGTATGATTGGAGCCCCTGTGAGCCTCACTTTCCACCTCTATAAAATGGGATTGCTAAATTTCCCAGTCACGTACCATGTGGCCGTGATGGTTCAATGATACACTTTAAGGAAAGCCACGTGGTTACATAGACACCATTCCCCCCTCCAGTAGTTCCCTGTGCTCACTGCCCCTACCCCCGCTTTGGAAGCAAAACGTATAGAAGGGAGAATGACACCCCAGCCACTGTCTCCTCCGGTCCCAAAATGTGGCCTTCCCAGGGACTCCAACAGATCCTTGAACACAAATATCATAGCAGCATTATTCACAATGGCCAAAAGGCAGAAACAGCCCACGTGTCCACAGACAGATGAATGGATACACAGAAAGTGGTGTATCCAGACAATGGAATATTATTTGGCCATAAAAAGAAAAGAAGTGCTGACACATGCCACCATGTGGATGAACCTTGCAACATCATGCTAAGGAGAAAGAGCCAGTCACAAAAGTTTACATACTTTACGACTCCATTTATAGAGAATGTCCAGAATAGGCAAATCCACAGAGACAGAAAGCAGATCAGTGGTTTTCGGGGCCGGAGAGAATTGGGGGTAGGTGGAGGATTGAGGGGTAATACGTAAAGGATATAAGGTTTCTTGTTGTGATGATGAAAATGTTCTGTAATTGACGGTAGTGATGGCTGCACAACTCTGGGAAGAGACTAAAGACCGCTGAATTGTATACTCTAAATGGGGGAGTCACATGGTATGTGAATTATATCTGAATATAGCCATTACCCCAAAAAAAGACCATTGGAATCACCTGGAGTTCTCATTTCAGATGCGTTCCTAGGCCTCCTGAGTGAGAACCTCTGGAGAAGGGCCCAGGAATCTGACTTTAAATTAAAACGCCAGGTAATCTGCATGCACACAGAGGGATGGGTAAAGAACCATCCCTCCAGAAGGCAGGCTGGTCAGTGCCGTTTCCTTGGCACTGGGGTCTTGCAAGTGTCAACCCAGCCTGTATTCGTTTCCTATTGCTGCTGTAACAAATGACCACGAACTTGGTGGCTACAAACAACACAAATGCATTATCTCACAGTTCTGGTGGGTCAGAAGTTTGGAGTGGGTCTCCCTGGGCTAAAATCAAGGTGTCAGCAGGGCTGGGTTCCTTCTGGAGGCTCCACGGGAGAATCTGTTCCCTTGCCTTTTCCAGCTTCTAGAGGCTGCCTGCGTTCCTTGGCTTGTGGCCCCTTCCTCCAATTCAAAGCGAGCAACGGCCTGAGCAATGGTCTTTCGCACATTGTGTCACGTCACTCTGGCCTCTGACCCTCCTGCCTTCCTCTTTTTACGCATAAGGCCCCTGGATTACATTGGCGCCACCCAGATAAACCCACGTTTACTTCCCCATCTCAAGGTCAGCTGATTTGCAACCTAAATTCTCTCTTACCATGTAACATAACATATTCACAGGTTCCGGGGATTAGAATGTACACATCTTTGGGGGCCCTTATTCTGCCTTCTGTATAGTCTGCTGCTTAATGGTGTAAGATGCCTCTCCCCACGTCTCAGACAGTGAGGAAATAAAAGTAGCCCATCTACGGGGGCTGTTGCCTCTGTGTCTGAGAAGAGGTTCTAGCAGACCCTTCTGAATACTGATTATCACTGTCTCCTTCCACAGCCCTGAGCCCTCTGCAAAGCCTGCCCCACCGCTCCATGTAAAGCGATGGTGAAGTTAAAATAGATTTTGGGCTCCTGCCACTGCTTTCTGCTTCTCTGTTGAGTTTGTTTCTCGGACAACAAGGCAAAGTTTGAAGCCCATCCAGGGACAAACTTCCATCTGCCCCCTGCAAGTTCCAGTAAGAGGTCAGTATTTATATAAATAATAGAAAACATGCTCAAGCTTCCCTCCCCAAAGAGCCCCCCGTCTCCTATTTTTAGGCGGTCAGCCCTCCCGCCCAAAGCCCTGCCTCTCCCTCTGTGGTCTGGGTTGCGATGTAGATGCTGGTGGCTGTGATGGGAGGGGGCACAATTATTTTAAAATCCCCTTGCAGGGATCACTCTCCCAAGACCAAAAATGATTTCCTAAGAAGTGGGGGCTGGGCCGAGATTCAAGTGTGAATTCTGCTTATTTGTCTCACCAGGTATTGTGGGGAAGAGTGAGCTCGCAGAAGGAGGAGAGAGGGGCTGGCTGTAAAGTCCTGGATCCCATCCTCCCAGGGAGGGAATGAGCCGCTGTGGAGGGAGGGTCTGCTCTATGCCAGCCATTACATTCTTGCTGAATCTTCTCTATAAAGATGCGATTGTGGACCCATTATACAGATGAATCTATCTCCCGCAACAACCCAAAGTTAGCTGGAACGACTAGGGTGACTTGGGTGAGAAAGGATTCTTTAAAAGATAACTTTAATTCCAAACACAAATGGGGGATGGTTCTTCTCTGATTCCGTTTACACTGAGACATACAAGACCAGCATCAGGAGCCTGAATGAGCTGAAGAGAAAAACTGTCCGTGTGAGACATGGCATAGAGCACTCGCCGGGTTTCCCTCCCTGGACATGTTTTAGGAGAGCATTGCTAATCCTCACTTGTTTGAAGTGGTTTAGTTATGGTCTTCTTTAAGTCAGAGGCTAAGCAAGATGGCACTTGGAGTCCCCATAAATTTCTTGGAGTCAGTGACCTAAAGATTAAAGGAGTCTTGTTGCTCCCAGAACGTTGCCAAGCCTCAGGAGTACTCCCAAGCTCGGTGATTAGAGGGACAGGGGAGTGACCCAGGTGAATACTAGGAACTGCCATTTACCCAGCTTCACATCTGCACTCTGATTCTGGTTTACGACCCGTTCTGAAACACCTTGGTCTTCCCAGCTATAAAATGGGCATGTGTTGGGTACCTCTCCTCCAGGCTCCCGCAGCAGCCAGGACCCATTGGTGGGCCCTTTAGTGATGGTCTGTTCATGTCTCTTTCCTTCCAGACTCTGGGATCCCTGACATCAGGGACTGACTCCTTCACTGTGGTGTCCAAATTCCTGGCACCCAGTAGTGAGTGAGTAAATGAATGAATGAATGAACAAGTGAACGTATGAATTATGACAACAGTCAACGGCAGTTGTCTCGGACCTGCTTGTAAGAGCAAAGTGTTAAACATTCAGGAATTTTGCAAGCCCCAGTTGTTAAATTGTTGGTAGCTTAAAACTGACCACAGTGGGCGTATTTATGCCAGAGGAATCGGCCAATGCTACACATCAGGCCTTCCCTCCCCTTTTCCAGAGCCTGTTTATCAGCACTCCATGGGGAGCACTCACCATGTCAGGCATTGTGTTAAGCACTTTACCTTTATGAATCCACATTTAACCCTCACAACCACCATTATTATTGCCTTTCTACAGATGGGGAAACTGAGGCCCAGGCAGGTGAAGTCACCTGCCCAAGTGTGGTTTCGTAGCCTTCCCTGACACGAATGTGGGAGAGACCAAGGAAGACCATCCTCGCCGTCTCTGGGCTCAGCTGCCCGTCGTGGCCTCACAGGTACCAGCCATTCTCAACGTGGCTGCTGTTTTTAATCAGCTCTTCTGGGAGAAGAGACGCAGTTGCCTGGTGACTAAAGTGTTCCCTACCCTCAGAAAGTCACGCTGTGTGCTGTGTGCTGGGAGGATAAAGACACCACACAGGGTGCCCCTCGTCCAGAGCTCCAGACAACAGATCCAATCAGCCCAGTCAGACCCCATGCAAAGCTCCAGGCTTCCTTGGTGACGCCAACAGCGCTATGGGTAGGATTGAATTAAACCCGTGACGTCCTAGAACAGGCAGCAACAGGCTTTGTGTGGAGAGAGCCCTACCGCGTGTGTGTGTGCATCATTGCCAGAGAAGGGGGGCAAAGCCCAGGCAGAGGGTGGGTGCCACTGCAGGGCCCCCAAAATTCATGGTTACATCTGTCTACCCAGTATTTGCCTTTGGCCTGTCCCTTTGGGACCACAGGTGGGGACAATCATGGACTCCCCAAAATTCAGCTTAAGGGATAATAGAGTCCCCAGGGGCCATTCTGGCTTGAACATTCCAGATCTCTGTGGCCCTGTTTACCCCCCTGCATGGTCACCTCCTGTTTGTGGGTCTCCCCACTCCTCCAGGAGTTCCTTAGGAGTGAAAGTGTGGCTCCTGGTTATTGCTGGATGTGGCTCCAGGACCCAGCCAGAACCCTGAACACAGCAGGCTTTCCATAAATGTGCAGGGAATAAATAAATGAACGAATGAACCCACAAATTGTGCCTTGGGGTCTCCACCTTCCTGCTGCCACAAGGAGCTCCAGATTGTTTCTCCAAGCCCTGCCATCAGGAGTAAATCTCCCTGGGTTAGCTTATCACAACCGGCGCCTTCCTCTCTTCCAGCTCCCAGCTGACTGGCTGACTGGCGAAGGGGGCTTGTTTGGCAGCAGACCCAGGAGAACGATGGGGACCCTGGGATGGCCTCTGGGAGGTGCAATTAACATTGAGATCTGAAGAGAAAGCCCAGGCCATAGGAAGAGGGAGGTGAAGGGAGCCCCAGGCAGAAGGAACAGCTTGTCTGGGAGATGACAGTGGCCAGTGGGGCTCGAGATAAAGTTGACTGCATAGCAGGTGATGGAGTAAAGGTGGGATGCCCTCACCCCATACCCTAGGGGGCCTCTCTGTGGTCACCTGAAGGGCGGAGCAAAGCCATGTGACCCCTCACTGTCCCGGAGCACCTTCCCAAGGCCTTTATCCCCACCCATGCCAAGGGGAGGAGATGCAGTCGCGAGAACTCCATTTTCTGTCTCCCCAGCAGAAAGCACCATCATTGAATCCTTGAATTATTTAATAAAATTCCAGGAACCGCTATTTTAAGTCAGAATAAAAGTGTTCCCAGCAGTTGTGGGTAATTCCCCAGGGGTCTGGGGATCCCCTTTCTGACCCCAAGGCCAGTCTGGGTTTCTAGATACCTTCTGACCCAAAGTGCAGTCTCTAGGTCGGCTTTCCAGTTCACTCAGACCAGCTGGTGCTGACAGACAACATTTCCCCAGGTAGGTCTTAGCAGCACCCAAGGGTGCTTTTAAAATGCAGATTCCAGGCACGGCCCCAGCTCTCTGAGTGCCCACCAGAGTGTAATGGGCAGCTGGATTTTCAACCAGAAGGGGGCTGATTCTGCTGGCCTGGCAGGTTTCAGGAGACTCCTGGTGGCTCCAAAAGGCACCCTTGCCCTGGGAAGGGCTGTGACCTTTGGTTTAGGTCTGTGGTCTGCACTATGGTACCCCCTCCCCAGCGCCCTGTGCAGCTGATGTAGGGGTCCCACTCAAGTCTCTGTGAGCACTGAAGGACCCTCAATCCCCCCCAGCCCTGTGCCGAGGCTCATGCCCAGCACAGACACTGAATACATGTGAATCATTGATGGCTGTGTCACCAAGCACCACGGAGCACGATGACCCAGCCTTGAGAACTGGAAAGTCTTGACTTTTGAGTTTCTGCTCTCAATGTGTGACCTCTCTGAAAACCAGTGCCTCACTTGCAAAGTGGACATGATTCCACAGAGACCACCTTGTGCTGTGTCCCCTGCCATGCCCTTCTGAGGGACATCTCATTAACTATGTTATCCCCATTTGCAAGAGAAGGAATCCTGGTAAGACAGGTGGCAGGAGTGGCCCTGGCACCCAGCCTGGCTACAGAACCCTATCCCCTTAAGTCACGTTAACACAGAACTTCTCTCACTGACTTGGGGACCACCAACATGACATCTGACAGTTTGCCTGAAATGCAGCTTCCTGGGCCCTGCCTGAGTCAGAATCCGTGGGTGGTGGAGTTCTCTTCTCAAGTTTGAGAACTCCCCCCAGCGCCCAAGCTCCAATGCTGAGGCTCAGATGGGCGGGTCAGCACGTGGGTGTGTCCACCTCACCAGGGTGCTGGGAGGGGGAGGTGGGGTGAGGGGGTTCCCTGCAATAGGCCAAACAAAGCGCCTGGTGCGCCTTCAAGGTGGATTGCTGCTACATGACCTTTATTCACCATAGAGCTAGTTATTGCTCGCTGTCCTCCTTCATGATCGCAGGGGAATGTCCCTCCTGAGATCTGGGAGGATATGTGATGGAACCCCGGGTGGCGTGGGCAAGGAAACCTCCCTGAGGTCTGATCCCTCCTCTGTTCACACCCCAACTCTGCTCACACCTGCGTCTTTCCAGAGCCGACAGGGTGCGGAGGGGGCGAGGCGCGACGTGCACGTCCGCTGCTGAGGACCCTGGGAGGTGGGTTTCTTGGGCCCCCTCCTACCCCCCCCTCCCCCCGCTACTCCGCCGTTTCCGGCCCCGGGGCGGGGCGCTCCCCACTCCCCGCAGTGCTGGAAGCCGGTGCGCGCTAGGACCGCGGCGCGCCGCCCTCCGGTGCTATAAGAGGCCGTGCTTCGGCCCCACGCGGAATCTGCGACTCAAACCTGTCCCCGGCGTCCCACTCGCGTTGGACCCGAGGCAGAACCGGCCGCTACGCAGCCGACGCCAGCCCAGGGCCTGCGAGGGACGCGCCCCCGGGAGTCCCCGCCGCGGGCACCATGGGCGCTGCCCACTCCGCGTCCGAGGAGGTGCGAGAGCTTATGGGCAAGACCGGCTGTGAGTATTCCTCGGGGGACGGACGCGGGGACACGGATGGGTACCGCTCGCCGGCTGGCGTGGGGGCTCCCAACCCACCGCCGCCCGCCCGGCTTCGCTCCGCCGTGCTGTGTGACCTTGGGCTAGTAGCTGGCCCTCTCTGCGCCTCAGTCTCCCCGTCCTTCAAATGGGTGGCTGTCGACCACTTTTCAGGCTGTGGCGAGGAGTGCCGCGGCTGCTCAGCCTTGGCACTCTTAGAATTGGCAGGGAACTCCCAGACCTGAGGACTACAGACCCGGGAACAAGCAGGGCCCGAGCTCCCCCAGGGCCCGCGCTGGGACTGGGAGAGTCAGCGCCTGGGAGAGCCAGTGCCGCGGACACCCAGCTGGTGCGCGCCCCGCATCAGAAAGCCGTTTGGATTCACGATGCGCAGGGGGCGGAAAGTTTTGAAGTCGGCGGGAGATGGGTGGGAGCCGGGCTCTGGCTTCGTTCTCCCATCTGTAAAATGGGTTGAGGTGGATCCACCTCCTTGGGTAGCTGGGAGGTCTAAGCGAGGCAGCGTCCGCAGAGCACTTTGCAGGAGCCGGACGACCTTCCTCGAGCTCGCCGGGACTCCCTGGACCCGCAGAGGCGGGGCGCACGGGGGAGGTGGGGAGGCGGTACCGCCAGGCAGAGCTGACCGCAGGCACTTGTCTGGCGGAAGCGCCTGTCAGCCCAAGTCCAGCCAGTCAGGGAACTTGACCCTGGGCCCTGACCTCCGCAGCCGGGCTCTGCCACCAGCTGTGAGGAGAGGAGTGTGGGCTGAAGACCGAGGGAGGCCAGGTGAGGGGATGTTGGCTTTGGAGATGGACAGACAGGGTGTGAGCACCACTTCCTTCCTGGCTGTGTGACCTTGGACTAGTCACTTTACGTCTCTAAGTCTCGGTTTCCTTCTCTTTGGAATGGGAGTTCTGCTAGTACCTGGTAGATGTTCAAAAAACGGCAGCTGCAGATGTCACTTCTAAGAAGGCTCTGGCTCCTGACGCCTGCTTTGAGCTTGGTGCAGACAATCAGCCTCTGTAGTGGGTCCTGGTAAGAAACCAGCCGTTTGTGCGTGGGCTGAAAAACGACTCCTCCTGACCCCCAATCTGAACACCCCTTGCCAGGAGACTTGGGTGGAAATTACAGAAAGCTCTCTTAACAACTGGAGAGAGTGTGTGTGTGTGTGTGTGTGTGTGTGTATACGTATACATATATGTATGTCTTCCTGTGTACAAATATAGAATTATCTGTAAATGGAGTGGGAAAGGGTGTGGTACATTATATATAACGTGAAACATTTTTGTTTAAAAAAGGGGGAATAAGAACATATATTTGTAATTGCTTTATTTGCATCAGTGACTCTGGAAGGACCCACAACGCAGTAAAAATAATGAATCCTCAGGGATTTGGTGGAAGGGGTGAAGGGGAAATGAACTTTTCACTGTAAACTTAGTTATATTTTCATTTTGAATCATGTGTGAATATTTTACTTCTTCGAAAAGTTTTATAAAGTCCAGTTCAAACCCCAGGCTAATGTGAGAGAGGAGGTAGGATTCTTCTTGCCCTGACTTTCGTGGGTTTCCTCCCGTTTTTATTATTTCTTGAGTGCCCTCTCTTTGCCTCTCGCTGCCTTGTATCTGGACAGGTTGGAGGTTCTCTATAGCTGGGATCTCCCCTCCCCCCCCCCGCGCCAAGGGTGGGTTGGCCACTGGCCCCCATCTCTCAGGCTGCCCCAAGAGCAGGCAGGCAGTCTGGGGGAATTCCTGCTGGTGGGTTTGACAGGTGATGGGGCCACAGAGCATGCTGGGAATCTTGTCAGTTTCCTGGGTTCGGTCCTGACTGGAGGTGACCTGCTGTGTTCCTGTTCTGAAGCTTTCCTAGATGTGGCTGACGTGGTATCTTTTCTTGCTGGCCAGAACTCAAATTTCACTTCCCAAAGGAGGAAGGGAGACAGAAGGGGTTCTGAGGTCTGAGGGGAAGATGAACCCCTTCCGTTCTCCATACTGTAAGCACGCGGGAAGTTCCCTCTAGTCCTCTGACAGGGGCAGGCATAGTTTGGGCGCTTTTGTCTGTTCAGCCAGTATTTATCTACCAGGCACTGGGGATTTAGAGGGGACCCAGAGACTGGTGTTCCTGAGGGGGACACACATATAATCAAATCAACCCATTTGTATTGAACTCTGTGAACAAAATAGGGACATGAGGTCTGGAGGGGTGGAGGGGGGGGCAGGGAAACATTTCTTTAGGGTAGGCCAGGAGGGCCTCTCTGAGGAGGTGATAATGGGACAGAAACCCAAATAAGGAAGCGCCAGCCACATGAAGGTCAGTGGAAGGTCCATTTTGGGCAGAGGGAACAGTAAATGCAAAGGTCCTGTGGCAGGAAGAAGTTGAGAACAAGAAACAAGAATCGTATGAGATGAGGGCACAGCCATAATTGGGACTCAGGTTTTGGCAGGAGCCTGATTTAAGGGGTCTTTCTAGGTATGTGGCTTTGGGCAAGTGTTTAGTTTTATTAGCTATGCTTTAAACACATTTGTATGTCCTGGTCACTCTGAGCCACAGCTGAGAGTTAAATCTTGGTCTCAGTTCTTCCTAGCTGCATGACCTTAAGCACGTCATTTTACCTCTATGAGCTTCAGTGTCCCCATCTGGATCCTAGGTTGCTAGGCTCCCCCAGCCTCTCTGAGCACCAGGATGGCCCCGGATTTGAAGAAATCAGCCTGGTCCCTTTCCCCCTCTGGAAAAAATGAGAAGGGTGAGCATAGGATGGTGTGGTCGACATCGGATGAAAATGCCGAGCACTTTGCACGCACTATGGTGGAATCTTCACGATAACCCTCCAGGGAAAGTGGCCATATGGTTGTTTTACAGATAAGGAAACTGAGGCTCAGAGGCGTAAAGCAACTTGCCTGCAGTCCCACAGCTTATAAGTAGAGGTTTGGGGAATCACAGGATCCCTAAGGCAGCTGTCCTGACACCACTGTGCTCTCACTGGGTTTAGTTGCCTGTCAGATTTCTAGGAACCCAGAAGGGGTAGGAAAAGCTTGCCCATATATTTTTCTCACCTGCAGGCCTTTGCACAAACCGTACCCTCTGCCCGAAGCGCTCTCTTCATTTTACCACGTACAATTCAGTGTTTATATACGGGAATGCCTCTGCAACCACCACCCGGGTGAAGGTTGCAAACATTTCGTCTTAGCTCTGCATCTTTACGAAGCTCACGCCCTTTATCCTTCAGGACTCAGCAGAGCTGTTGTTGCTCCCTTCCAGAAAGCCATCCTTGCCTACTCTCCATCCAGCCTTTGTGGGTGAAATGCCTGTCTTCGGGATCCCGCAACCTCCTCATTCCCTCCCACAACAGCCCACATCACACACACCCTGTTGTAATTGTCGGCTTTGTCACCTGTCACTCCCTCATAACTAGGAGCTTCCTGAGACATGGGCATGAATGTGTCTTTTCACCTTTGCGCACAGTGTGTGGTCCTCAGTGATAACACAAGAGACTCATATTAAAGGGGTGACACCCCTGAGGACTTTATAACCCAAGGAGTATTGCCCAGGAACATGTGTCCCGTAGAAAATCTAGCGGCCCCCCCCCAACCAGCCGGCCTTGGCCTCGCTGACCCTCTTGGCTTCTCTGGTCGCCTCCTCATGCCATGCATCCCGTTGGCTGCAGCACTGAGCCGTCTCTACCCAAAATGGGCCTGAGTACCAGCTCATCCACCTCCCTTGCCTCATAGAGCCCGTTGATTGATTTAAAACATAAACAAGTATTCTCAAACATCTCTGAGCCAAGAAAGCTGACTACCTCAATTGTCAAAATTCATGTGAAAAACCCAAGCAAAGCCATCCTGCTTGTGCGCCTGAGTGGGGAGCTGGCCTTTCTGACACTCCCTCCCTGGCAGGAACATGGAGTCAGGCCCAGGGTGTGTCCCCCCGAGGTGTGAAATGGGCCCTGGACAGGAAGACAGGCTCCTGAGGAACCACTCACTCACGTCTGTGCCCCTTCACCACCTTGAGCTGACCCTACTTCCCATCCCCCCAATCCGTGCCTGCTCCTGGACTTGGAAAGGAAATAACAAGGAGGATCCTGGGAAAGGTGGAGGGTCTATTTTTTCCTTCAGGCTCCAAAACATCTCCATGAGCATGTCTACGTACATGCCAAGAAGCTGCCAGAAGGAAGAAGGAAAAGCCATCTCCCAGATCTGGAGTTCAGACTGTGTGAGGGTAACAGCTAGTGTTTACCGGGTGCCTGTCATCTGCCAAGTGCTGGGCTGAGCCACGCACGTTATGCCTAGTCGCTCACGGACTCTCCCAGGAACACTTTATTCCCTCTTTATAGAGGAGGAAATGCAGGCTCAAGAGACAATGCGACCTGCCCAAGGCCATAGGCTACTGAGCAGTAGAGTCTCTTTCTGGTCTGATCCCCAGACCTCATCGTTCGCGGGTGGAGCCAAAGTTGCGGGTGGCCTGTGGGGCCTGGCGGGGTGGTGTGGGTACCCCGTTTTCCATCCTCACCACTGGGCAATACTCCTGGGTTATAGTCTTCACCTGCCCCGGACCACTGCTGCACCCCATTCACCATGTACCACACGTCCACAGTGCTCTAGGCACTGGACACCCCATTGGGCAGATGCCTCCCCTACCGTCCAAATGCTTGGGGGCTCAAGGGGTAAGGACAGACTGACCGGTGCCTCTGTGCTCTTCCTGTCGCCCAGGCACAGTAAGCTAAACGGCCAACAAAACCTACCCGGCTTCCTTTCCATTTCCTCCCGGGTGGGCAGTGGCTTCCAACTTGGGATCCTGGGGGAGTCTCTACACCCCATGAACTGGGGTGCAGGATGGTGTCTGTGTGTCTGTGTGGCTCTGGGGCGGAGTGGACCCCCAGCACTCATCAGGTCCTCAGAGCAGTGAAGATGTGTTCTGCTGCGAGCACATCGTACCTCGATAAGAAAGTAGTAATAAAAGCACTTAATTTTTGTTTTAAATAGAAACATGAAAAACCATGGCTCCCTGGTAGGAAAGAACAATCATGTGTGAGGCCCCAGGGGGACCAGTCCCCACAAGCTGAGCTCGAGGCAGGCCCTCGGGGTCGGGGGATGGTCTAGTGTCCTGGGCACAGTGGTCAAGATCACAGGCGGGGGTCCCCAGTGGCCACAGCCCTGCAGAGCCCTCTCTACCTTGCTAAGGTCGGAGTACCCAGACTTCCCTTGCCCACCTCCCTGGGTGCTCACAGAGTGGACATGTGCAGGCTGCTTTGGGACACTTTGGAAAGGGCGGGGGAGCAAGTGAATTTCATTCCTGGGCACTGCAAAGCACCCTTCTCGGGCTCACGCTGGTATTTTGTGTTCTGTTAGCTGGGCCCGGTCATCTCACTGTTAGCAGTAGCTGTGGAGCAGGGCCTGGAGGCCCATGTGCCTTGGGTTTGCCCTGAGCCGCCTTGCTGAGCACGTGGTCCAGGCCACCACCCTCTGATATGTCCGTTCCACCCCCTTTGAAAATGTAGTGGTTGACCAGATGGTCTGTGGTCCCTCCGGCCAGCTATGAGTAAGCCAGCAGCTTTTTTTCTTGAACATTGCATGTCAATCATCTTCTGATCCTCGGTACAGCCCAAGGAGGGTGAGACTGTTCTTGCCATTTTACAGATGAGGAAACTGAGGCTCAGACACGTGAAGTGACTGATCAAAGTCGCTTAGATGCTGCGTGTGGACCCTGAATTCAAAACCAGGCCTGTTAGTGGTTGCCTCTTTTTCAATATTGCCTGATTTTCAAGTGCAAGGAGAAACTGCCTCTCCGACATGACATAAACCCCACATGGTATAGACTGAGACTGTAAGAGTCTACGAGTCTGTACGTCTGGGAGAAGCAACACTGCTGCCCCATGTCCTCGTTAACAGTGTTCCACATACTTGGTTACTAAGTTGGAAAGGGGAGAATTAGACCTCAGGGCAGAAGGGATTGTTTCTGGGTGGTATGGAATGTTCTGGAATTGTGGGCTCTCCCTGAGGAGGGCAAGCTCAGTGGTGGGCCGTGAGAGGAGCCATGGGAGGAAGAGGCAGGAATGTGCCACTTCCTCCATTTCCCTGAGTCTTACCCAGTGGCTCATGTCTGTTTCAGAAGAAGAATTTGTGTTTTCTCAGTGTGGAAGCAATTGGCAATCCACTCTAAGACTTCCTAGCTCCATGATTAGTAGTAATGAGATCCCTTATGCGTCTTTCTTTCTTGCCTTTCCCACCCCCTATGCTGGCAGGATATTTTTTGTGTGAGTTAATGGCCCCCAGAATGCAGCACAAATTTAATCAACACCCAAATACACCATACGGCCCCATCATAAGGACAGAACACTTTGAGTGTTGATAAGATGCTTTTACTTTTGCAGAGACCTTTAGTAGCTATTATCTCAGGCTGAGGGAATGAGGCGTTTTCAGTTCAGAAGTACTCACTGCTCTGGGAAGATAAGGCAGGGCCTCCTTCTGCCCATGCTGGTGGCACTGGGCAAGGTGACAGGGAGGGGCCCGGCACCCTGGTCCTGCCAGCCATCCTGTCTCCTGATCCAACTGTATTATTAATTCATAAAGCCAGAAGGTCAAGTGGGTGATTTCTGTTGGTGGTGGCAGCCACTTGAAAGCACGAGGACAAGAAGGCCCTTTGTTGTCCCAGCAGTGTGACCTTTGTGGATAAGCAGGCTGTCCGAAGTGGGTCTTCCGTTCTGGGCACAGCTCCCTGGGAGATGAGAAGGAACAGTCAGGTCTCAAGGCCCAAGTACCTCCTGGAAGGAGGGCAGGTGGCATCAGCACTGTTGGCACGGCATAGACAGTGATGGAAGAGAAAGTGACTCCAGAGAATGACTTCCTGTGCACTGAGGTTAGAAGGGGGTTCCCTTCCTTCCTCCTGAGCACCCATGCCAAGGACCCAGTGGTCAAAGAGCCCCAAGTGAGCGTCCCCCACCTCACAGGCCTCACCTGCCTGGTAGTTCTAAGGGGTTCTCTTGGCTTGTCCTTACCTGCATCCCTGAGACCTCAGAGACACACCTGGGCACACATTGCCCTCCCATTACCAAGGCCTTACCCAGCAGGTAGATGTGGGTTTGGATCCCAGTAGCATGGCTTTTCTTTGTCTAGGCAAAGTAACTTTGCCTCTAGGTCTGTTTCCTCATCTGTAAAATGGGAATCTGTCACAGGGCTGTTACAATCAAATGAGAATGTAAGTAAAGCTTTTGACACGTGAGTGTCAAACCTTTCCGAAGCAGGCTACATTTCTCCTTTTTAAGGGCATTCTGTAACTTGCTTCCCTAATTCATTCCATTTTTGACATCTGTCATCTTTCACATGCCTAAATTCATTATTATTTTGTCCTCTGTAGTATTTTTTCTTTACTGTTAAAACCTATGTATTGGTTTTATTATTGTTTTGTGCAGACCCTATTAATTTATTGCAACCATTCTTCCTTATAGATTTAGTTTTCTTCTTACATAATATACCTTTCCATAGGTTTTTCCATGAGTCTCTGAGTGTTGTCAGCTTTGAAAATATCTTTATTTTGCCAGCATATACAAACAATCATTTGGCCAGGTATAAAATGTGAGGTTGATGCATTATTTTCTCTCAGCACGTTATGGTCTCTTGTTGCTCTTGAAAAGTCAGCCTTTTTGTCTAGTATTTCTTTGTAGAAATCTGCCTTTTTTTTTTTTTTACCTCCTTTAAATTTTTGTTGTTTTTTACTGTACTATGTCTAGATGTGGATTTATTTTACTTATCTTGCCTGGGAATGGCTTATATTGTTTCATTCTAAAGATGACTCATGTCTTCCAGCATGAAAATATTATCTTTCTCCTTTCTCTTTATCTTCTTCCTCAGTGATTCTTATTAGAAATATGTAGACCATGTCATTCTGTCCTGAATGCCTCTTTACCTTTCTTTCACATTTTCTATCTTTTCATTACTCTGGACTGTATTCTGGGTCATTTCCTTAGATCTGCCATCCAGTTCACTAATTCTCTCTTTAACTATTACAACTTTGATGCCTTAACCTGACTATTAAGATTTTTAATTCCAATGACTTTTTAAAACATTGTGTAACTTCTGTATGGTTTTCAAATTCATTACTTTGTCTTAAGGTACTGCTCTTGCACTATTTGAAATACTTTGAAGCTTACTATGCTATATAGTCTCTTCTGTTTCACCTTCTTGGGTTGGCTTTCCTTCTGTTAATTGTGATTCTCCCATATGGTGGGTCATTTGCTTGTGTGGTTTGGCTTTTGATTATGAGCTCATCTTCAACTGGGCTGTCCCCTCCTGGTTTTCACATCCTTCCAGAACGATCTTCAGCTCCAGATTTATACTGAGGCCAAACCAAGTGGAGATGGGCTTACCGAATGTACCTCCCCATGAGAGTCCTGTGCGCCCTGGGTTACAGAAGTGCATTGCAGGGTGCTTTGCAGTAATTGTGCTAGGTGCCTTAGGCCTTTCACGGGTCTGGAAAAACTTTCTGCATTAATTCTCAATTTGGCTTTCGTGCACTACAAAGGTTTGAATTTTCCACCCGCACGTGGCATAGGCTGGAAGTTTTCATTCCACACAGAGGCTTACCCCTCTCCTTTGCACCCTGCCACCTCCTCAGCACAGTCAGCTTCCATGACGACTCTCTGGGCCAGTGGGGGACATTTTTGCTAGCCCACCTTCCATGGAGAAGCAGTGTTTTGTGCCCTAGCTTTTGATAGGAGTCTCACTTCTAACTCATATAGTTCCAAGGCCACGTCTGTCAGTCTGAGTTGGAAGCCCCCACCCTTAGCTGCTAGAATCTGTACCGTTCTGATACCCCAGGACCACCTTAGCAGCATCTGGCGTTCTCGCACTGCTGGGTCTGCGTTCACTCCTTGCTTCTGGCGTCTAGGAGTTTCCCTTTCTTTCAAGCTTAGTGGAGTATTTAAATATTTTTCTTATTTTATCCAGGGTTTCATGTGTTTGTGGCGGAATGGAGAGTCTGTGTTAGCTCCATGTAGCAGAAACTGGAGTTCTTTACCTAAGTGTTCTTCCATAAGAAGCACTCGTCCTTTCAGGAAGCCTGTCTTCACTTGGTTTAGCCTCAGAATAAATCTGGAGCTGAAGATAGTTCTGGAAGGATGTGAAAACCAGTTTCTTAGATGCTCTGAAAGACGCCCACTCTCCATATCTCTACTGCTTCTCTGTTGCTTTTTTCCCCTCCCTCATTCTAGTCTTTTTGTTAAAATGGAGACATCTTTGTCCCTTTAGTTACATAAATGATATGCATTCATTATTCCAGTCACTTCTCCATCTTGGCATATAGCATAGCAAATGGTTATGAGAATAGATTCTGGAGTCACAGACCCAGGTTCTAATCCCAGTTCTGCCTCTGTTGGCTGTGTGACCTTGAGCAAGTGACTTAACCTCGCTGAGACTCAGTTTCCTATTTGTAAAATGGGCGTGATAACCACCCTAAAAAGCAGACGCTATTCTGAGGACAGAATAAGATGATGTCTGCCAGGCATTTGGCTTAGTTCCTGCCTCTGAGAAAATGCTAACACATGGCAGTTATTATTCCCGCTGTAAGGCAAATGGTGAAGAACAGAGCATAGCTGCTGGGAGGTGAGTGTACATGAGCACAGCACAGGCTTTGTGATCTCTGAGAGTCACGTGCACCCCCTCTGACAGCTTTCCGAGTTGTCTCATGGCTCACGAGAGGAGGATATTTTCTAAGTCAAGTCGCTTCATTCTGTCCCAGCATTCCCTCCAGTCTTGAGACATGGGGGTCTCATTCTGTACAGAAAACACCCACAGAGAGCCTAAGGAGACCCTCAGTACTTGAGGTTAGAATAAATACCGACCCCATGCTGGCAGGAGCCTGGGGCAGCTCCTACCAGGAATCCCTCAGCTTTTGCCACTTACGAAGTGGGCTGGCGTTCGCATGAAAAGGGTTTGAAGGTGCCTGGTAAAAGCCAGCAATCAATCATCTCATCGCTGTTTTTCTTTAGGAAAACAGAATTGGGTTTGGTAACTTCCTTCTCAAGGCCAAGTGTGCCCAAGTGCTTCTTTGGTTTATTTTATAACCTCAGCAGCCAGGCGTGGTCTGGAATGTGTACCCATTGGGCCCGTGGCTTCCAGCGGAGAGGCAGGTGAAGGAGAGAAGCCGGGCATCCAGCTCCGGTGAAGCCTCTTGTGTGTGTCAGGCTTTCAAGGGTGGGTCCCTCCATCCCTCCCCTCCCTCTCGAGGCCCATGATTAGTCATTGCTTTGGCTGTAGCTCCAGGCGGCACGCAGCAAGCTGTCTTTTCCCTCCTGAGCCTGGAGCCAGCCAAGAGCCTAGCAGGTACCAGGAGATTATTGCTTTAGGGGCCTAATAATCACTGCCGTGTATCATGTTCCTGCCTGGTTCAGTGCCGTGGGCGTGTGTGATTTTTTTTTTTTTAATTGAGGCGAAATTCACAGAACAGAAAATTTACCATCTTAACCATTTTAGTGTGTATGTCGGTGGCATTACGTGCATTTGCACTGTTGTGCAGGTATCACCAATAATTACAGAACATCATCACCCCAAAAAGAAATATTATACCCATTGGCAGTCATTCTGATGCCCAAATCCACAGCCCCTGGCAACCCCTAACCCGCTTTCTGTCTCTGTGGATTTGCCCCTTCTGGACATCTCACATACAGAAAGCACACAATAGTGGCCTTTTGTGACTGGCTTCTTTTCCTTAGCATCATGTTGTCAGTGTCCATCCATGTTGGAGCGTGTGTCAGGACTTCGTTCCTTTTTATGGTGGCATCGTATCCCATTTCCCGTTGTGTGGATGGACCACGTTTTGTTCATCCATTCACCAGTCGATGGACATGTGGGTGTTCCCAGCTTTCGGTGATTGCACCAGGTGTGTGTGATGTTGATTGTTTTTTGTCAGGTGAGCAGCTTCATGAGGGCGGAGGAGGCAGAAGGCCTGGGACGTGAAGCTGGGGATGGAACCCACAGGTCTCGGCAGCGATGTTAGCTCACCTTTCTGTCTGGCCTGGCTCACCTCTGGATTCTGAGACTTTGGCCGATGTCTGGGATGAGTCCTGGCCCTTCTGTGGGGACATGGCAAGTAGGAGGGCTTGGGGGCCCTGGAAGCCACTGAGTCTTTCCAGTGATGCCACTTAGTAGTGTCCCAGGGCCTGCGTCCTGGAGGGGGCCCTCGGGAGCCCACAGGAGAGTGGGAGCATGTTCCCAGCCACCCTTGCTCCTTCCAGCTGTGTCTTTGGCTGTTTACCACTTTGACTCCCCCCCTTTCCTATATTTTTGTATATCAATATGAACTTTCATATAAATGAGATCTTGTAGCCCGTTGATTTTCCACATAATCATAGACCATGAACCATTTTCTGTTTCCCACAACACTGGGGGGTGCCAAAACAATGTAGACCAGTGAACACTTTGGTCAGCGTTGCTCAAGCAGTAGTTCGCCGTCATCAGACGTGTCTGGACGCTGATGGGAACCACGTTGAGCACCTCTTGTCATTGCAGAAGTCAAACGTGACTTGTATTCATCTTTTGTTATTGGTGTATATTGAGTAATACAATTTTAATACAGTGTTTTTCCTTTCTTAAAATGTGTGTACATTTTTTTGGCACCCTCTGTATTTAAAAAATATATTTTAAAGCTGTGTAGTATTCTGCCTTCAGGATGTACCGGGACTTAATCAGTCCTGCGGCTCAGCATTTCCCCAACTTTTTACTGTTCTAAACAGACAATGAACATGACTCTTACCGGTTTTTCTTTGTCTCAGTTCCTCAGTATTCATTCCAGGGAGTAAGTTGCTGGTTCAAAGCACATACAGTGTCCACGACAAATATAATGAGAGGTGGAGTCATTCTAAACTTTCTAGGAGTAATGTAAGGAAGGTAATTTTAAATGTTCTAGTAGGTGCTTTAAAGAGAAACAAGTGAAAGTAATTTTAATAGCATTTTATTTAACCCTTTATATCTGAAATATTATTCAACATATAATCAATATAAAAATTACTGAGACAATTTCCATTCTTTTTGTATTAAGTCTTCGGAAGCTGGTGTGCATTTTACACTCCAACACATCCCAGCTTGGACTGGTCACCTTTCAGGGGCTTGGTGGCCACATGTGGCTGGTGACTCCCTGTGGGGCAGTGCAGGCAGACATATAACTTTTTTGTTTAAGCTTTTGATACAAAGTGACAAGCCCCCCTCCGCCGCCCCCCCCCACACACATACTAAAGATTGGACTGATTTAATTTCTACCAGCCTGGTGGAAGGGTGTGCATTTCCAATCTCAGGTAGAAATCTAAACCAAAGGGAATGAGGACAGGCACAGAAGCAGCAGTGTCTCTGTCCCTCATCTCCATGGCAACTGTGACCTCATGGGGGGCTGGTGAAAGAGCTGAGTAGGAGCAGGGCAACTGGACAAGTTTCCTTCCCAGGAACCCTCCTTCCCAGGAGAACAGACAGGGCCTTGCACGGTCTTGGGTGTGTGACTCGGGCACACATATATCAGGTGGGGACCCACCTGGCAGCTGGAGCTGAGGTACATGGAGCTCAGCTAGGGCTAAGCTCTTGGCTCTGGGAATTTGGGTGCTGAAAAGGGTACCAGAGGTGGGAGGTTGCCTTCCTAATGCCTCTGCTTTCAATCAGGCAGGATGAAAGGTGTGTGCACACCTGTGAGAGTTCATGTACATGGATGCCATTAGCTGGAAAGTCTTCATTAGAGAAACCTGGTCTATGATGATTTCTAGCTTATATACCTCTTCCTATCTGTGTGATCTTGGGCAGGTCTCAGTGTTCCCATCTCTAGAATGGGGATCCAATTGTCTTACCTGATAGGAATGACGAGAAGGTTATGTGAGCCAAGGCCTATCAAGGGTAGAGCTGAGCACAGAGCCCAGGACACAGTAAATGCTTAATTACCGTTGACTGTTGTGGTTGTCATGCTTATACATGTAATTTATGTTTCTAATGGCTTTATTGAGATATAACTTACCTGCCACACATGTCACCCATTTAACGTGTACTCAGTAGTTTTGTAGTGTAATCACAGGGTTGTGCAACCATCACCACAATCTAATTTTACAACGTTTTCAGCCAAAGAAACTCGGTGCCTATTAGCAGTGACTCCCCCCTGCCCCTGCCCCTGCCCCAGCCCCAGGCAACCGCTGCTCTACTTTCCATCGCTATGGATTTGGGTCTCTGAGTGTTTCATATAAATGGATTATACAGTGTGTGGCCTTTGTGTCAGGCCTTTTTCACTTAGCATCGTGTTTTCAAGGTAACTCATCTTTAAACAGGCTGTTTAGGAGCACATGTTTGGCTGCAATTTTTGATCATTATTTCTCATCAATGTGCTTTTTTAATGTGCGGCTTAGATCTAGGTTTTCTTAATCTGCCAATCTAATGTGATCACCCAAAGCAAGGCAGTATGTCCGTAAAAAACAAATGTAAAACAAAGCCACACCTGTTCTGCCAGACAAATTGAGTGCAAATCCTGGATCTGCCTCTTTCAAGTTTGGTGACCTCAAGCAAGTGACCCATTCCCTCCAAGCCTCAGTTTGCTCTTCTGTAAAATGAGAACACTCTGTCTGTCATAGGGCCATGGAAAGGATTAAATAAAAACATGTGTGCCCAGGACCTGGTACGCAGCCAGTGACTGATGAGTCATCAATAATATATTTGAGATCTCTTGGCTGTCCCATATGGGACCATAATGTGTGCTTAAAATATTCATTGCATGAGTAATAAATATACATTGTATATTAGAAAAAATTTGGAAAATATAGATGAATCAAGGCAAAACAAACAAAGTCTTTAATCCCAGCATTGAGAGATAATTGCTATTATTATTTTGGGAAAACAAGTCTACATTTTTCTTTCATTACGCATATGCGTTTGTGTATTTCCCCCAACGTGCTGTTTTTGTAGCAAGCCATTTTTAGATATTGTATGTGGAATGCATTTCCATGGCAAATATACAACTCATTATTATTTATTTTAAATTCCTTATTTTTCAATTGCAGTTGACATACAAAATTATATTAGTTTCAGGTGTACAGCATAGTGGTTAGGCATTTATATAATTTACTAAGTGATCACGCTGGTAAGTCTGGTACCCACCTACCACCATACACAGTTATTACAATATTATTGACTATATTCCCAATGTTGTGCTTTTACATCCCCGTGACTATTTTGTAACTACCAGTTTGTTCTTCTTAATCCCTTCACCTTTTTTCTTCAGCCCCCCAACTCCCCTCCCCTCTGGCAATCATCAGTTTGTTCTCTGCATCTATGAGTTTGTTTCTGTTTGATTATTTGTTTATTTTGTTTTTTAGATTCCACATATAAATGAAATCACATGTTAATTGTCTTTCTCTGTCTGACTTATTTCACTTAGCACAATACCCTCTCGGTCCATCTATGTTGTCGCAAATGGCAAGATTTTATTCTTTTTTATGGCTGAGTAATATTCCATTGTGTATATGTACCACCTCTTCTTTATCCATGCATCAATTGATGGGTACTTAGGTAGCTTCTGTATTTTGGCTATTGTAAATAGCGCTGCAGTGAACATAGGGGTGCATATATCTTTTTGGATTAGTGTTTTGGATTTCTTTGGGTAAATACTCAGAAGTGGGATTGCTGGATCATAAGATAGTTCTAGTTTTAATTTTTTGCAGAACTTCCATTCTGTTTTCCATAGTGGCTGCACCAATTTGCAATCCCACCAGTAGTGCACAATGTTCCTTTTTCTTCATTTACTTGTCCAGCTCTTGTTTGTTGATTTATTGATGACAGCCATTCTGACAGGAGTGAGGTGATATCTCATTGTGGTTTTAATTTGCATTTCTCTGATGATTAGTGTTGTTGAACATCTTTTCATATGCCTATTGGCCATTTGTATGTGCTCTTTGGAGGAATGTCTATTCAGGGCCTCTGCCCATTTTTCAATCAGATTGTTTGGGTTTTTTTGTTGTTGTTGTTTGTTTGGTGTTTGTATGAGTTCCTTATATATTTTGGTTATTAATCCCTTATCAGATGTATCACTGGCAAATATCTTCTTCCATTCAGTAGGTTGTCTTTCTGTTTGTTGATGGTTTCCTTCACTGTGCAAAAACTTCTTAGTTTGATGTAGTCTCATTTGTTTTTTCTTTGTTTCCGTTGCCTGAGGAGACATATCAGAAAAAATATTACTAAGAGCATTGTCGGAGAGTTTACTGCCTATGTTTTCTTTTAGGAGTTTTATGGTTTCAGGTCTTATATTTAAGTCTTTATTCCATTTTGAGTTTACTCTTGTATTTGATATAGGAAAGTGATCCAATTTCATTCTTTTTCATGTATCTGTCCAGTTTTCCCAACATCATTTATTGAAGAATTTGTTTTTACTCCCCTGTGTATTCGTGCCTCCTTTGTCATAAATTAAGTGACCATATAGGCATGGGTTTATTTCTCGGTACTCTGTTCTGTTCTGTTGTGTCTTTTCCCACCCAGTACCATGCTGTTTTGATTACTATAGCCTTGCAGTATAGTTTGATATAAGGTAGTGTGATATCTCCAACTTTGTTCTTTTTTCTCAAGGTTGCTTTGGCTATTCAGGGTCTTTTTTGGTTCCATATCAAATTTTTTTAGTTCTGTGAAAAATACCATTGGTATTTTGATTATTTACTAATTAATTCCTGTATTGCATTGAATCTATAGATTGCTTTGGGTAGTATGGACATTTTAATGATGTTAATTCTTCCTATCCATGAGCATGGTCTATCCTTCCATTTATTTGTATCTTCTTCAATTTCTTCAGTGTCTTATAGCTTTCCAAATGCAGGTCTTTTACCTACTTGGTTAAATTTATTTCTAGGTATTTTATTCTTTTTGATGCACTTGTAAATGGGATTATTTTCTTAATTTCTCTTTCTCTCAAACCAATAGTTTGTTATTGGTGTATAAAAATGCAACTGATTTCCAAATATTAATTTTGTATCCTGCTACTTTACTGAATTCATTTATCAGTTCTAATAGTTTTTTGGTGGAATCTTTAGGGTTCTCTCTATATAGTATCATGTCATCTGCAAATAATGACAGTTTTATGTCCTCTTTTCCATTTTGGATGCCTTTTATTTCTTTTTCTTGTCTGATTGCTGTGGCTAAGCCTTATTTAATACTATGTTGAATAAAAGTGGTGAAAGTGGACATCACTGTCTTATTCCTGATCTTAAAGAAAATGCTTTCAGCTTTTCACCACTGAGTATCATGTTAGCTGTGGGTGTGTCATATATGGTCTTTATTATGTTGAGGAATGTTCCCTCTATCCCCACTTTGCTGAGAGTTTTTATCATAAATGAATGTTGGATTTTGTCAAATGCTTTTTCTGCATCTATTGATATGATCATATGATTTTTATCCTTCATTTTGTTTATGTGGTGTATGCGTATCATGTTAATTCACTTGCAGATATTGAACCAGCCTTGCATCCCAGGAATAAATCCCAGTTGATCATGGTATATGACCTTTGAATGTATTGCTGAATTCAGTATGTTAATATTTTGTTGAGGATTTTTGCATCTATGTTCATCAAGGATATTGGCCTATAATTTTGTTCTTTTGTATTGTCTTTGTTTGGTTTGTAATCAGGGTAATGCTGGCCTTGTAAAATAAGCTTGGGAACCTTCCCTCCACTTCAGTTTTTTAAAATAGTTTGAGAATGTCTTTAAATATTTGGTAAAATTCACCTGTGAAGCCATCTGGTCCAGGATTTTGTTTCTTGGGAGTTTTTTGATTACTGATTGGATTTCGTTAATAGTAATTCATCTGTTCAGATTTTCTGTTTCTTCCTGATTCAGTCTTGGGTTATTGTGTGTATCTAAGAATTTATCCATTTCTTCCAGGTTATCCATTTTGTTGGTATATGATTTTTTGTAGTATTTCCTTATAATCCTCTTTATTATTCTGTGTTGGTTGTCACTTATCCTCTTTCATTTCTGATTGTATTTATCTGGGCCCTCCTGATTTTTCTTGATGACTCTTGTTAAAGGTTTGTCAGTTTTGTTTTATCTTTTCAAAGAACCAGCTCTTGGTTTCATTGATCTTTTCTATTTTTTTTTTTCATTCCATTTCATTATTTCCACTCTGATCTTTATTATTTCCTTCCTTTTAGTCTTTTGAGGTTCATCTTGTTTGGGACTATCTGTGCTTCCTTGACTTGTAGGTCTATCTCTTTCACCATGTTAGGGAAGTTTTCAGTTATTATGTCTTCAAATAGGTTTTCAATCCTGTGCTCTCTCTCTTTTTCTGGTACCCCTATGATGCAAATGTTGTTATGTGTGATGTTGTCCCAGAGATCCCTTAAACTATCTTCATTTTTTAAAAGTGTTTTTTCCTTTCTTGCTGTTCTGATTGGGTGGTGTTTTCTGCTCCCTTGTTTTCCAGATTGCTGATTTGGTCCTCTGCTTCCTCTAATATGCTGTTGATTCCCTCTAATGTAATTTTCATTTCAGTCATTGTGTTCTTCCAAGCCAGAGAATTGTATTTTTCTGACCAGTTCTTTTTCATGGTTTCTATCTCTTTGTTGAAGTTCTCACTGAGTTCATCTGTTCTTCCTCTAAGTTCACTGTGTATCTTATAACCAGTGTTTTGAACTCTGCATCTGGTAGATTGCTTATCTCCATGTTATTTAGTTCTTTTTTCTGGAGTTTTGTCCTGTCTTTTCATTTGGGACATGTTTCTTTGTCTCCTCATTTTGGCTGCCTCTCTGTTTGTTTCTATGTATTAGGTAGATCTGCTACATCTCCCAGTCTTGGCAGCATGGCCTTATGTTGTAGGTGTCCTGTGAGGCCCAGTGGTGCAGTCTCCCTGTTCACCTGAACGGGTTGCTCCAGGCTTGTCCCTTGTGTGGGTTGTGTGTGCCCTCCTGTCATAGTTGAGCCTTGTTTGCTGTTGGCATGTCAGTGGGTGGGGTGACTTTCATGCTTACTAGCTCTGAGGGCTGACCATGACTACAGTGGACAAGTTATGCAGGGGCAGATCCCATGGAGCTAAAGTCACTTTAGCAGGTCTCTAGTGGCAACCAAGTCGTCTTGCAGGTGTGTCATTTGTGGAACTGGTTGGGTGGCATTCTGGTGTGGTCTGAAGTTTGTCACCGGGTGTGTTGATTCTGGAGCCTCTTAGGAAGGGCTTGGGTGCTGGCCAATATCAGCCACCGTTTGTGCCCAGCTTGGGGCTGCCTGGTGGATGCTACAAAATGATTTGTGGTTGGTTGTTGCTTGTGCTGAGCTTGGTGGTACTTGGGAGAGGCTATGCTGTGAATCAAGGCCAGCTGCCACTAGTTCTAGGCTTGGGACCCTTTGGTGGGCCACAATGTGACCTGGGGCCAGCTGCCACTTGTGCTGTGCTGGGCTTTGACTGCTTAGTTGAAGCTATGTTCCAAGCCAACACTGGCTGCAGCTAATGTCAAGCTTGGGGCCACCTGATGGGAGTTACAATGTAAGTTGATACTGGTCACCACTTGTGCCAGGCTTGGGGCTGCTTAGCAGAGGTATAGGGCATGCTGAGGTCAGCCACTGCTTGTCTGGGGTTTGTGGACTTTTGAGAGATTTTAGGGAAGTCTGCAGCATGAGCCAAGGTAGGCCGCTTGTGTGGGAAAGCTGCTGGAAGAAGTTGGATCCCAGCGCTCAAGTTGGGTAGGGTGGGCTCTCGGGGAATCCCTAGGGCAGGGTGAACATTGTTAGCCAGGTTGATGGACAGCAGAGATTTGACACCCACCTGAGCCTGCTGGCTGGGTGGGGATAGAGTTCAACAAAGGAACAATGGTGCCTGCCAGTGCTTCCATCCCTGGAGAGAGCAACTCCAACCCCTGCCCCTCCAGCAAATCTATTTGATTCAGTGCCTCTCCGTATGTCTCTGGCACTTTTCGAGCTGCTGCCCCAGCACTGGAGCTTAGAATGATTGTGTCTGTCAAGAGTAAGTCCACGCACATTCCCTTTAAGAGGAATGCCTGGGACTCTAGCAGCCCTCCAGACACAATCTCCACAATCTCTGCTGGTTTTCACAGCCAGATGTTATGGGGAATACTTTTTCCAGCACTGGTGCCCGGGGCTGAGGAGCTGTGTAGGACTGGGACCCTTTCGCTCCTCAGGGGGAACCTCCACAGCTGAGATATCCCTCCCAACTTTTAACAACTACACATGTGTGTGGGACCTGCTCGTTTGGCATCTCTGCCCCTCCCACCAGTTCTCCTGTGGCTTCTTCTGCATATCCTCAGATATAGGATTTCTGTTAGGCTAGACTTCAGGTGGTTCTCAAAGGTGATTGCTCTGTAATTTAGCTGTGGTTTTGATGTGGTCGTGAAAAGAGGCAGGCACAGTTTATTCCTACTCTGCCATCTTGACCACATGTACAACTGTCACTTTTAAAAGTAGCATGCTTTTTTTTTAATTGGTGAAACATACCATGAACATTTGACCAATCTGCTTTTGGTGTGGGTATTTAGGTTGAGTCCCGTTTTTAAGCTATTATAAAGAATTCAAAGGTGAACACATTTGTGTATTCATCGTTTTTTACCTGTTGGATTTATTTTTCAGGATAAATTCCTGCGGGGTCGAATTACTGAGCTTTTCAAGTACACTTTTTGTGATATAATATGCATATAGAAAAAAGTGCCTCACTCATAAGTGTACTACTGTTCCATGAACTTTCTGAGAACACATCAGTGTAACCTTTACTTGGATCAAGAAACACAATATTCCCAGTACCCAGAAGTCCCCTCATACCCCATTCAAATTACTGGCCCCCATCAAGGACAGCCACTATTCTGACTTTTTTTAAAAATTAAGACTTTGTTGTTGTTGTTGTTGTTGTTATTTTTATTATTATTGGGGCAGTGTTACGTTCACAGCAAAATTCAGGGGCAGGCCCAAATCTTTCCCATATACCTCCTTCCCCCACACATGGAGTCTCCCTCACGATCTACATGCCCTGCCAGAGTTTTGTTCTAATCTATGAACCTACACTGACATCATTGTCACCCAAAGTCCATAGTGTACATCCCTTTTTGGTGTTGGGCTTTCTGTGGGTTTGGACACATGTATATGGCATGTTCCATCATTATGGTACCATACAGAGTAGTCACAGCCCTAAAAATCCTCTGTGTCCCACCTGCTCATCCCTCACCCCTCAACGCCTGGCAACCACTGACCTTGTTACTGTCTCCATAATTTTGCCTCTTCCAGGATGTCATGTAGTTGGAATCATACACTATGGAGCCTTTCTATCCTGACGTCTAACGCTGTAGATGAGTTGTGCCTGCTTTTGAACTTTATGTAAATGGAAACCTAACGTGTGTGCCCTTTCGTGTCTGGCTTTGTTTGCTTGGCATTACGTTTTTGAAACTCACCCAAGTTATTGCACACATTGTTTGTTCATGTTTGTTGCTGTATACTATTCCATTATTTCACTATTCCACACTTTCACACTTTATCCTGCCGTCGCTGGGCATTTGGGTAGTTTCCAGCTTCGGGCTATTCAAATCTTACCGCCACAGGTATTCTCGTACACACCACAAGTACACGTTTCTGTTGGGTGTGTACCTAGGAGTGGAATTGCTAGGCCACCGGGTATCCAAATACCCTTGCTGACATACATGTGATATAAAATGGCCATATTTACTCCAGAAAGGTAATAATTGCTCCCGGTGGTGCCCTAACTTTTCTAAGTGTCAGTTTCTACGTCTGTAACATGGGGCTCTAACCCGCTCTCAGGATATCAAGAGGAAGAGACGCTAACGCACGGAGACAAGCACCAAGCACATAGCGAGCTCTCAGTACCCGTTAGCAGTCATAATGAATATTTTCTAGGTAACAACAGCCTCTTCAGAGGCTTGAGAATTCTGAGCTGCAGATTCTTAGAGATCACAGCTTGCGCCTGAGGCCGGAAGAAAAAAAAAAAATGGACACAAAGTTAGGTGAGCAATTGGCCTCAGAAATGAGCTCCCTCTGGAACAAGAGAAGGCACTTAGGGGACAGGAAATGCTGTGACGATGGTGGCGGGAGATAGCATTTCCCAGTCCAGCTCTTATTTGGAGAAACTTTACCCACACTGTATATAGTCCCCAGGAGCCAGACCTAGAGGCCTGGAACTCCAGGGTATTCTGGGAAACAGGCAACAGGTAGTGGTTAAGGGCAGACTTGGACTTGAGTCCCAGCTCTGCCATTTACTCGTCATGTGACCATGAGCACTCTCTGAACTGTGCTTTGCAAATTATGAAACAGAGAAAAAAGTATCTACTCACTTAGGTTTTGAGAATGAAGTGAGAAGGTGCATATACATGTTTAATATTGTGTTTCATAAAGTAAGCACTCGCGTGTAGGAACCCTTATAAAACCTGGAACCCACAAGGTCTGGCCTTAGCTGTGGAAGAAACATGGTCCACCAGCCAAAAATGGTAATTAAAAAGGAAAAAAAACCTCTTGTACTTACGTTTTCTCAGTTTTCAATTATGGGGGAGTCTAAATACATTGTTTACAGCAGCGGTTATCAAAATTCTGTTTCTTTCCCTTCCCCACTTCCCTGTCCTACCAGATTCCCCATACGTCTCTCACCACAGGGCTCCCAAGTCACTTCCAGCACCGACCTGAACCACTTTTGACCCTTTGCTACTCCTCTGTCTCTTAACAGGTGACTTCACAAAGCCCCTTCTCCATGAGGAAAGAACCCATCTTCAGGAGTGGAAGAGGAGAGAGTCAGACAAGCCGACATCTCTTTAGTGGGTTGGGGGAGGAGAAAGTGACCTGGCTCATGATTGTGCAGCCACACGAGCTGTTAATATTAGTCGTAGTTGTATTATTGCTAAGGGGATCAGAACTAACGACCCGGTGCTTCATCACCAGGATGAATGGGAAACCCTTTTTGGCTTCCCCATGCGGCGCTCGGGTTTGCCAGGTGGGAGATGGCATGAGAATGAATGGAAGGAGGAGGGTGGGAGTGAGGCAGAAGAGTGGCTCTAGCCCCCGCTGGTAGCTCCAAGTTCAGCGGTCAGTGATGTCTTTCCTTCTCTCATTTTCTTTCTTCCTCTTACTTTGCAGTCTCCTCAGACCAGATCGAGCAGCTCCACCGGAGGTTTAAGCAGCTGAGTGGAGACCAGCCGACTATTCGGTAAGATCGTCAGCAGGGTTTGGGCGCTGGCAGGTCCAGGGCTCTTGGGAATTTCTCCTTCCGTTATCTTTCCCTGACTGCAGAGTGACTCTGGGAGAACTCCTGGGTTGCCCATTTTCTGAGGCACACCGGCAGTTGTTTTAATTATTCTCGTCACTTCTAGGCAAGATGTTCTCAACTAAGAGAAAAAGAGGCACACCTCTTTGTACTGGAAACAGAAACGTACACCTAGAGTGAAGAGAAGGGGTGAACAGCTAGCCAGCCACCCTGGCCTTACCCTGCCTTCCTCAAATGGAACGTGCCTTGGAATCCCAGACACATATTGAGGACCTATTAAATGCCAGGATCTTGCCCATTGCTGGGCATCCAAAGATGAATAACTTGTGGTACAGCCCAGTTCAGGGGCTCCGATAGTGTCAGGAGTCCCCGTCTCTTCTTGACTCTGCTACCCCTGCGTTGTTAGCTCCAACCTTGGTGAAGATAGTGGGTGGCAGCCTCAGATTTCGGTCAAGGAAACTCGCCCTCCTTCATTGCGTTTTTAATGTTCATCTTTCAGGAGCTGTGCAGGTTACTTTTTTATGAGGAGGAATGCCTTGACCTCTGTTCCTTCTTCTAGGAGAGTGAGTTCAGTCTTAGATGGTGGTTGAGTTTTTTGGAATCAGGTTAGTGAGAGGTCCTACTCAGCGAGTGGATCCAAGTTGGTGAGGAAGCTTCAAGGTGAACCATAGCAAGCAGCGTTTCCAATATACAGTGAATACTGGTTCGACTGGAAACTTCCTAACAGATGTAGTTTCCTAAAATAAACATTCAAGGTCTCAAGGTTACAGTGTTGGCAGTTTGAAAAGAAACCTTACAAAAGTCCTTTTCCTTAGTCCACAGACTTAAATTTCAGTCAGTTTTATGGAAGCTGATATGTAAATATGTACTTTCTCTTGTCTTTCTAAGCAAAGATACGTTGTTAATCCATTGCACTATATTCTCAAAGCATCCATTTCCAGAGTTTAGGTTCTGGTGGTCTCAAGGTTCTTGCAGCCTCTGGTCTCAAGGCAGTTTTAAAGACAATCAGGACTTACACCTTTAAAGACAATTCAGGACTAAGCCCAGTGAAGAGGACAACGGAGCCCAGCAAAAGGTCACCTGGCTTCTCATTGGCTCTGATGGGGTCACATGACCGAGTCTGAACCAATCCCCATGACGGGCTAGAAATGCAAATTGTTTTTCCCAGGGCTGTGAGAGATTGGGGCTTGGTCATGAGCCAAGAGCAAGGATGGGGGTGGAGTGGTGTCTCAGGGCAAGTTGGGCCTTCCGGGGCCGAGGTCCAAGGAGGGGGTGCAGGGGGGAACACCTCAGCAGGGCACCTTGATGTCTAACCAGAGGTGACACCTTTGCATGCTAGATTTTGGAACATGAAGTGTCAAGGACATTATTCCTTCAGAAGTTCAAGGGCACTTGCTCTGTGCCAGGTGCTCAGTACCTGTTTGATGGACCTGACCGCCATGCAGCTCATAGTGGGGGATGTGTCAAGGCAGAGCCCACTTTCTCAAGGTAATTTTCTAGCACGCTGCGTCCCCAGCCCCGTAACAAGCCTCCTGGGCCTCCCGCTGTTATGGGTCTGTGGTCTATGGGTCTAGGCTGGTAAGCGGCTTCAGGTTCAAATTGCACATGTGTTTAATTTTCAGACTTGGGGGAAGCGGAAACAAAAACCCAGACTTGGGGAACAAGTCGTATTTGAATCTTCTGTATCACTGGCTGTGTGACTGTGGGTTAGTCGCTCCACTTCTCTGAGCTTGTCTCATCTGTCAAGTGCATCTCAAGTGAGCATGGTCATTTGGGATTGGATGTGAGCATTAAAGACAAGCGGGTGTGTGTAGGACGATCCCGCTCTGAGCTGGATTTGCTGAAATTTGGCAGACGGGCTGTCGTCATTCCACCCTTTCATGAGGCCGTGAGGATCCACCTTGAGATGCCCAAGTATATTATTGCTGGGGTGGGAGAGGAGGTGGGGAGAACACCTGCTGTGAGAAGAGGAGGCTGCGGTGCCGTTGGAGGCCCCTCCCACTTTGGGGTTCTAGCATCTGAACCTCAAATTGTCTAGAAACCCCCCCAGGGGCCTTTGCAAAGACTTACTGAAATGGTGTGCTCCATACTGATTCTTCCCAATTTACGTAGTGTGCACACAAATAACCCGGGAATCTTGCTAACATGCAGGTTTGGCTTCAGTGGGTCTGGGGTGGGGTCTGAGACTCTGCATTTCTAACAGTCACAACTGCTGTAAGTCCCTTGACTGCACTGAGTCGAAAGGCACAGCACCTGGAGCGTAGTAAGAGCTGCTTCGTTGCTGTTCCCCACCAGCCAGGCTAAACGCCACCCTGGCCTCAGCCGTCTGTCTGTCTGCTCTCCTCAAACCCGTAGCCTCCTGCCTTTTCACACATCGGTCTTGACTAAATCCAACACATCTGTTGGGTCTCAGCAGGAAAGTCTGTCCTGACCCTCCACCCCAGACCTGGTCAGCACCCCTGACAGGCTGTCAAGGCCCCTTTCCGTTTCCTCTGTAGCGGTTACGGCATGTGTCGTCATATCGGGTGTCTGAAACATCTGTTTCTGCCTCCCCGACTGGACAGTGAATGCAAACGTGTGCATGGGTGACCTGGGAACCTTGTTAAAACGCAGGTTTTGATTCAGTCTGGAGTGGGCCCCGGCACTCTGCATTCCTAACTGGTGTGAGTGGGTTCTGGTCAGGTTGGCCTCATGCAGCACCAAGGACGCCCAGTAGGCTCTCCAGGCGTGGGTGGGTGGGGGCTGCACCCCCGCAGGTGCACGGCGGCCCATCGCAGGCTCCTGCCTCCCCCTCCTCATGGCTGGGCCAGGGCTGGAGAACGGGAGCCGCTGGCTCTGCCCACCCACCCTCACTCTGTCTGCCCCGTTCCTGCACACCCCCACCCCCACCCGGGACCGCCGTATGTACCGCCCTTTCCACACCTGCCCTCTCCAAGCCCTGAGTGTGTCTGTCTGGACCCAGTGAGCAGCTCCTGCTCCCCAGCCCTCAGGCGCTCCCCGTGCCCTCAAGGTCGTGTCCATGCTCTTCAGCTGGGACCCACCCAGGTCTTCAGATGCTCACCTCTTCGCTGAAATCTCAGTGTAGACATCACCTCTTCCAAGATACCCCTCCTGACCCCTGCACTCCCACAGCCTCCTCTGGGGGTACCCATTCCAACATTTACAGCTCAGATCGCACCTGCCCTCCTTCTAGCCACCTCCCCTAACAGACTGTTGGCCCTTGGGGGCAGGGCAGGAGCTAGGTCTTTTTCCCTGGCCCTAGTACTGAGTCGGGGGCTTGTAACTGAGTAGCTACTACGGGAATATTTGGCTGAATGAATGAATGAAGCAAAGGAGTGAGGAACAAGTGAGTATAATGACCAGGAAGTCCTTCATATCATCCAAAAGCATGGGGTAGCTGAGACCCATTACTAATGGTATTTCCTTCATTGGGTTTACACATTCCCAGGAAAAGAATTTATCTGGGGCCCCCGGCACGTAGGAACTGTCCACAAATGCAAGCTATTATTTAATCATGTTTTGTGTGCTGCCCGGCTGGAGCATGTTACTTCAGTCTTATAACACCCCACAGGAAGTAGTGGTAGGAACACCTGTTCTCCCCGTTTTGCAGACAGGAAAGGCTCAGAGAGGCCACACAGCTGGTCTGGGTCACAGCTCATAAGTTGGAGGGGTTGGGATTTGAACCCAGTGCTGGGAAGCTGGGGGCATTGCCTTGACATGCCAGTGGACCTCAGTCTCCCCGCTTTGCCATCTGAGGACTCTGGGGAGGGGGCGTGTAGTTCTCATCAGTGCAGCCCCTGCTGGGAGGTCAGCTGCACGCTGTGACAGCCAGCTGACGCCTGTCGGAAGGACGTGGACTGACCACAGGTCTTATGCAAACAGGCCTGCAGGAAGGGCCTCCTCCCTGTCTCCCGGAACTGGTTTGCCTAATTCTCACCCGCCCTCTGGGGCCTGGGGTAGGGAGATGGGGCAGCTTTTCAGGCACCCTGGGCTTTCCTGTCCATCCTCCCAGGGCAGAAGGAATGAGCAGCCGTGGACTGTGATCTGGTCCCCAGTGCTGTTCCCACTCTGCCAGGGGTTTCCTGAGTGACCCCAGGCCAGGCCTTCACTCTCTCTGATCACCGGTCACATTCAGGGGGCCTGGGTCATGCTGGGGTTTTGGAGCAGGAAATGGATTCATTTCTTTAGCGTTTGGAAGCTGGCTGGGTTAGGGGGACGTTTGCCCCATAAGAAAGTTGTTGACTAGGGTCCCCCAGAGTGGCCCCCAGCACCCCAGTTCCCTCGCACCCTCCCTCTCAGAGGAGCAAGGTGCCCGAGAGCATATTAGGACCCCACAGGGGAGTTTTTGAATATCTCAAGTGCAGAAGGCTCTTGAAAGTGACCTGCAGGCTTTGTACATACTAAGATTTGTAAGTTGCATTTAAAAGCTTAACAAAGAATTGGGATTCGGAATTTGTGACTTTTATAAATTGAATATAGCTTTAAAAAAAAATCTCACAGGGTGAAAACTGCCAAAACTGATTTTCATTTTAACCCGCAATTTCCTACCCTTGTTCGGTCAGGTAACCGCTCTTTCTGAGAATCTTGTAAGGACGATCAGGGGTGGGTTTCCCCTGAGGTCTTTAAAGCCAGGGCCTCAGGGTCCCCTCTGCATGGGTTCCTTGTGGCCCAGCACCTGATTTTAAAAAAATTCATAGTGCTGCATTCTTTTTCTTTAAGAGAGCCCCCCAAATTATATATGTTTCAGGGCCCCCAAAACCTGAATCCACCCTGACCACAAAGCGCTGAGATCTGAGGTCTCTTGGGGGAATGCTTGCATAGACAAAGGCCATCTGACACATTTACTGTGCAGAGACGTCTGTCCTCAAAGGATTTCCTTCTGACAAAGGGGCCCCTCGGTACACAAACCCATTAAAAGGTACTAATTGTGGAGAAAAGGCAAGAATGGCTTCTTGCACTTGTTCTGTCTTTCATTGGGCCCTTTAACTGGTGACTTAAAAAGAACATTTTACTTCCCGATAGCGCCCTGGCAGGCTCACCCACGCCCAAAATTAGACGGTGGAATATTTCAAACATAGAGATGCAGGCCGGGAGGAGGCCTGATTAGATAGGGCTACGTGTTACAGAAACATTTTTAGGCTCGTCAAGCCACCCCGTATGGAGTGATTCCTGGGATAACACAACCACAGATGTGCATGTCCGGGAAGAAGAAGGAAGCGGTGTTCGTGGCTCATGGCCACCAAAGGGCAGAGCAGAGTTCTGACAGGCCACCCCCAGCGCCCAGCAGAATGTCATCCCCCCAAGGCCTGTGTTGTGTCCCTCTGCACCTCCCATTGCTTTGTGGAGTCAGAGGTTAGCGCACGGGCCGTGAGTGTTATGGGAGCCCGAGCTGAGTGGTGACATGTGCCAGGCCCTGGGCTAAATGCACGGTCTTGAGGTTCTCGGAACCCCTCTGAAGGTCACACCACTACCCCACTTACATGAAGGGCTCACCGCAGAGCTGGCTGACAGACAAGCTGGAGCCCCAACCTGCTGCGATCACGATCACAGTCATCTTTTTCTCCAAATCCAGTCACTTGTTAACCCAGCCACTTTGCTTTTCACCTGTCAAATGGCTAGAAATGTGCGGCTTTATTTAGAAGGACTCACAACAGGGAGAGTTGAGGCCCTGTCTAGATCACCAGGCTGTTTCACTGTTAGTGTTTAATGCGTTCCAAAAGTGAACGAGTCCTCCCGTGAAAGCCTCAGCTCGAGTGCTGCACATTTATTTAAAGAAGAAAAACCGACAGTCACTTGTAAAGCTGCCCAGGAAGCAGTGGGTGTGTATGCACTGTCAGGACTGTCACACCTGCTCAGGAGGGTGTGGGGGCAGGTATGGCAAGGAGGCAGCAAAGTCAGTTTGGTGTGAAAAGGTGCTAAGATGTCCCTGAAGCAGGAAGACGCTTTTTCAATGGTCTTAGATTTATTAGCAAGAACACACATACCATTTCTTTACAAAGATTCTTTCCCCAGAGTTAAGCCTGGCTCAGTCCTTGCTTTTAAAAGCAGGCGGTAAGGGCCTTCGTGGCAGGTTCTAGCTCTGATGTGGTGAGTGAAAGTGAGGCTCCCCCCGCCCCTTGTGGGGGGCTTCTGTTCTAGGGTTGTGTGTGTTTTGGGGTGGGGGGGTGGGGCCAGAATGGTGACTAGCAGAGAAGCAAGTTCATTATATATCATGATAAAGAAACAGGGGCCAGTGAGGGACCACCGTGGGGGGAAGGGCCTTGGAATAGGTGGTCAGTGAATATGCCTCTGAGGCGGGCACGTAGCGCTGAGAGCAGAATGGAGAGAAGGAGCCGGGATGTGGAGAGAAGAGGGAAGGGAGCTCAGAGCAGAGGGGACTGCAAGTGCACAGGCGGGAGAGGGGACCGAGCCTTGTCAGCCAGAGTGGTGACAGGACAACTGGAGAGTCGGGGGCAGATCACAGAGGGTTGTCTTGGCCATAACAAGGACTTGAGATAAAATACTCATTCATGGTTAGAGATGCCACCTGGATGTTAATTCCCAAACTCCTGCCTCGGCCAGGACATCACCTCTGAACTCCAGACTCGTAGCAACTACCCAACCAGTTGATGTCCAGAAGGCATCTCCCACTTACTGTCCTCCCAGACGTCCCAGTAGGGCGGCCTTCATCTCCTACTGGGGTTATGGCAGGAGCCTCTGTCCGGGGGCCCCCTGCTTCTGTGCCCACAGCCCCACCTATGGTACTGACACAGTAGTGTCCCGGATCCTGTTAAAATGGCACTTCTCTGCTCAGAACGTCCCACCTTGCCAAGAAAAATAAAGTCGGGGCCACCGACAGCACTGCGTGTCCGCAGGTCCCTGTGCGAGGGGCCCGCTACCCCTCTGACCGTCTGCTGTTTGCTCCAGCCACGCGGATGTTCTTGTTGTTCCCGCCTCAGAGCTCTAGCATACACTGTTCCATCTGTCTAGAATGCTTTTCCCTGCAGCAGAGTTTCCATTGGCACTTGGGGCTGGAGACTTCTGGGAGAGCGGGGGGTGCAGTCAGGTAAGTGTGTGGGGTTCAGCAGCATCCCTGGCCCCCACCCACCAGATGCCAGCGGCACCCACTCCCAGTATAACAACTCAAAATGCCTCCCGACATCACCAAGTGTCCCCCCCGGGGTTGAGGACTCTGCTCACGGGTCACCTTCGCCACGAAGTCTTTCCTGACCGCCCCACGGAGACTTTGAGCAGCTCCCTGCAGTCCCTTGTCCCGTCCCTGCTCAGCTGGCCTGCAGTGTGCTTGCCGCTGCCTGAGACACCCCGTTCTCCATGTCTAGGACCCCAGGAGGGATATGTCTGTCCCGTTCGCTGCTGAAGCCAGCACCAGCGCTGTGCCGCGCACGTGGAAGGTGCTGCAATACTTGTCGCTCCCTCCGTCATAATTGACTGGTGTTGGGAGGACCACCGGGCTCAGGCATGAGCAGTTATGAGGGGAAGAGAACATGTGTGAGGAGAGGAGTGGCCGGAGGAATGCCGCCCCCGCTTTTGAAAGAGACATTTACCGGGGGGCTGGGGGCCTGGGGGGGCCCGGCTCTCTTGCCAGCAATTTTTGTGCAGAAGCGTGTGGGTGGGAGAACCGTCTGGTGAGGTGAGGGAGGGCATTCCTAGGATTGAAGTCAAGAAGCCAGTGCTTCTCAAACATTAACGAGCACACGAATCTCCTGGGGATCGTGTTCAAAGGCGGGTTCAGAGGAAGCAGATCTGGGGCCGACCACGACTGCATTTCTCGCCCAGGTAATGCTGCTGGTCCCGGGAACACACTGAGCAGCTCACCATCGCCTGGGAAGGCACATGCTAAATGAGACGCAGTCCCTCCTTTACGAGCCCCTATGGGGCCCCAGTGTCCCCACTGTTTAATATCCCACCACCCCGTGTGGGAAACGTCAAAAGTGAACCAATGAGTGCAGGGGGGTCGGCCTGTGTTGCAAAGACCCCAGTGGCTTTCTCGGTGCTGCAGGGGACTCTGGACCAGCGGAGAGCAGGGAGTCTGCAGTTCTAGGCTGAGAACGTGTGACCTCTGTGTCAACTCCGGCGTCAGGGGTCCCTGGTGGTGGTGGTGGTGGTGGTGGTGGTGGTGGTGGTGGTGTGTGGCGGGGGAGGGGCGCCAGCCCCAAGCCCAAAACCCGAAGAGAGAACTTTGCAGTTGAGCTGAACCTCAAAGCCGCTGGAAACCAACCCACACCGTGAGGCTTGAGGAAGAGCCGGGCCTGCCCTCTGTGGATTTTTTTAGTCTTGTCCTTCCCTTGCAGGCCGGATGCTTGTCTAGCCCTCTTTCTGAGTCCCGGATGGGGCCTCTGGGGGCTGGGTGAGAACAGATGCCCCACGAAGATCACTGTCATTCTCTCTCTCTTTAAAACTGTACAACCAGAAGGAAGTAGCGAGTACGAGGAAGTGCTCGGCGCAGTCAGAACCGGAGTCGAAGCTCCTCTACTAGCTGTGTGACTGTGGCTTCGTCCCCACACCTCTCTGGACCTCATTTTCTCGCCTCTACCCTGGGGATCGTGGGCACATGTGGGCGATTAAACGTGGTAGGGCACTTAGCACAGCTGGGCACAGAGAAAGCCCTTGGGGTGTGAGAGGGAAACTGCGAAACCCCAGGGCTCCAGCTCCTGGGGAAGGCGTGGAAGCTGTGTGTCTCTGGAGCCCTTGTGGGTGAACCTCCCTTGCTGGCCACCGAGTCGGCTCTGGCCTGACAGCAGTCACCTGTTCCCATGGCTCAGATACCTTCCTCTGAGCAGGTCTAACCAGCCCAGTGGCACCTGAGGGGCAGGTGGGGAGGAAAGAAAATAAGACCGAAACCAACTTTTATGGAATGTTGAACGGCGGCTAGCCTTTCCCAGGCTCTGGACGCAAGGCCTGAGCCCAACTTTTTGGGAAGGGAGGTTGGCAAATAGTTAGGAGTGTCCCTGAGGACCAGCCGGCCGGTCCTGACGCTCATGCGTAATTGCTGTCGCCGGGGCTTCTGCGTGCCCCCTAAGTCAGTTGGTATCATTCTCAGGAGTAGGAAGTTTCTCCACCTCCCTGCCTCGGTTTCCCCATCTTTATGATGGAGATAAATTCCTACCTTATAGGATAATAATGTAAAGCTCTTAGAACAGGACCTGACAGCTTGGGCGTACATAGAGGGTTACAGCTATTATTATTATTATTATTATTATTATTATTTTAAAATCGAGAGCTCACAGTCAGGCAGTATGCTAAGTATCTTACGGGCATTTATCTATATTATATTATTTATCTCTACTATATTATTATATTACGGGAGAATTAGCCATCATCCCGACTCATTGAATCATCTCATTAACCCCGTGATATTACCCGGGTATTTCCACTGCGCCCATTTTACAGGTGAGAAATCCAGAGACGTGGCTGTG